>NC_141616.1:27638404-27959177 GCF_047967505.1 Dipteris shenzhenensis
TACCTCTACGTGCCTATTAGATCACAATCATTGTTAGCAATTAGACACTGCCAATATTGAAAGAAATCAGTCGGTAAGACCTTTGCAACAAATGGAAAAGCAACGCATGAACACAAAAAGCATGCTAGAAGTACAAGTGCATGAGATGACCATAGCCCAGAACATGGCATCCACACATAAGGTACATGGAAGAACAAAGCATCATAAATCAAGATACATCAAGCAAAGAAGAGAATTCCATCGACAACAAGTATTGAAATGCAACATCCTTACCACCTTTAGCCCATATGTTTGTAAATCAAACCTGACCACTTGAGAGTAGCTATGAAAGCACCCAGGGGAGGTATTGACATGTAAAAACCCACACTTGACCACCTTATGTAGCAATGTATGCACTAAGGGGAGGTGATGGATTGTAGACTCACATCTGACCACCTTGCAGTAGCCAAAGGATCATGGCACCAAGGGGAGGTGTTGAGATATGGTGCCATGTGCACTTGAATTAGAGGCAAAGGTATGTGCTAAGGAATGTATTAAAGTAGCCACCCTAGGATGTGGACTACAAGATGTGGAGATGTGGATTGAGGATATCCACAAGGAGAGATGTGGATGAGAGGATCCCACATGGTTGACTATTCAAAGGGCACTCTCTATAAGAGGCCTATCATGTATTGTTGTGAACACACATTGCAAGAGATATAGATTTGCTATCTCCCTCTCATGTCTTATTTAGTGTGCTTTGAGCCTCCTTAGTTGTTTCGTAGATTTTTTATGCACTAGGCTTAGTGGCAATCACATGTTGGCACTTTAACATGCAATGACACCTACCTCATGGTGGTGGTGGTATAGAAACCCCCGGATATTCACAAGGGCTGGGACAAGTTTCAAAATTAGATCAATGTCCATCAAAAGGTCTATGAAAGGTTGGATTGTGTGGTTCCTCTAACATTAGGGGAGAATTGGGGTCTCAAAAGGGCCTCCAATTAGTGTTTCCTAATTTCAAGGGATTAGAGAGTGATTTGAGGTGTACCAATGAGAGTGCTAGAAGGTGTGGGGCAATGGTATCTTGAGGTGGAGGGTGGGCAGGTCTGCAGAGAGCCCCTATTGGTTGCTCCCCTTACATTAGGGACCACCCAAACCATCCCCCCCTCTTAACCCATGTTTGACCCTCCTACTAGGTGCACCTGCCCCACATGATCCCAAAACTGCCTTCAATGGGATGGTAGGGCCCTTCTGGCAAATTTTTCTTCTCCCCTCCCTCTTTTTAGGGCCTTTGCCCCCCACTGTTCTGGTCCAGCTTGCCAAATCACTCAGATTTGAACCAAATCCCATGCATTTTCCCTCTTCCCCCTCTTTCTCTGCTCCTTCCTACTCTGGCCTGCTTGCTGCAGCTCCTCTCTCTCTCTCTCTCTCTCTCTCTCTCTCTCTCTCTCTCTCTCTCTCTCTCCCCTCTTCCTCTCCTGTGCCTCTGTTGGAGCTGCTCTATCCCTCTCCTTCTCCCTCTCATGTGCCTCTGTTGCTGTTGCTCTGTCCCTTTCCTTCTCCCTCCCTTGTGCCTCTACTGTTGCTGCTCTGTCCCTCTCCTTCTCCCTCTTTTGTGCCTCTATTGGAGCTACTCTGTCCCTCTCCTTCTCCCTCTCCTGTGCCTCTGTTGCTGCTACTCTGCTGTCCCTCTCCTTCTCCCTCTTTTGTACCTCTGTTGGAGTTGCATTGTCTTGTGTAGAAGTCCCATTCTTGCTGTTGCAACCTCTGCAAGCATGGTGAGGAGAAAGGCTACAAGACCACGCAATGCTATGACCTCTTGTGTCTTCCAAAACACCATAAATGCATTGGATGAGTGGATCCCTTGTAGCTACAGCTTAAATGACTGGATAGTGATGAAAGGATCGGTCAAAGGTCCACATAAGCTTCCCAAGAGCAAGAGAGGTGACATCTTACATGAGTGGAAGGGGCACATCTTCAAGTTCAAGTTTGGGAAGAAATGATGGCTTGCAAAAGTGCAACATGTTTACATGGGAAAAGATACGCAGCTTCCTCCATCATTCAATCAATCTAGGATACCATCATTCTATGAGACTTTCTATCTATGTACCTTTTTCACCTGTAAGTGTAATGAGTCCATTTGGAAATTTTGTGTTTGGTTTCTAAGAGCTCTTATTCATGGTGGCAGATGTTTTCCCTTTGGACCTTGAGGAGTGGGAACTAGTTGATTCATTCATAGGCAAGTTCATTATGATTCTGCTACATCAACTCTTTGCTCTCCTACAGGAGCTTTTTCCCTCTTTCTTTTCCTTCTCATATAGGATACAACTGCTCTTTCCTCTCCTACAACTATTGTTTTCCCAACAGGCATGGTCTGGAACACAGTGACACAAGGTGGTAATGCTATGAGCTCTAGTGTGTTCTGGAGGCATGGTCAAGAAGAAAGTGACACAAGCTGGCAATATTGTGAGCTCTAGTGTGTTGTAGAGGCATGTCAGGAACAAAGTGACCAAAGTGGCCAAAGACATGGCAATATTGTGAGCTCTAGTGTGTTCTAGAGGCATGGTCAAGAAGAAAGTGATAGAAGTTGACAATATTGTAAGCTCTAGTGTGTTCTAGAACATGAAAAATGCATTGGATGACTTGAACTTACAGATTGACTAACTAGATAGTCATGGAAGGTTTTGCCAAGGGTCCACATAAGCTTCCCAAGAGGAAGGATGTATTTCTTAGACTATGTACCTTCCTTGCCTATCTTCTTTACAAGATCCTATTTTAACATAGGAGTGGGAAGTAGTGGAATCTTTGATATAACTGACAATGGACTGTCTGTAAGTTATGTGCAAGAATACATTTTAGTCATGGAAAACTAAATGTATATTCCTTCAACTTTACTTGAAATGGTGAAATAGCAGGCAAGAATCTAGAGAAACGCATGAAAATGTCCATTTTATCCCTTATGCAACATCAAACAATGTGTTTGACTAGTACAAGCTCTCCATAAATTGTAGGTTGGGCATTTTGGAATTTGCATAGGTTTTCTTCATGAATTGGAGGACATTAAAAGCATTGATGAATTTTATTTTGATGGTTTTATTGTGTGGTTTTGTGTCCAAAGTTTTCAGGTAATATGTATAAAGTTTTCATGCCTAAAGTTTTCATGTCTAAAGTTTACAGTTTATACCTATTTGCCTTGCTTGCATCATTAAAGGAGACAATGCCATGATGGTAAGCATCCTATGTATTGATTTATATTTTATGGTCTTTTAATGTAATGTGCTTTGTTAGGTTTGCTAATGTAATGGTTGTTGAATTGATGCAAGGGGCATTTGAGATCTCTCATTGGTGCACTATATTAGTTGAGCAGGAGGACACGTTGTGGTCTTCCACATCCAATTTTTAGAATGGCCTACTTGACTACTAAAGTGTATCAAAGTATTGATAGCTTGATCATTGTGATCCACATCACATGGCTTCCCCTATTGCATTGTATCCCATTGGCAATGGTGTAAAAAACTTTGTGCCCGGCTACCCTGAGAGGAGAGCCTTAATGGTATTAGTATTAGGATCTTACTTGGGGATTTGAAAAGCCTCTTTTTTCTATGTATTAGAGGTAGCAAAGAGGAGCTATAGGCTATGAAGAGTCTTTGTATTTTAATGGAGAGATTATAATACAAAAATGTACATTTTATCACATTCTCTTCCTTGCAAGATACCATGTCATAAGCAATAATTTTGATTGAGTCATGGTGGGAATTTTGAATGTGTTGTTAATTCAATATAAGGTAATCTCACCTTGAATTGTAGAGTATTGAATACACCACCTCCAAGTTAATTGTGTAGAGAGGTGAACCTTTTAAATGCAAACTTGTCCCTTTTCCTTCATTTCTATCCAAAGTAATTACATTTTTGAAGGTCTTCTACATTGAATTTGAACTTGTGACTGATTTTTGAAGGTCTTCTACATTGAATTTGAACATTCGGGTTCCAGTCAAATATCATAGACCTACTCATGCTCTCGATTTTGAACTAAAAAATTTTGCAATCGGAGTTATAGCACAAAAGTTATAGCTAATTTACTATTCTCTTCATATTCCATGCAATTAAGTTCTATTACTTGTATATATATTTTTGTAAAATTAATTTAGGAAACTATTATGAATATTCCAAGTCAAAATAATACTCTCGACCAAGTTTGGTAATTTTGGCGACCATTTTTGGCAAATGTAGGAGGAATTTGACCACGATGTAGAAGACAAAGTTGGTCCAAAAATGTACAAACCCGCCACGGTACGAATTTGGCCATCTGGAGGGTGTCCAGATGGCCAAATTTGTGCTGTGGTGGGTTTGTGCATTTTTGGACACCCCATGATGTCCTAACCAACTTTGCCTTCTGCACCGTGGTCAAATTCCTCCTTTATTTGCCAAAAATGGACATCAAATGGCCGAAGTTGTCAAACTCCTTCATCTGACGAGGAGGTTGGGGGGAGGAGGGGACTTCAAATTCAGAATTCAAAATTTAAAAGTTTGACTCTAGAGGATGGGGGGAGGAGGGAGAGAGAGGGAATTCAAATTCAAAATTCAAAATTTTGACTTTGGAAAAAGTGTCCCCTCCTTGGTGTAAGAGGTGGCTCCCTCCTAGGTGTAAGAGGTGGGATCAACTGGGCTTAACCCACCTAGGTAGGGGGGGTTAGGACTCCCTTGGAGCCCACAAGAGGACTTGCATTATGCCTAATCCATTTCTTAAACCATTCCTTATGAGGCCCTTTTGAGACCCCATTTCTCCCCTAATGAACATTTGAATGGCCATGGGCATTGCCAAGTGTTTGGAACCCGAAAGTAGAGGGAAAGTCTATGTTCCCAAGTGTTGGGATAAGTTTCGCTGACAGATGGTTCTTTATAAGAAAGTATTTTGAAAGGTTGGATTGAATTGTTACTCAAAAAATTTGAACCACCATGGGCATCACCTAGTGTGATGACCCCTACCTTGTGGGTGGGAACCTAGAAGTTTCAAGAAAGTCTTTGTTCTCAAGGATTGGGATGAGTTTCATTGATAGATCATCATTCATCAAAAAGGCTAAGAAGGGTTGGATTGTGTGGTTGCCTAAAACATTTGAACCATGAGGGAATTAACTAAATTTTACATAAACATACTTATGGTTATGGGTAGGTTGGAGCTTGGTGGTCAAGAAGGGTGAGCGCGGGCAACAATGCTTGTCAAGGAAAGTCTAGCTCAAGATAGGTAAATATTGATGTAATGTAAACAAGCTAATCTACTAACCTAAAATACTATAAATATATTTAAAATCTAATGTAAACTAAGCTCATCTAATGACTTATTTTATACTAACATAATCCTATATGTAAATTTATTTTAATTGAAATTAAATCTATTTTAGCATAATTAAGTATTACTACTAACCTGATACTAAGTATTATAAATGCATTTTAAAGCTAATGCAAAGCAAGCTAAGTACTAATTGACTTTATAATAACCTAATTCATAAAATCAAATATATTTAAAAATATTTCTTAATACTAACCTAATACTAAGCAATGTAAAGAAAGGTAAAGTAAGGTAATCTGCCAACTAACTTAATACTTACCCCAAAACTAAATAAATTAAATATATGCGTAGATGTACTTATTTTAATTAAAAATAAGTATATTTTAGTATAATTAACCTAGTTTTAAATAAATTTAATACATTTTAAAACTAAATATAAGTTTGAATAAACTTATTTTAATTAGAATTAAATGTATTTTAATATAACTAACTATTAATACTAATCTAATACTAAGTGACGTAAACTAAGGTAAAGTAAGATAATCTCCTAATTTAATACTAACCTAACACTACATAAATTAAATATTCCTACTAAAAAACACTAAAATGGATAAAAATAAAGGAAAGAGAGAAAAGAGAGAAAAAGAGAAGGTAACAGAGAGCACATACTTCTCTCCTCTCCTCTCCCCTCGATCGCTTTCTCCCCACTTCTAGATGGACTGAACTCCATGGCCTAGCCTAGGGGGTTAGATCTCAGCTTGGAGTTCTTTACAAGTTGACCTCACTCAGTTTGATCTCTAGGAGGCTCCCTTTTGGTCATTGTTCTGCTTTAGGTCAAAGTTTCTACTGGTCCAGATTGGTTTCCACACAGTCAAATAATTGACCATAACTTTTCCAGGTTTGCTCTAATCACTTAAAAGCAAAAAGCAAGTTTATTATTTGGAAGATAAGCTATATTTTGGTCTTCTAGGATAAAGTGAGAATCATTTCCATTTCATTGTGGTTAAAGTTGCAAGAAAAGGGGGTACTAGCAAACAGTTTTTTCTTTTATGGGGCACATGAAACAAGAGAAGTAGCCTTCATATGCTGCAACAATAGCTTCACCTTTGCCTACCTTTGCCTAACACTAGGAAAAATTAGGTCATTATTCTTCTACAATATCAAGTTCTTCTTCTCAAAATGAGCTGAAGCACAAGTTCCAGGAGCTAGAAGAGAGAGTATCAATGGTTGAGAGAAATCTAGAAAAGGCAAGTCCCATTGCAGCTCTAAATGATCAAGCTGTCTTTAGCCAAATGGAAGAGATACATGAGAAGCTCAAGGGAGAGATCCAACAGAAGCTCAAAGGAGAAGTAAAGAGCTCCTTAGATACATAGATGTCCACTTGACTACTGAAGGAAGTTAAAGAGCAAGCTGATAGACTGTGCAACTCAAGAATGCTCAGGATCAAAGGTTTTCCAGACAACTCATACATAGCGGAAGACTGTTATGAAGGGAATCGTCAGAAAATTAGTGAAGCTTTACCAGGAGTTGAATGGGAAGACTAAGAGTTCAATATTGGAAAAGAAAGAGCACATGAAATCCTTACCTTTGAGTCAAAAGCTAAGAGAACTCAGGTTCTCATACAATCGAATAAGCTAAAAGGATTAAGAGTGTGGATGGAGAAGGAACTCATAAAATCTCAGCTTAAGACTAAGACCTCAAGGCTTGCAAAGGTAAAGGCAGGCAGGAAAATTGAGTATGGTGTATAACTATATGTGCATTGTAATACAAGGATTGTGAGGAGGAATAGGGAGGACACAAGTATGGGTAGGGATTTCATCCAAGACTTTGTGGGGATAATAACTCAAAGCCTCACATGAGTAGAGCCATGTTGAATGGTTCTAGAGAGACACAGCCAGTGATACCAAAAGTATAAAGCAGATAGACATCGTATGTGAGGTTGATACTTCGTTTAAGCAATGGGGTTATGAAAGCCTTTTCGCATCTACATTTGGTAGGATCCAGAAAGTAGACTTTAAAAATGTAGCCCTTGCTAAGACTAGTGAATTCTCCAACTGTAGTTTGTGCAGTCGACGAATCAAGGCTCAATTGGTAGCCAAAAAATATCAAGAAGAGCTCAATTTGCTACTAAATAAAATAAAGAAGCACATGATACATCAACAAAGTTGTAGTAACTTATGCTACACATGGCATAAGTACCTTGAAATGGATCTAAATAAATATGTATGCATCATCCATGATAAGATGGAACAAAATAAGATGGCTATTTCAAGACTTTAAGTGAGGTCGAAGGACACAGATTTTGCTTGGCAATTACAAGTGTCACTCATTGTAATGATTACTCATGGGCATGGACATGGCCATTCTGGGAACTTCACTCGCAATGGTTTGTGGCCATCTAACCCCAACCTTACAATTGGATCCCTTTCATTTTTTTGTGTAATATGGAGAGGGTGGAAATACATCACCTTGGATACCTTTCTATTTATGTGATTTTAAGAAGGAATATTTGACTTCTAAATGCTTTGTCCACAAGTATAAAGGTAGTGGATTGTCATTATAGTTCATAAGGTAGAAGCTTTCCAATATGGGTGGCATGTGTGGCATTGATAACATAATCATAAATGCACATATAGAGACACTAGATGGTGGCCCAATATTTACCATGAATATCATGGCAACTTCTATAGTGGAGGCTACAACCAAATTCAAGAATAGATGCCATCACATAGACATGAAAATCTAGTCCCTTCAAATGGAAATGTCACTCTTGAGCCCCCATTTCAAAAGTCCATAGAACTTGCTACTCCAATTAGAAAACTATGCATCATAGAACAAGAACAAATACTTATTTGTATACCTTTCTCTACTATTGGCAACGAGAATTTTCAACACTATTAAATTGGATTCTTCATGGTAGGGGCACACACATGAGGATATTGATGCAATGTCCAACAAGTTCTCTAAGAGGTTGTGGGTGGGGCAAATATTCACTTTTTTTCATTTGATGGATACATTTAAGAGATCTACATCATCCTCACCAGCACCTTTCCTTCTTACATGGTTTCTAGACTTCAAGGATTATGTGGAAGGCTATCTATGTGATGGGCAAGACGTGCTACTTGGTGATGCAAAACCATTACAATTTTGATTTTTCATATAGGGAGACACACTTATGATGCAATGCAAAGTGCATCCAAAATTGCAAAATTTGGATGCCCATAAAGGGGGAATAGAACCATGGAATAAAGATTGCAAGGGATGGCAATTTTTGCCAATAGGATTTCCATATATACTACCAATGGTTGAATTTGTGAGGGGCCACTTGCAAATAATACTAGGGATAAAGGATTACTTTAGGTCCTGGGAGAGGTATGCAAGGGGAAAGAATGCATCATATGAGACCTATATCAAACCAATGATAGATTATTGGAAAAACGTGATTTAAGGACTTTGACAAGCAAATGTCTCAAAGACAAGAGTCCACATAGAGTTTTGGGGAAGAACATAGTCACCTAATCAAGAGGATAATATAGATGCTTGCAGTAATGAGTTCCAACTCTATGAGAAATGGAATGATCAAAATTGTGGGCCTCTAAGAGGTAATATGTCAACCCATCTCTAGGGTTAATCTATTGATCATCCATGTTAGATTCCAGCTAGGTATATGTGCACATTTTGCACTATATTTGTGTTACATTAAAGTGTGCATATATGATATGGTTTGGACCATAGAGTAAGAGGATAAGATGCACCTCCACATCTTATTCAAGGTTGCAATCCATTCAACCTCTCATTGTATGATGCATGGTACAGGGGTTAGCCTCTTCTATGTATATATTAAGAGCATGGTGGGAGGAGTCCTCATTCCTCTAGCCCTAGATTGGAATCCACTCATGTGTGTTCTCCTTGAGTTCTTGTCTCCTTATTCTTATGAGTCTTATGTATGTGAGTTTCTTTGAGTGTGAGAGGCTTGAGGTTTGTTTCATGCATCAAGCCTTGGTTGAGGATCCTCTCATGATGCAATACATTCTTGTGTATGGGTTAGAGTAGAAGAGTGTTGTGTGATCACTAGAGTGGCATTCCTTTCTTCTTGTCTTAGAGGTTCATCATGTGTGGCACCGTACATGGATGGCATACCTTGATTTAGATCTTATTGGAGACTTGATTTACCCCATTTCGTACATGTTTAAATGGCTAGAGCTTATGTGGTTAAGATGGGAGAACCCCATGATGATGCCCACGCCTTGTGTGTGGTTAGAGTGGGAAATGATGTGTTAAAAGTGATGTGAGAGGTTGAGTTTAGAGAGAGAGTTGTACTTTTCCTTCTTTTCCTATTTTGTTGTTATATTTAGGTTAGGTTACGTTGTAGGTTATTTTCCTTGTAGGATATATTATTTTTATAGATCTAATGTATAGTTTTAGTTTAGCCTCCTACGTGACTTCCATCGTCATGTGGACACCCGGTGGATTTGGCTTAACAACCTTGGTTCCATTGTCAAGATGAGTTCACAAGGAGGCCATGAAGAAGAGAGAGACTAGAACCAGTTCGTTGTGGCTACAAAAACAAGGACGAGTTCACAAGGAGGCCGCAAAGAGGAGCAACAAATGATTAGGAGCAAACAAGAAGATTCAATCTGAAAGTACGTATCAACAGAAGTAAGACTAGTTCGAAGGATTGTGTGTTGCAACAACAGCAAGAGTATCTCCCAAGGCAACAAGAACTTTATGCAAGCATGGAAATGGTGAAGAAAAATAGCCAATCTACAAGAGATCTATGCAAAGAAGGCAGATTAGTTCTCAAAGAGGTAGTAAGTGACAAGTTTGTAAAGAGACATTGTGAAGGAAAATCTCCTTCAAAAAAACTTGACAAGAAGCACATGAATGTTGATAAAGAGATTGCGATGTAAGGAGTTATGTTCTTTTATGCTGCCAAAATTTACAATTTGCAAGATGCTACAACTAAATATAAGATGTGCCACAAATTTCCAGTTAAAATGTATAGGATATCTTTTTTTTGTGGAGTACAAGTAGGATTATGTGTAGATAATAAAAGAATTGTACATTGATTGGAATGCCAATACATGGATTGAATTTCATTTTTCTCTTTGAACGAGTAATTGTCTGCACTATCTATAATAGACACCATGACATCTGAAGACAAGTTCTTCAAACACTCCCTAGATTGATCCACCTACCAATTGTATATGAAGTTGTGTCTAATGCTTATATATTAGGGGTGGGGGCCCTTTTTATTTTTTCCCAATATTGAATTTAAGTTAGGGGGGCCATGCCATATTTAAGAGGGGGGGACATAGTATAGGCTGCCTTGGGTAACTAGTCCAAACAAGTTTGGTTTTGTGCATGGTTTTAAATATTCATAGGGAAAGTAATCAAAATTTGCTTATTGTGTAATATAAATGCTTGAGAAAGAACATAGATTTAAGGGAAGGGGGGGACATAACAGAATTCGGTGGTATCTTATAAGCTTAAATAGGGGTGTTTTATCATCCTACATGGATCTTAAATAAGGGGTTTTCTTGAAGTTCATGCACGCAGGTGATGTCCCCCTTTAATGAAGAGTGAATCCCCCGGGGCTATAAAGAAGACTATTTTAGTATACAAATATTTGGAACACTATGTATGCTATATGGCACATTGTTTGAGGTATTTATGCCACCCAATCTTCTATATAGCACAATCTTTGAATATACATAGATGGGGCACACCATCTATGCTATGCATATAACAAATTGTGCTATATAGTAGCATTTCTTCTCATGTAGCATATTAAAAACTACTATAGGGCACACAACCACAACTCACAGCAATCAATACAAATAGAAAGTGATCTTACATGGGAATAATCAAGGAAATGTATTTGGTGCTTCTCATATTCAACAAACGTCCTTCTTTCTTGGTGTCACCCTTGTTTGTCTATCCAAAATTTGACGACGAGTTTCCTTACTTTAAAGCTCAACACATCAGTATGGGATTTTCATTTGCAAAGTTTAAATGACAGCTTTCTTCCATCCTTATCATTTAAAAACCTATTACATGTCCAATATGAATTCTTAGGGTTCATGTTCAATGCCCTGGAAGCTCTTGGAATAGAATTTTTGTCCTTGTGTAATGATGCCACTACCATGGTTTGTATGCTTTGTTCACAAACCTCCTACAGCAGCTACTCATCCCCCTCTACTCTTTCTCCCTCCATTCCTAGCTACAGTACTTCCTGTAGTGCCCCTCTACTCTTTCTCTCTCCATTCCTAGCTACAACACCTCTTGGAGCAGCTACTCATCCCCCTCTGCTCTTTCTCCCTCCATTCCTAGCTGCAACACCTCTTGGAGATGCTCTCCACCTTCATGTCTACTCTTGTTGTTGTGACCTCTGTACAAGCATGGTGAGGAGACCATACATGTCCTTGTGTCCTGCAAGAGCAAAACTACATTGGGTGAATGGGTGCCTTGCACCTACAGCTTGAATGATTGGATAGTCATGAGAGGATCTGCCAAGGGTCCACACATAAGCTTCCCAAGAGCAAGAGAGGTGATCTTTTGCATGATGGAAGGGCCGCATCATGAACTTCAAGCTTGGGAAGAAAGGATGGCTTGCAAAGGTGCAACATATCTACATGGGGAAGGACATGCACCTTGCTCCATCAAGCAATCAATCGACAATACCATCTTATTGTAAGTCTACATTTTGTGTAAGATTTCTAAGTGTAATGAGTCAGTTTGAAATTGTATTTTGAAATAGAACTTGTGCATAGCAGATGTGTTTCCTTCAGACTTTGAGGATTGGGAACCAGTCGAGTGCTTCTTAGGTAAGTTTACTGCTATTCATGAGGACTTAGGAAGGCAAATGCATGCTGGAGATAAATCCTCTGCTTTGAAACAGAGAAATATCTATTGGTAAAATGCCAAGTACATTACCCCAAGGATGGCATAAGGCTATGGCCATCTTCAATGCATTGCAACACCACAACTTGAAGACATGGATTGCAGCATGGTGGACACAAGAACAGTGCAATCATATAAGAAAAAGACTGCAAAGGATGTGGGCATGGCCATGAAGTTTACATTTGGCTCCAAATGGATAAGGTTGTCTTGGTTTATGCCTCTGCACATTTTTGCTTCTTGTTTTTAGAATATCCAGATGCACAGAACAAAAACCATGTGGCCATACAAGTGCCTACATGAGAATTCCCTTGAGGAATTGCTTGGGATGAATTGGGAAAGTCAGGTGAACAAAAAGGTGATTTGTATCAATGCCATGTATGTAAGGACAATGTGGTTGTCAAGTACCACATCTCCTACCAAATGTTATATTTTTCTTTCCAATATAGGCGCTGGTAGAAAACAAGTGGCAATTGGCTCCCCCTTGACTCTAACAATGATGATAATATAGGGGTAAGTTATGTATTGATTCTCATTTAGGAGATGTCAAGAATGTGACCATCACGTCCACAATGGACTCTCAAATGCGAGAACACCTATTGGTCATGGAGGATGGCATGTCTGAGTCCTTTCACTTTATCTTAAATGGTGAAAATGCAGGAAAGCGTGCAGAGAAGCACCTGCATAGTGCCACTTTTATCCCTCCTGCAATATTGAAGATGATAAACAATGTGGGGTGGAACAATTGTGGATTTTGACATTTTTTAATTTAGAGTGGTGCAATTAATTTTGACGTTTTGAATGGTTTTGTTTCATGTCAATTTCAAGTTTTGCCCAAAAAATATATAATTCATTTTATTATTTATATTAAGAACATTTGGGTATATATAGCTTATAAAGTTACTTTAGTTTCAAAGTTTCACTATCATAGCCATAGTTCTCCTAGCTACCAAACTACCATCAATTCCACTAGCTCTGCCTTCCATGATTTCATCTCCCATACTCCATCCGTTGATAGAGAGAAGGAGTTATTTTCAATATTTGATAAGAGCATAGATGTCCTAGGCACCTACTTGGGAGCCCGAGATGATTTTGAAGACCTCGTCAAGTATATGCAAGACCACATCGCAAGTTTTGCATATCAAGTTGATAAGTCTACAAAAGGATGTGTCCCAATTGATTATTTGAAGTACTTGTTCAATCAGGAACCCAGGTTCGTGAAGCATTTAGATCACTTGTGAGGCCATCTCACACCCCTAGGCTTTAGGGAGGTGGACACTTATGATCTCCTAGCATGTGGAGTCATTGAAAACACAAGAATTATAGGTTCCTATCCTAGGAAATGACCTTTATTTTCCTTCTCTAGGAGGGACAAATGGAAGAGGAGGCCTCAACCTCAAGCCTTGATCCTACCCTTGCCCTTTCCGATCCTCTTGTTTCTGTAGATGAGCCCAACATCTACAAATGAAGAGCCCATTGATATAGAAGCTGAGGAGCGCGAAGATGCATTGGCCCTGGAAGTGCTCCAAAGACCTCCTGAGACCCATTCTACTTCTGAAATTCCATCTACCTCGGGCATCACCTCTATTGAACCCGCTACAATGATATGGTTTCTTTCTCCCCTTCTTGTCGATGGAGAACAATACCTCTTTCTCCATGACATCGAGGTTATGTTCTCCAGGAGGACAAAGCTCTTAGTGTCCTGTGTGGATACAAGGTGGACACGACTATGCAAGAACTTGGGTTTTTGGGAGTAGATGATTCATTAGAAGAGGCTCTTGCTTTCGCACTGGCCAAAATAAAAGATGCTGACAAATCAATCTACTTTAACCTACCTGATGTGCCAGAAGAAGCCTCCACATCTCACTCCGGATAGCAGGGGGCCTCTGGATCCATCCTCATTGACAAAGAGGAAGGGATCAAGCATGACAACTCCACAGTGGTAAGAAACTATGAGCTTTGAATTTCTTCTGTCTTGGTATAATTTTTCTTAAACGGCATTCTAATGTAATGTTGGATTGTTGCAAGAGGCATTTGAGGTCGGTAATGCCTTGTTCGTAGTAGCTTCGATTGAGATCACTCACTGGCACATTACCTTGGCCAAGCAAAAGGGTGGTTATCCACAAAAAAATTTCACCACAAGGCACTGAGGACCTTCTGAAGTGCAAGGCCTTGTCATGAGTGATTGGTCATGCTGACATCAATCGGAATGCTGACAAGGTCATTTTGGTGAATTGCATGGCTTCCCTCAATGCTTTTGGAACCGATTTTCAAGGTATGGCATTGACGGCAGCACCCATGTCCCTGGCCAACAAATGACAATAACGTTGATGCTCTATCGACTAGGTTTAGAGCTAGGAGTCTATTTGGGAATTCAAAGCCCAATATTCTCAATGTTTTAGAGAAGAGAGAAAGGTTGTGAAGCCTTATTGTATAGAACTTTTATTTTATATGAATACAAATATGCTTTTTCTACAACATCCCATTTTGTTTTCTTTTACAAAATTTCTTTTATATTGTCATTGTATTATGTAGCTTTAATTGTTGTTGGCATAAATATTTTCATTCACTATTCTGTTCAAAAGCATGCTATTAGATAACTTTTTGCACTATAATGGTCATTTTTTAGCAATCTAGCAAGAATCTCACCCTAGCACAGAAGGGAAAAGTGTTCAACATCATGCGGGGAAGCCAAAAAAATCAAAACCTGCTATGGCACATATTATGGAGCTTGTTTGACAGGCTCTATATGTGCCAGAGCTAGTTTTGACCTTTTGGGCTCCTTGTGCGATGCTGAACACTTTTCCCTCTCAAATTCACACTAAACTTGCATAAAGTGATGGAAATCATCACATAACATGTATAATAACATGGCAACATAAGAATATCTTTTATTCATTGATCTCAAAGGGCAGAGATTTACAAAATGATTCAAATTACACCAAGTTAACCTAAACAACATCTAGGGCCTAAAGGAGGTATCACAGCGGACGTGCTTGGCAAGTGCAAGGCCCTTGTCTCATCACTGTTACTCTTTTGGCATGGATAGCGCATAAGTTTGCGTCTTCAAAAAGACCTATTGCCATTTGCTTCATCACCTCCTAAAATTGCTCCCATAGTGCCTGAAGTGAAATGCACATCATCCTTGTAATGTTGTGCTAATTAATGTACAACACGCTGGAAGGGTGCACGGGGAATGAGATTGTCCACAATGATATGGAACTTGCGAATCTCTTGAAGTGCCTTCACACCTGATTTCTTGTACCTCTTAATCTTTGGGGGACCCTACACCGGCCTTTGGACATGGCTCCATTGCCGCTTGTTTGCTTTGAACTTCTTTTGCCTCTCCTCCCTTGCAACCTCCTCTTCAGACTCCTCTTCCTGTGTCTGGTGGGTCTGTCGAGGTGGCCTCTCATGCCTAGGGGTCTGCTTTGTCCTTGTTCCCTTTCTCTTTGTTGAGGCTATGAGTCAGGCTGAGGCTCTTGCTCAAATCATACTAGAGACTCCTCATATGTGACAATTTTGAGGCACAGAGGGTTGATGGTGCTCTTCCATGTAGTCTACTTGGTTGGAGGATTGGGACCAAGGTTCATGATATCTGTGAGCCCGCCAAATACTTCCTCTTGTTGTGGCCCCTTTAATCTCTCCATCTCCTCACTTTTCCTTTCTTGCTCCCCTTGTTGGTCTAGATGCTCCATGCCAGGACCCACGGAGGAGGGAGGGGCATGACAACAGTTTATAGTTGATCACGATTGATGGAACTATTTTGTCCCTCTTATGAGACCTCTCTACTTCCATAGTTAGTTGTGTGGAAGGACTGAGAGGACCCTTGATTGTGCTGGGATCCCTCATTGTGCTGAGATCCCTGGGATCCCCTATGAGAGTCGGATGGTGGGGACTCGCATTGCTGGGACTCTTAATGTAATGAGAATCGCCTTCAAATTTTTGTTGATTATTGCCCTGTTGGCCACTGGGGCTCGCAGTGTGTTCAGAGGCCATGGATTTGTGAGGAGGAGAGCGGGTAGCATCTAAACAGCATCTAGCAGGTCTAGTAGTTTGTTTAACTCATGCCATAGAAATGAGGGGTTTTAGGGTTTTAAAGTGCTTTATATAGTCTTTTTTAAAGCACTTTAGGATTTTATTTATAGGCCTTTTAAATTAGGGTTTTTTGAGTGCACCCCCTTCCCCCCGTCTTTATTCGTCGCCAATTCGGTAATGCTAGATCTTCACCACCCTCCCTCCCAATGCACCCACCCCTCCGCCCTATCATGTTGCACATGCACATGCACATGCACATGCAACTTTGCATTTTCCAAACAAATTTGTGAATTTTGGAATCTATAATTGACTCAAAATAGTGTTAACTTTATTCATCAAACATTTTACATTTGGGGTTCTCTTAGGACCCAACGCCTCCCCTATCTGACTCTACATTGCAACCAAAGCGCAACCCCTCGACTCCCTATTGAGGGCTTCCAAGTAGCACATCTCCTTGTCTTCTTGACATGTTGAGCCGCTTTTGCAAGACTTGAGACCTCTACCTGGTCGTGCCTGAGAATCCTGGCCTCTGGACATCTATAAAACCAGTCGAACATTTCGTGTAGTGCATTGCTTCACGTGATACCATCCCCATGCCTTGTATTCTTGAAGTAGGTTGCCTTTGCTCTGTAGTGCAATCTCTCCATTCCTTGAGTATTCCAAATGGACAAAGGCCCCCATTGCTCCATAAACCACGACGCATATGAATAAAGAATATTTTGTAAAGAAAAACATTGTATTAGAAACATAAACTGACTCAAGTTTAAAGGACAAAATTTCAACCTAAGAAGGATTACCATGTAATGTGTAATATGTGACTCCCCCCATGCTTCTACCATCAATGATATGAATTCTCCCAATGATGTCCTCAATCTCTCATATTAAAGCTCATCTATTTGACCTTGTCTAAGAAACTTTATAAATGCATCAAGCTTGTCCACAGTTTTACTCTCAAAGTAGCAATTTGTGGATGTGAAGCTTGATTCATAATACACTCACACTCCCAACCTAGGGTGCTTTGAGCCAATCTATGTTTTTCTTTATTAGCATTGTGGTTGGACAAGAACCTTCTTGCCTTTCCTCCACCCATGGACACTTTAGCAAGAAGATTTTGTGTCTTTCCTAATTGTTTCTTATCCTTCTTAAGTTTCAAATTTCCTCGTGAAGTCCCATTAGTGAGAGTAGTTCTTCATCTTTTGCAATGCATTGTGCATAGACTTGTTGTGGCCTCAAATTCCAAGCATAAACTAGATGGAGATGGAGTAACTTATCAAGTATACGTAGTTTAGCATGCAAAGTACACACGTGTACCCGCTCCAATAGAATTGGTAGAGTGGGGTCCCACTTAGGATCCTTTTTATGAGGATTAGGGGCTGCGAGGGGGCTGCACTTTGGTTGCATAAAAGGATGCCATTTTCCCACTGTAGGCTTCCCTTTTGCATCTTCTGAGAGTGGGTGCAATACAAGCATGTCCATTTTGCATATGCACCTGTATCACAACCGTACAAGCACTTGAGGGTCTTCAAATCACTAGCTAGATGCCATTCAACTTGAAATCTTTCATGCCCATCCACTGTCAATGTTTTCCCTACCTCTTGTCTTTGAATAATCGACGGGATGCCGGTTCTCTCCAAAATGCACTTCAATGTCTTGTGGCACTCCTTTGGGGTCTCAAAGGCTGCAAGCCACCATATGTCCGTCTCATATTGGATTGAGAAACCCTGCTCAACTTCCTCATCCCCTTGAGCAAAACACAAGGCATCATTCATAATACAAATGCTCACCCTCTCTAGCTTGTGGTCTTTTACCAAACAACTGAGCTTCATCCATTTTTATAACAAATACTAGCTTTCCATCTGTACAATGAAAGAGAAATATATCAAGGATATAGAAATGAGAAGAAGTAAAGTTGAATGCAAAGAGGGAATTCCTCTTATCGTTCTTCTCTCATCCCATAGAATTTGACCATGGCTCTCTACTGCAAACTCTCTACATCCACTTAAACATTATTGAAAGCATTCATCTCAAATGTTTGGATGCCAGATTTCTTTTTATTCTTCCAAGTGATTGTTCCACTTACACAATGGTATCCTCCAAGCTTTTCTCTAGCACATTGGTTTGTTTTTGCAATTGGAGATCCTGCATACTACTATGCATTGCCACAATAGTAATATTTTACAAATGTGCTAGTTCTTCTATTTGGGCTCTCTGTACCTTGCTTGCTTGCATAGCCAATGTCTAAGAATGGTTCAATCGATTGCAATAACCGAGCAATCCAACATGTCTGTTGCCAACAAACCGAACAAGATCATGCACTTTATGAAAAGGAGGACTCTTTTTGGTGGCAGGGTCTAAAGGATATAAGGTTCCATCCACCCAAAGGTCAAGATGCTTCTTCCCTTGCAATCAAAGACTATGGAACACACTTTCAGGAGTTCCACTAATTCCCAAATGCGGTGTGCTTGCATATTCAACCTCCAGTTGTAAGTTTACATGGTACGGATATGTCCTCAAATGGTGCCATGAGTACTCAAGGAGAGGTATCATTGATGCAAGCTGAAATGTAGGGGAGAGCTGGAAAAGATGGAGCATTGAGAGGAAGACAGTAGCAAGGAAGAGGGAGGAGGAGAATCAGGTCAAGGCAAGAGGAAGAGGAGGAGGAGAGTAGGGCGACTGGTGTAGAGGGGAGGGAAGGAGCTACTATAGAAGGGAGGAGGAGGGGAGAGCTGCTACAGGAGGGAGGAGGAGGGAAGAGTTCCTACAGGAGGGAGGAGTAGAGGAGAGGGAGTAGGGCAGCTAGAGAAGAAGGGGAGAGGAAGGAGGGAGGAGTAGGAGCAAGGGAGAGGGAGGAGGAGGAGCAAGACGGAGGATGGGAGAGGAGGGGGAAGGGAGGGAGGGAAAGGGAGAGGGAGAGGGAGAGGGAGGAGGGAGGGAGGGGGAGGAGGGAGGGGGAGTGAGAGAGAGGGACGGAGGGAGATTCGAAATTTGAAATTCAAATTTCAAAAAGTGGCCCCCTCCCCTCATTGATGGGGGGAGAGGTGGGCTTAATTGTGGGACCTAGGTTGGGCTGGTTAGGTCTCTTTGGGACCCTCCAAGCCCCTTGCATTATCCCACTAAGCATTCCCTAATCCATTCCTTATGAGGCCCTTTTGAGACCCCAATTTGGTCCCCTAATGTAATTGATCACAACATGGGAGACAACTCTATGCATCTACCTTAAAAGGTTGTGGTCACTTTAGATCTTATGTCTCACTCCACACTTTATTTTATATACTTTCCATTCCTACTATATATGGGATTTCTCTACACTCATGCTTGTACCACATGCACTCTCATCTTGGTACTAATTTCTCAAAGGAGTTTCACCCTGTGCACTAGCTTCTCCAACTCACCTCCTTTGAACTGAATCACAAATTGCAAGGCCTACTAATCACAAATTGCAAGACCTAGTCGCACATGTCTAGGTATTTGAAGACCTGTCATTATCCTTAGCTCATGCACACTATCGATGATCAGTGTGCCACCTGTAAGGGAAACCTCTCCTTGAACCATGTTTTCCAAGCATTTATTATATTCCCATATAATCTTCCTTTCATTTCCCTTTAGCATATCTATCCAATAAAGTCCACATATGTTCATGAACATGGAATGGAAATTCTCCATTACAACTTTGACTATGAACTCTTTGTGTTGGATTCCCAACCCCTTCATGGACATGAAACAAATCTAGCAGCTCTCTCTTGAGGGACCGTTTTCTTAAGCGGATTGTGTTGAAGGTGTTAATACCAATTTGAGGAGTAATCGAGTATTGTTAAGAAACCAAACTGTGAACATCATCACTCTACAGCAAAGAAATGAAAGAGGACTCATCCATGCTAAAGGATCATCTATTCATGGATAGAGGAAAAACTTAGAAATGGCACAAGAAAGATCCTACTCATCATAGAGTGCAAAAGAGGAAGATATGGTATAACTGTATCTTGTGGAACTCAATCCGATAGCATTACTCATGTTACTATAGAATCAAATTCTCTGGTAAATTTTGAAAACATGTTAGTTAAGTTCTTCAACTAGATAAGTGAGATCAATGATGGCAGTACATATAAAAAACATGTATGAAATAAGTTTTAGGATTGTTACCATAGGAACTCATGAGGATGCTTGTCTATGCTAATATTTGAATCTTATACTTACTTAGGGTGTTCATGTTTGATGCAAATTTGTCTTCTTTTGGGATGCAAAATCCTGATGCAAAGTGCTATGTTCCCAAGACCCACGCTCTTCTAATTATACAGAGAAAGTGTGTCAATCCCCCCAACCAACAAATGAATGGTTATACAAAGTGCTATGTGGTGAATTGGAAGTGCTATATATAGCACACTGGTTTTAGAGGATGAGTTTGGACATGTTCTTAGATTCCTAGAGAGAGAGAGAGAGAGAGAGAGAGAGAGAGAGAGATGAATCTAGGAACGTGCCCAAACTCATCCTCTAAAACCATAGCATAGTGCAGTTTCAATCTCATGATAGTCACTCATACCATATATATATATATATATATATATATATATATATATAGAGAGAGAGAGAGAGAGATGAATCCAAGAACATGCCCAAACTCATCCTCTAAAACCATACCATCGTGCATTTTCAATCTCATGATAGTCACTCATAAGGCTAAAACCATAAATAACTTTCTTTAAAAGAAAAGATGCTTCCATTTGAGATTCTCACATCTATACCTACTTCATACCATTGGCTTTCAACACAAAATATTATGATGGAAATCCTTTCAAAATTGTCGATCGGAACTAGTTAAGCTCGTTTAATATATACTAGATACTATACGTTCTTTCTCGTGAAAACTGGTTGTAGGAATAGCACGAGAGGAATTGCAAATTTTGAAGGCTTGAGTATGTTTTGACGACTCTTAGGCCCCGCAAAAACCAATCTTGAGCTTGCCCCACCGAAGCCATTACTGTCTGTAGAGTAACTTACTCCCAAACGTTCAACCATCGAAAGATCGCTGGCAGAGTGAGATAGATATTGATAGCTCAGTCCAGCGGAACCAACACTTATCCGTTTTGAGAGACGGTTTTTCTTGTCCGGCTTCTTTCTCCCCTTATCCAAACTATGGGCAACGTTCTCAGAATTTTCTTGGTCACAAGATTTTAAGTGTAAAGTAAGAGTGTGGCTTTTGAACTTTTGAATTTTGTTGAGGAGACATGTGTTGGAGACTATGTGCCCATTGTTTTAATTAAATATCCTTCCTTTCAATCCACGCCTTTGAAGATTCACACTTCATCTTTAAAAAAAATTGAGTGTCGCATTTGGAGAAGGTGCTAGTGTTGGAGAAGCTAACTTTCTTGTAGATAGTATGAACCATAACGTGTAAAGGTAGACAGACTATAAGGAGGATTGCTTATATATAGAAGTGATGACCATTTGAGTGTCTCTTTATCCACACAATAATGTACTACTCTTTTGTGGCATCTTCTCCAAAAATTTCCACAAATAGGTGGATGATTACTTTTCCCATCTCTACGTGCCTTGTTGATTTTTGGGCCAAAAAATGGCAGTGGAAACCATAACGTAGCAATGTATCTTTCTCAAGGGCGATCTCCAAGGGCATGATAACAAACCTGAAGAATTGTGTGGATGGCGAATCCCAATTGTTATCTCAGTTCATTGGAGTTGCAATGCACCTGATGGCATCTACCCTCAAAGGGATTTTTAAGCAATACGATAAGAAGATGTCTCAGAAGGTGACTTTTCTACAAGAGAAAGCCACTGATGCAGCAAAGGCAGTGCAACTTGAGAGAATTCTCAGGGAAGGTGTAGAAGGCAAGGTAGAGAAGGCACATCAAAGGGTCTTGCAAGCACAAGAGCAAGCTGAGGCTGCTACAAAAATGGTCAACATGGAAAGGCATAGAAGAGAAGAAGCAGAGAAGCGCATCAAGGAGCTCCGAGATAGGCTTGAAGAAGTGAGAAGTGATGGAGGCATCGCAGACAAGGATCTAGCAATGATGCAAAAGGAGCTTGAATATCAAAGAGCCAAAAAGGAGGATCTTTACAAATGGCTCTACAACATGTAGAACGTATTGAACATTGAAAACGACCAAATGATGGAGGAGCTGAAAAGGGAGCATGCAGGAACTAGAAAGGTGATGCAGGAAATGGGAGAGAGCTTTAAGGCCAAGAAGGATGGGGTAGGAGAAGCCGGGGGAGAAGACAACAAGGCAGCTCTCGAGGCTAGGAAGGATGCAAAGAGTAGCCACGGTGGAGCAAGTTGCAACAGCCACCATGGTGAGGATCATTTTTTCAAAACATTGTTGGAAGTTCAAAGAGTAAGCTACGAGGAGGTAATCTGACATGGAGGTGGGTGTATTACTTGGAGTCAGCAAATACGATGAATATTAATCTCCCTGGCTATTGTTTTTCCTGCTCTTTAAAGGTACTTGTCAAGATCATGATGTAGGTTTCTTTTGGCAGGACATGATGGAGGCATGAAGTTGTATAGAGCGCAAATACTAGGATGAAGAGGACCCCAAGTGAAACGAGGAGTTACTATGGGCATACAAGTCGACAAAGACAAGAAAGCAGTATGTGATCCGAGTGTGTGAAGAGGTCTGCGATAATCCATTAGACTGGCCTAAAGAGTTGGGAGATGCTTGCTATAGAGAGGTTGATAAGATAGTTGGGAGTTTGGAATTTCCATGAGCCATTAAATGTCATCATATTTTGAAAAAGTAAAAATCTTGCAGGCATTTCTTAGACTTGCGGACTTTCTCAGCCTGCCATCATCCATGATCTATGGTGGTTGTAATACGTGATTTTATGTCGACCTACTTCCATGTTATTACTTAAATGTTTTAAGTAGCCCGGTGGTTGAAATTTGACAGTTAAATATAACCAGTCTAAAGGGGACTTTTTTAGTATAGCACTGTACAACACATTTTAGGATAGCACGACAGTAGTGCAGGGATAGCACGGTAGTAATGTAGGATAAGTGATCGCCAGCATGGTGGTTTTCTTCTATTATTACAAGATGAATGGATTTGTGGATGTGTCGATTCGTTATTGGATTTAATAAAACCAGCGCGGTGGTGGTTGGGATATACTAAAAACAAGCATGGGATTAACCGATTGGGATTTTGTTAACATCCACAGAGTACAGTTGCCAAATGCAGGGTAGTCAGTGAAAGATGAGAGGTGATTAGGCTTCATGATTTATGTCAATGGTTGTAGCCATGGAAGAAGTACGGTACAAGATTAGGGAGTTTGAGCCCCAAATACCCCAAGGCCAAAGATTGCAAAGCAACATGCACAAGTTGCAGGTTCCAGCTTACAGATTGTAGGTTCCAGCTGTCCAAGCTGCGGTTAAGTTAAGCCTTTCCAATCCAGGTTTTGAGCCTCCTACATGGGGTTTGAACCAAAAATAACTTAAGGCTTGGAGGTGCGAGGCTAACACAAGTGCTATTTGGGAGCCGGTTAGGAACACCTCCTAATGTCAGGCTTGTCCCAAGCGCTCTTATATGGTTAACTTAAGCGCTATTTCACTAGTAGGGAGAGATGGAAAGAATAGCAATATGCCTTAGCACCCTATGGGCCCAAGAGACTTTTTATGTAAAGAGAGAGAGAGTCCTAAAAGGAAAAGGGTTGGCTCTCCCTTCAAAAGGTGACATGTATAAAAGGCCAAAGGGTTGACTTTGGTTTCATTGTTGTGTGCACAAGTTTGAATACAAGCTCCCTCTTCTCTTCAAAGAGTGTTTTGGGTGTTCCCTTATTTCCAGTGTAGTGCCCTTGTGTTTGCCACTCCATCCCCCTTCACTCTCCTCTTCCCTTCTCCTTCTCCCTCCCTTCTCCCCTCCCTTCTCCCCTCTCCCCCTTCCCTCTTTCTCTCATGGAAACACATTACAACAATTCGGAGGCCGCTTGAGTGACACATGCGGATAGCTTGTGCCTTGCATTTCTCTCACAAGGAGTAGCTTGGAGTGGAGGCTTCATCGGCATCTCTTCAACATCCCCACGACATGTGAGTCACCGTCAAGACCACATAGATTTCCAAAAACAATTTAATAATTCCAGCACGGTAGTTGTTTGGGATATACTAAAAAGCATGGGATTTATCGTTTGGGATTTACAAAAACAAGTGCGGTGGTTAGTTTGGGATTTACTAAAAGAAGTAGAGTCTCAAATACATTCTCCATTTTCTAGGATAAGTGGAATATTGTTTCCTTGGCAATGAGACTACATTTTCTTAGTACTATCTCAATTGTCCTTGTCCACCGCTCCAAGACATCCTAAGATGTGCTCATGCATGTCTAAATTGAATTTGAAGACACTCTTGCCCTTCTTTCATTGTGCCACAGGTTGCATCTGGAACTTAATAGCTCTTACTAGATGAGAGTACACTCTTATGTAGCAGTTCGTAATTGTGGCCTCTCTTGCATGTTTTTTTGTACCAAAAAGCTCTGACTACTACATCCCACTTCTCATAGGTTGTTCCCCAATTATCCTTAAATGCTTCCTCAACCTTGTGCTTAGGTTTTGTGCACTACAACAAAAAGTATGGGTCATCTTCCTCATTCTCCCCACAGGCAGCGACGACGATGACAATTGCAAAGTTATCCCCCTCTTCCAGACAATCAGTGAGGTCATCGAAACTCTCCCCAAACTGTGGTGAGTCGTTTGTCTCTCCATTGTTTGTCACTCCATATGAACGTAGAGGAAAAACTTGAACTCGCTCCCATGTCTTCATAATTGCAATCTTCTCACAATCATCATGATCCCCTATGATGCATGCATTGCAAGAACAAGAAAGTTTTCTTGTTTTAATCAGTTGGTTATTTTAAAAGCCCCATATGTTGTGCAAATCACAAACACCTTTAATTTTCTCGCAATCATTCTGGCTTCTCCTTTGCACTTCATTCACTTTCACTTCATGGAACACTCTGCATACTACACTATTTTTAAGGCTTTGTTTACTGTATGTTGAATGCACACCTGTGGAGAGGTTGGTTTTAAGCCATGTTACAGCATCATGGGCATCATTGAGTTTTTCTTGAGGGCATGTTAACTAGTGTTTAAACAAATCTTGCTTAATAACAGCACACCATCCATTATGTTCACCCTTGCCATGGCTAGACCCAAAGAAATTCCACATCATGTCTAGATCGGTCAGGGATTTGAACCTTCAGACAAAGTAGAATCCACGTGCTGATTTAAATTGACAGGCAACACCATCTAACCACACCCAATGTTGTTTTATATTTTTTGCATGGGGATTTTCCTTTTTCCATCATTCCCAATGTAGTAGAAAAGCACACTGCATAAATAAGGTGTCATGTTCCCTATCATCGAAAATGTAGAAATGGTATGTGCATTGCACTAACCTAGACTCCTGTGAGTCAACAAGCAGATTGGTATCAAGTGTGGAAGAATCAAGCAAATGATTGTGCATGATATGCACAAGAATTGTTATCTTCTTGTTGTACTAGTGAGCTCTTTGTATCTCATCTTGTTCTTGAAATGAATAATTTTTAGCAAAATCTATGACAAAGACAATAGTGTCATGGGGAAAATTGGCAACTTAGGCACGTCCTGAACTACTTATCCTACCGACTAGTCGTGAAATTGTGAAGCACATATTTTGGGATGGATTGAACCACGTGACCTATAAGCTCGCTTGGCTAAGTGCTCTTATATGACAGTAGCCATCTCTTTTTCTCGTAACCTTAAACATTGACATTTTCAAATCTCCTCCATTTTAGAGCAACATGGTTGTCTTCCCTCATTTCATTTGGACAGACATGAAATGTCTTCTTCTTCAGCTTCAAACTGCAATGGTTGCATGTGCCACAAATGCATTCAATGCAGTGCCATTTACGGTCTCCCTTTGGACAAACCATTGGCTCCCACAGAGACCTTAGGCTACAATAAGGATCCAGGTGACCTACAGTTTGCGCATTCATCGAGGAGGCATGGGCATCGATCCCATGGAGCAATGCTCCAACACAACTAGATCTCAAGTCATTCATAGCTTGTTGGGCCAGGTCAAAGTATATGTGTGTTTTGCAACAACAAACATTCTTGTCTTTGAGTTTCCTGACATACCAAGGCTTACAATACTCAAAGCTTGGGCCAACCACTGTGGCAGCTCTCACCTTGACAGTGTAGTTCGGCTACAAACTTAAGCCTCCTCTATTCCATTCCCTTAACTGTTTCATCTTCTATCCCTCTCAACCGTTTCTTTCTTCCTTGCACTCGAACTATAAACTCAAGCCTCCACTATTCCATTTGCTTCACTGTTTCATCTTCTATCCCTCTCGACCCTTTCTATCTCCCTTGCACTCTTCCTGCAACTTCCATCCCCTCTCGTAATGGACCCTACACAGTTCGTGAGGTCCTCACACAATCTTTCCTCCCCCTCTGTCGCACAATGCGAGAGCCTCTCATCCCCTAATCTTGAAATCGTGACATATGGGAGCTCCTCTCTCGCGCTTCAAAAGCCCGATTTGGATGCTCTCAAAAACTTCAAAAGTCCAATTTGGATACCAAGGCTTACAATGTGTGGATTCGTCATGGGGAAGTAGCAAGCTAAGGGTGTCCACTTTTTGTTCACTCCCCAATCCTTAGGAGGTGGAAAAACAAGCTTTTTAGCACACAAAAATGCAAATCTCACCTACTTCCCTATGGATCTAGTCTTTGAAGTCTTCTGACACAACATCACACTTGCTATTGTGCACATAATCGTATAGTTTGATCGAAAATTCGATGCACACACAAAAAATTTCTTTGTGTCACACGGCATGGTTCCAGGGTGGTCACACGTTTGTCACGAACAGAGAGTGTCATATTAAATTCTAAATTTCTCACTCATTTTAGATTAAATGTTATTGAAACTTTGTAAGTGGTCTCTTTGCATTATGTAGAGCTTAACTTGATTTATTGGTAATTTTTTGAATGATTTATCTAATTATAAATAATTATTTATAATAAATAAAGTCATAAAATACATGCATTTTAGTAGCACACCACATTTTTTTAGTATTTTGAATAATTAAGCAAATCCAATTCGGTGGAAGGTTAGTAGGCACATAAGGGTGTGTGGTTGAATCATCAAATCCCAAATCCAACAGTTAGATTTAGGAAGATTGAAGTTTAATTTTTACTTTTACTCCTGAGAGGATCAACAAAGAATATTAAAAATAAATCTAGTAATTCTCAAACATAACCAAACATTTCAAAAATGTCAATATTTTTAGTCCTCTGCATGATGAATAAGAGGAAAAAATTTTGGTTAAATTTGAGTAAGGGAAACGTACGATATGGCCTCCAACAGTTAAATCTCCCTTTTGTGGGGGAAAAAGGGCCACCCAAGCCTAATACCAAGACAAGGTAGGCTTGGTATTAGGCTTGGTGAGGTAGGCTAAGAGCATCACCGACCCTAGTGGCAAGCCTTTGGAGTCTGCATGCTGCCCATGTGGAAGGCTGAGTCATCAAAACCATGCCATGTTGTTAGACCACGTGGTGCCATCTCATCAAGGAGATGTGACATCACTCCTTGCCATGTCACCTTACATTGCCACACGTGCTGCCACATGTGCCACCTCATCATTCCACATCATGAGCCATGTGATCACACAATGCCACCTTGGCATACCTCCTCAACCTTGCCACATCACCAATCCCTCCACCTCAATTTGCCATGTCAATCTACCACCTCATGAATGCCAACTCATCATGCCACATCACCTTTCAATGTCATGGAAGAGACTATATTACCACATCATGACCATGCAGGAAGAGACTATATTACCACATCATGACCATGCATGGTGCCACATCAGCCAGATGTATACACATGACGATGTGCGAGGCATACAATACCTCGATCGAGGTATATGACCTGGGTGAGGCATACAATACCTCCATCGAGGTATGTGACCGAGGACACCTAGGGATACCTCGATCGAGGTTCATACGTGCGTAATGCACTGAATACCTCGATCGAGGTATATGATTGGGGCTCTGGGCATAGCAGACCTCTCCACCAAAACTTAGCCAATTAGTATCAATCTTAGCACCAAAACTTAGCCAATTAGTTTCAATCTTAGCACCTCTCCACCAATAATAATGAAGAGCAATCTAAGAGCAATCTAGTGGATGAGTTGAGGCTCTCTATAAGACACCACGTTTTGGTTCATTTCACCCATTCTTAGCCATTCTTGCCTCCTCATCACTTTGTCACACCTTCCATCCTACTTTCATTGAGAATGGGTTCTCAAAGCCGTAGAGCTAGTAGACGTGAAAGATGTAGGAACCCCCCCCCAAATCTCATTGACGAGGAGCGCAAGCAGAAGGCTCGTGAGTGCAAGAGAGCCTCTAGAGCTCGAGCTCGAGCTGCCACCACTGATCCACCTCCAGCTCTACCTCTACATCCCACCCCCACCTCCATTGTCCCCCCATCCTCATCCGCTCCCCTACCTCTAGCCTCCGCCCTTCCCCTAGCCACCTACATTTTGGCCTCCACCTCTACCTCTTCCCCCTCCACCCTCCCCCCTCCCCCTCCCCCTCCCCCTCCCCCCGCTCCGCTTGGCACCTCCCTTCCCCCGTCCACCCTACCATCTCCCATTGATCCCCTTGCCCCACCTTGCAGCAGCAGTGTTGCTTCACGACGTGACTTGCCGAAGTCCACTATCCGTCGTCGTACTAGCAAGAT
Organism: Dipteris shenzhenensis; assembly: GCF_047967505.1. Taxonomy (NCBI): domain Eukaryota; kingdom Viridiplantae; phylum Streptophyta; class Polypodiopsida; order Gleicheniales; family Dipteridaceae; genus Dipteris; species Dipteris shenzhenensis. The sequence goes on from NC_141616.1 coordinate 27,667,333, forward strand.
TGTGCAATCTTTTTTTTGTGACCTCACGCCAACTTCGCAGTCTTCTCTTCTCACGTCCCTGATTGATCACCTTGACTTGGTAGAGTGTAGGAGGCTTGCTGGTCTTGGTGCACGTAGAGATAGGGTTGTATCTAGCGAGGTCCTTAGCAGTGTTCGACGTTCCTATGCTTCTATTAAGCATAGGAACTCCAGTGATGCCTTGGCAGCACGTCGTGCTATTGTGGCTGCCATTAGTAGACCTCATATGATAGGCCATGTGCATACCGCTTCACGTCTTCTTCAGATTGCACCGCGCACATTGCGAGTAGGCATCATTAGGAGGTAGAGTCTAGAGGATAGTGAGACTGATGCTCTTTGGGCTTCGAGTGGTCGTGCACCTCGCAGCGATCGATTGTTGGATGATTCCACTAGGTCCTTCATACAACAATTTTGGGAGGAGCATTGCAGAGCATCCCCGGTGTTCAAGAAGGCATTGCGGAAGAGGGTGTCACGGCGGTGTGTACATTGAGCATGGTGCATGTTTTTTGGAGTGTACCCAGATTGAGTTGTACACTCAGTTTGTAGAGGCACACCCGGAGTTCAAGATTGGGCAGAGGTCATTTGAGCGATGCAAGCCATGGTTTGTGTGATGCTCTCAGGAGCGTGACACATGCTGTTGTCGCTACCATGTGGATTTTCGATTGATGTATGACGTATTCCGTTCCTTTGATGGTCATAGGGGAGTGGTTCCTACTAGCCCTCGCGACTTCATTCATTCCATATTGTGTACACGAGATGGTGATGCTTTATTCCACTCCCTTGATTGTGTGGAAGGCACGTGTACTTTGTGTGGTGACTTTGCTAGAGTGCCATGAGTTGCACTAGATACTTGTGATGTGCAGATGGTTCGTTGGCAGCAATATGAGTACTGTACCTTGACATTAGATGGTGGTGCACAGTCGAGGAGGTTGCAGCTTGTGGGGAAGGAGACATCACGTGTTGTATTCATTGACAGTTTTCGAGGGAAGCTGTACCGCTACATACGCCACTCGCACACTGCGAAATGGGAGGATCGTCAGTTTCGTGCATGTTTGAGGACATTTCCTACAGGGGTGGTTGTCTCAGTGGTGGACTTTGCAGAGAATTACACCTTTGCACCACAGCATGAGATCCAATCGGAGTATTATTTCTCCGAACAGGTGACGTGTGATTGAGTATTGATTTTTTCCCCGCCTCATTATATTGAATTATTTCAATAGTCATATTTTTTTTCAATGCCATATTGTAGGTTGCTATATTTGTGCACATTAGCTATCGTCATGCACAGGCTCATGTGGATGGCATTGATAGCACCATGGACTCATGCGTCATTGTGCGAGAGTATCACTTCTACATTAGTGATGATCGATCGCATGATGCCCATTTTGTGCAACATTGCTTCACTTTGCATGATAGTTTCTTGAGGGATCATGGTGTCACATGGCAGCGGCGCTGGACCTGGTCAGACGGTTGCGGTGGTCAGTTCAAATCTGCTAGACAGTTTTATTGGTTCTGCAGATGGCACCGTGAGACAGGCATTCCGATTACATGGAGCTACTTCGAGACAGGGCACGGTAAGGGAGAGCACGATGGTGCAGGTGCTTGCGTGAAGCGTGCTTTGCGTCGATACCAGTTGCGTCACAGTGCCGATCACTTCAAGGATGCACATGATGTGGTGCGGTGGTGCAGCCAGCACTTATCCACTAGTGCTACCTCCTCGTTTCAGTTGCGTGACGATAGGGTGGTGAGCTGGTATTTTTGGTGCGTGGACATTGGGAGTCTTGATCGGTCTAGGCCTTTTGATTGTCATTCTGTGCCTGGCACTCTTGATTTCCATTCCATCAGGAGCGTAGGTGAGTCTCACCCCGCGATCTTTTCTCGACGGTTTGCATGTTTTTGCTCTGCATGCATTGATGATGATTGGGGAGAGTGCTCCATGATACCATGGGCCGATCCATGGGTACGGCGAGTGCTTTCTCCCTTCTAGCCTTGGGAGGAGGTACATGATGATCAGGATGCGGGATTCAGTTCCTCTAGAGATTATGACCAGCTTATAGATATTTTGCGTATTGGTGATATCTTCGCGGTTATTGCTTCGGAGGGCAATGAGGAGGGTGTGGATTATTACTTGTTGCGATGCTCTATGCTGAAGAGTGTGCTGAATGACGATACAGTGGATGGGCATGGGATGCACTTCAATGCTCATAGCATGATCGTAGGTGGCCACTATTTTCAGCAGATACAGAGGCGTGGTCGCTATATTGAGTTCCAGGAGTACATGGCGGATCAGGAGGCATACCTGTATTCTCATCTTGTTGTTGGGATCAAGATTACTTTGAGTCGTGTTCGCACTCGCAAGGCGACGTCCACTCCACGATGGCGCCTTGCAGCGGCGGATCACGAGAGCATACTTGCAACTATTGGCATGAGAGCTGATCCTGAGGAGTAGCACATTACATATCATATTTTTTGGGATCATCAGTTGATCAGATTGATTTTTATTGGGTATCACTAGTTGATTACACTTTTTTGTATTCGATATGTATAGGCTCACTGTGTGACCGTACCATTGTAATTTTCATGGACTCATATTTTGTATTTCACTATGATGGCTGTATACACGTTCATACACATCATTGTATTAGATTCTATTTTTTACATGATGTCCCCGATGTCTTCTCAATGGGATTTGTTGTGTTTGTAAAACAAAAAATTGTTTATTAGTAGTAATGTTGTAATTTGTTTTGTGCTTTAGGACATTTTAAAAACGTGACTAAGAAAATTCGCGCACGTACTAACGAAATATGCGTGTGGACTTACTTGTTGGGGATGAAACTTTGCACGACTCTTAGGCCACCCTAGACATACATCCACGCGAGATTTGGTCTGAACTGATTTGGTATGCACCACGTGGAAGGTACAATGCGTACATTTTTACAATCCCTACTAGCACGACTACGTATGAGCTATGGCGCATGTACTAACGAAATACGCGTGTGGACTTATCTGTTGGGAATGAAACTTCGCACGACTCTTAGGCCACCCTAGACATACGTCCATGCAAGATTTAGTCTCCAACTTATTTGGTATGCGCCACATGGAAGGTATAATGCGTACATTTTTACAATCCCTACTAGCACGACTACGTGTGAAAAATGGCGCACGTACTAACGAAATATGCACGTGGACTTATCTGTTGGAGATTAAAATTTGCATGGCTCTTAGGCTGCCGTAGACGTACATCCACGCAAGATTTGGTGCCCAACTGATTTGGTATGCGCCACGTGGAAGGACAGCTGCGTACATTTTTACAATCCCTACTAGCACGACTACGTATGAAAAATGGCACACATACTAATGAAATATGCACGTGGACTTATCTGTTGGGGACGAAACTTCACACGCCTCTTAGGCCACCCTAGACATACATCCACGCAAGATTTGGTCTCCAACTTATTTGGTATGCACCACGTGGAAGGACAAATGCGTACATTTTTACAATCCCTACTAGCACGACTACGTATGAAAAATGGCACACATACTAATGAAATATGCACGTGGACTTATCTGTTGGGGACGAAACTTCACACGCCTCTTAGGCCACCCTAGACATACATCCACGCAAGATTTGGTCTCCAACTTATTTGGTATGCGCCACGTGGAAGGTATAATGCGTACATTTTTACAATCCCTACTAGCACGACTACGTGTAAAAAATGGCGCACGTACTAACCAAATATGCATGTGGACTTATCTGTTGGAGATTAAACTTTGCACGGCTCTTAGGCTACCGTAGACGTACATCCACGCAAGATTTGGTGCCCAACTGATTTGGTATGCGCCACGTGGAAGGATAGCTGCGTACATTTTTACAATCCCTACTAGCACGACTACATATGAAAAATGGCACACATACTAATGAAATATGCACGTGGACTTATCTGTTGTGGATGAAACTTCACACGGCTCTTAGGCTACCCTAGACGTACATCCATGCAAGATTTGGTCTCCAACTAATTTGGTATGCGCCACGTGGAAGGACAGCTGCGTACATTTTTACAATCCCTACTAGCACGACTACGTATAAAAAATGGCGCACGTACTAATGAAATATGCATGTGGACTTATCTGTTGGGGATGAAACTTCACACGGCTCTTAGGGTACCGTAGACGTACATCCACGCAAGATTTGGTCTCCAACTGATTTGATATGCGCCACGTGGAAGGACAAATGCGTACATTTTTACAATCCCTACTAGCACGACTACGTGTGAAAAATGGCGCACGTACTAACGAAATATGCACGTGGACTTATCTGTTGGAGATTAAACTTTGCACGGCTCTTAGGCTACCGCAGACGTACATCCACGCAAGATTTGGTCTCCAACTGATTTGGTATGTGCCACGTGGAAGGACAGCTGCATACATTTTTACAATCCCTACTAGCACGACTACGTATGAAAAATGGCGCACGTACTAATGAAATACGCACGTGGACTTATCTGTTGGGGACGAAACTTCACATGCCTCTTAGGCTACCCTAGACGTACATCCACGCAAGATTTGGTCTCCAACTGATTTGGTTTGCGCCACGTAGAAGGAATCCCTACTAGCACGACTAAACCCTAAACTCTAAACCCTAATTCCTAAACCCTGAACCCTAAATCCTAAACCCTGTTGGGGACGAAACTTCACATGCCTCTTAGGCTACCCTAGACGTACATCCACACAAGATTTGGTCTCCAACTGATTTGGTTTGCGCCACGTAGAAGGAATCCCTACTAGCACGACTAAACCCTAAACCCTAAACCCTAAACCCTAAATCCTGAACCCTAAATCCTAAACCCTGTTGGGGATGAAACTTCACACGCCTCTTAGGCTACCCTAGACGTACATCCACGCAAGATTTGGTCTCCAACTGATTTGGTTTGCGCCATGTAGAAGGAATCCCTACTAGCACGACTAAACCCTAAACCCTAAACCCTAATTCCTAAACCCTGAACCCTAAATCCTAAACCCTGTTGGGGACGAAACTTCACATGCCTCTTAGGCTACCCTAGACGTACATCCACGCAAGATTTGGTCTCCAACTGATTTGGTTTGCGCCACGTAGAAGGAATCCCTACTAGCACGACTAAACCCTAAACCCTAAACCCTGAACCCTAAATCCTAAACCCTGTTGGGGACGAAACTTCACACGCCTCTTAGGCTACCCTAGACGTACATCCACGCAAGATTTGGTCTCCAACTGATTTGGTTTGCGCCACGTAGAAGGAACCCCTACTAGCACGACTAAACCCTAAACCCTAAACCCTGAACCCTAAATCCTAAACCCTGTTGGGGACGAAACTTCACATGCCTCTTAGGCTACCCTAGACGTACATCCACGCAAGATTTGGTCTCCAACTGATTTGGTTTGCGCCACGTAGAAGCAATCCCTACTAGCACAACTAAACCCTAAACCCTAAACCCTGAACCCTAAATCCTAAACCCTGTTGGGGACGAAACTTCACACGCCTCTTAGGCTACCCTAGACGTACATCCACGCAAGATTTGGTCTCCAACTGATCTGGTTTGCGCCACGTGGAAGGTATAATGCATACATTTTTGCAAGCACCTTTTCAATGCTTAATGTTTACAATTACGACACACGGCATTATTTTTAAAATACATTATGTATTAGATGTGTGAATTGAGATATTTGAAATTCAAAATCATACTCTTAATTTTAAATACGCACATGGGGATGAAACTTCGCACGGCTCTTAGGTTTAGTGTAATAATTGATATATACGAAATTCAATATGATATTCAAAATGACAAAGTTGGAACTTGAACACTTTTTCAATGCTTAATGTTTACAATTACTTCACATGGCATTCTTTTTTAAATACCTTATGTATTACATGTGTGAATTGAGATATTCGAAATTCAAAATCATAGGGATTTTGTTAACATCCACAGAGCACAGTTACCGAATGCAGGGTAATCGGTGATGAGAGGTGATTAGGCTTCATGATTTACTTCAACGATTGCAACCATGGAAGGAGTATATTACAAGATCAGGGAGTTTGAGCCCCAAATACCCCAAGGCCAAAGATTGCAAGAACGTGCACAAGTTGTAGGTTCCAGGTTATAGATTGTAGGTACCTTCTATGCAAGCTGCAGTTAAGTGTCTCGCGGGAGTTAAGCCTCGCCACTCTAGGTTTTGAGCCTCCTACATGGAGTTTAAACCACAAATAACTTAAGGCTTGGAGGCGTGAGGCTAACATAAGCGCTATTTGGGAGCCGATTAGGAACGCCTCCTAATGCCAAGCTTGTTTCAAGCACTCTTATATGGTTAACACAAGCGCTATTTCCACAATATATTGCTTTTCATTTTTGAATTTCACCATTAAAAAATAACAATATATTGCTTTTCATTTCTGAATTTCACAATTTAACAGTGGTATATGACCTGAATAGCAGGAAATTAATTTTAATGAATTTAAGTACTAAGAAACACAGTAATTTCAACCACCAGGTTGGTCAATAACTAATGTTTGTTCAACCATGCTGGTTCAGGACAATCACATAACTGGCGATTGAGCTGAAGCAGCCACGGTTGCATGATGTTCCAACCACCGGGCTGGTTTGGTAAAATAACAATATATTGTGAAATATATTGCTATTAATTTCTACCCAACCATGCGATTGGGTTGGACAATAACTAATGTCTGTTCAACCACACTGGTCATGCCACATGACTTTGACCTTGATTGAGCTAAAGCAGCCACGGTTGCATAATGTTCCAACCACCGGGCTGGTTTAGTAAAATAACAATATATTGATATTCTATTGGCGAAATATATTGCTGATAATTTCTGCTTAACCATGCCACCGAATTGAACAAAAACTAACATCTGTTCAACCATGTTGGTTCAAGACAATCACATAACTGGCGATTGAGCTGATTTAGCCTACGGTTGCATGATGTTCCAACCACCAGGTTGGTTTGAGACAATTACATTTAGTCCAAGCCTGGTTTAAGGAATGAAACAAGTAAACTATCCCAAAGCTCAATCACAAACAACCACCGGGCTGGTTTAGGCACCACTGACCTGTGTTGTATCTAGCATGTGTATGATGTGCTCCTTAAACACGTTGCGTCCTGTTCGCTTTTTACAAATGTCCTTTCTATTTGGAGAAACTCTTGTATTTTCATGTCAAAATGTCGTCACTGTAGGAATGACTTCCATACTTAGGCTCTCTCTCCTTTTCTTGCGTTTTGTTGAAGCCCACAGACTTCTCAGATCGGGATGATCGTGCATTGCTTTTGCTCTACGTTCAACTTCTGGAGCCACGTTGGTCCTTCTGATTGACATCGTCATCGACATTGTGCACCCAAGCCCTTTCTCCTTTGTTTTAGGGGACACCAACATAGCTAATGTCACCCTCTTTGTAGCTAGTTGATCTAAGTTGTGCACCCCTTTCACTTTTTGTAGACCATTTCTGAGGTTAGAGAGCATCGCCTCTTGGGCGTGCATCTCCCGAGGTGTTGGTAGGGTTGTAACTCTATGAACTTTAGGGTGCAAGCTAAAGCTTGTGAAGACTCAAGACTGGTAATCACCTGAATGGCCTGATGTTGCTGTCTCAAATGCTCCCACCAATCGTGACACCACAGCTCATGTTCTTTGCTCCGATGGCAGTGATCGAATGCATGCATCTGCAACCACTTCTTGCTACTGCCTTGCAAGGAGTCTTCTTTCTTCTCGTTGTTTCTCCCTTCGCAGATGTTGCAAAAGCATCTTCTGTTGCCATTTTGATACCGTGCTAGCACTTTCCTCAACCCGTAATCTATTCCTTGTGCCTTAACTTGGCTTTTCATCTTTCCTGTATCGTAGTCTCTATTTGCTTCTCTTGCAAGCCATGGCGAGCTGCATGTTGCCATTGACGCTATGGCCATAATCAGTAATAGATCCAGAGAACCTAGCTGGTGAGGCAAGCAAAGAATAGAAGACAACTTACCCAAAAGAAGACAATGGGAAGCCAAAGTCTATGCAAGGTCACATCGAGGTGCGTGTAGGTTGCAGGGCAGGAGCAAGTACTTAATCTTTTAAGATTTAATGGTCGGGAGATGTAAAAATGCAAAATTCGTGGGAGTAGCAAAATTTTCAACCGTCGGTTTTCCCCCCTCCGGCGATACACATCAGCAGAATTGGATATCCCAAACAAGCACAATGTGGCCTAAAATGCTTTAAAACACAAATAGGCCAAAGGGAACGCTATCGGGTTTGATGATGTGTATTATAAAATACAATGACCTTTGGCATACTTATGAGCCATAGAGCAAGCAAGTGCATGGAAAAAGAAACAATTCAAAATCGTAAATACTGTTGGATTTATTAAAAGATCTTTGCACATGCACAAATTGCACTTTTTCAACTTCTTCCATTTTAGGGTGAATCTAAATACCAATACCAACAACTATCAATGTTTTATGACCACCATATAGTAGTCCCACTAGTTTGGATTCCAAATTTTCAAGCCATTTTGGTTTTCAACAAATTAAAAAAAAAGTTATAAAGCGTGCCCTCAAATGGGTATGCATCACTTTAGCACAACATTGGAGGCCCATTAACCCATGCCTAATGTTCTCATTTGGGTGTGTCCTTCGGTTGAGGAGAAGATCACGTAGTGTACTTTTGAATGATTACTTGATTGCATGTATGTATAGAATAAAATTTTGATGTTTTTGAATAAATTGCTCTATCCTATAGTCTTCAGGATGCATGCTTCACATGCAACATAGAACTTGTAATTCTTGAATAGTCTCGTTCCAAATCCTTATTCCTATTTTTTTTGCTCTCGTGTTCAGGTTTGGAATGTATACTACAACTTGAAGACAAACTTTGCCGAATTTGGTTGAGCAATGCATATGTTTTGGGGTCATGCAAGATACCTATATATAGAAAAGTCCCTAAACCTCACCAAAAATGGCTACACCCAAGCAAACAATGTTTCCATTAAATTGTTATGCTATGGTGAAGACATTATTTTTAGTTTGATCAAATACTTTTAGATTGGATAGGATTCTATGGTCATGGTTGCCTATTTTATAGGTGATACCTTATCTTTACAAGGTTCATGGCTAATACAAATCTTTATGTGTTGCCTTTTATGCTTGTCTATAAAATCACTTCTTACTGTATATTAAGGAGGGAGGGAGGCTCTAACAAGCCACGTGTCACACAAAGGGAGCTCCTCATTGCTAGCCACATGTCACTAAATGAGTTCCTCACTACCAATTATGTGTCACATAAACTGAAAAGGCTTGGAGGCTTTCACGTGGAGGAAGTCGCATCATCACCTCCTAGAAACGAACAGGTTTAACTGATGCTGTTCAGACAAGGGTGGGATGTCTAAACGGGACACCTATTGTGCTTGGTGTTACAGACTTTCAATCCACGGGGGGAAGTATGGGGTACCACTATCAATTATCTTGAAGCTAAATGAAAATTATTTTTTCTTACAAGGTCTGGTTGTCTCATCTCAAAATAGCTTGAAAGTAGATATTTGGCACTGATCAGCACTCTCCATCCGTAGCTACTTGAATCATCTTGTTGTGGTGTCTGTACAGTTGGAAAGATATGTTAGAAACTGTTAACATCTGAACAAAACAAAATTATTCAATAAGTTCAAAGGCATAGCATGAAATAGACATCAGTAGAGGGAACGACTTTTTACCTCTAGATTTATTGGCTCTATTGAATCCAAAAGAGAGACATTAGGAGGACAGTGATCCAATGCATCTAGAAGCCTTCTAATACAACTGCAATACATATAATTTAGTTAGTATGAAATCAAAATAATGAAGTTTGAAGTTAAAAAAAGCACACACACCACTTACAATTTCAGCTCTCTGTGTGTGTTTTTAAGAGAGTTGAATATAAAGCATTGCTTCTGCTGGATGTCAATAGAAACAAAACTCCACTGGTCACTGCGTAAAGAAAAAAGCATTAAGAAATCAAAGGCTACAAGAGTTCTCAATCTTAAAGAAGAATCCCAAAAGAAGCAGTCACCCACATACATGTTATGGTATGGAAGTAGAAAAACATCGATAACTTCAAATTTGCAGTGTTTGAACCAGTTGGAAATACCGGTGGGAGTTTCCTTTGCATCTCTTAACTTGGAAGAAATGGCAGGATCAATAATATGAACTGTATGCTGTACAGAGTGGTGAAGCCAGCTTCTCATCATGCTGCATGGGACCAAAAAATAATTAGGTAGGGTATAAAGAAGGTACAAGGAGGATTGTTTTGCAAACAAATGTAAAATAATAGACACTTACTAGAGCATTGCAAGAATGATAGTATCTGAGCAATACTCATTCTTATGAGCCAATGCTGCCAAGCATGGTTTTGTCAAGTCAAAATCATTCACTGAAGTTTCATCCTCAATATGGACAACTATATTAGGGCCCAGCTCCTGCAACCTTCTTTGTATCTGCAGCTCCCTCTTTCTAGTCTCCACATCTATAACAAATTTTGATTCTTTTATTTGCTGCTTCAGTGACTCCTCATAAGTAGCCTTCCCTTTGATGTTCTTTGAGTGGGTTACTTCAACAACCTTAACCTCATCTACCTTCGACTTCCTTGTAGGTGGAATTAATAATATGTCTCTCATCTTTATGTCCTGCCATTCCACAGGATGAACAAGCTTGTCATACCTCCATCTCACTTTGGACAAAGTGTTGAAGTCTTTGGCCATCAGAGTCACCCTGTGAGCATGGGCTGCTACCAGCATTGCATCTTCAAAATATTTTTCCAAGTAATCCTCTGCCATTTCCTGTAAGGAAAGAATGGCAGTCCTGTTCCACCTAAACCCAAGGTGCCAACTATCACATATGTCTTTCACCAGTCTTTGAAAAGGTGCCTTGGGGATTGCAAAGCCTATAGCTTTCTATTGCTTCTTGATCTCCCTTAGCACACTTGCACCATGTTTCAATCTCTTGGCCTTTTGTTGGAGCAGGCTCATTGGCTTACCCTTCCTGCCATGTGCACCTCTTCCCTTTGGAGGCACACTAAATTTCTTGGTACCTGCCCCAGCTGCTGTTGCTGCAAGCCCTGGCCCTTTGTCAGCTTTCCTTGCAGTTGACTTGGTTCTTGCCATCACTCTAACAAACTGCATACAAAGCAATGGAAAGAGATTACAGCCATGGAGAACATGGTATGACACAAAAAGACAATGACATGGGTGGATGAAGCAACATTGACAATTTTGCAATAAAATGCGATATGGACAGTTTGAAATTCCTAACAGCTTGAAATCGCATTTTCCTGCAGTGATTTCTCTGTCTTTACAACTAAATAAAATACGGATTGAGTCTATGCAAGGAGAGTACAGCCATGACACAAAACCACAATGATAGGGGTGGATGAAGCAACAGTTCAGTATTTGCAACAAAACGCGATTTCGGTTGTTTGAAATTCCTAAAGCCTTCTCCTTGCATTTTCTTGCAAATTCATGAGGCAGCATGCTGGAACATGCCTTCAGTCATTTCAATGTGTTTGCATGTCCATGTAGGATGGATTGTTTCTATGGAAGGCAAGAAGATTGCAGAGACTGAGGGAAGAACCCATAAATACTGACCTAAAAGCTATCTGTGGGTGTGCTGTGCTGTTGATGAGTACCCTGTGCTGGGGATGAACCTGTGCTACTGGTCAGGATGCTGATGTTGCAGAGTAGGGAGGTAGCTGAGACTAGAGGGCCGAGACAGGATAGATTAAACAGGAGGGAAAAGATTAGTGCAAAATACAAGCAAGGAAGCTACTAAATCCCACACGTGTGGAATGGAGTCGTTTTTCACACGTGTGGATGGGACCCAGATCTCTTGGAGTTTGAAACTTGGCACATGTGAAAAAGACACTTTTTGCCTTGGAACTTGTGCCATTCATGATTTCATAATCGGTTCCATAACCACTCTTCCCTCCCCTGCCTCCCAATCTTTCATCCCTGCCAGCACCTCCCATCATCCTTTTCCTTCCCTCTCGGATCCCTTCCTACCCACCACACTCCATGCAAGAAGAGTCTAGCCATGGACAACTTAGAAAGACACAAAACCAGAATAACAAGGGTGGATGAAGCACCAGTTCAATATTTGCAACAAAATGCGATTTTGGCTATTTGAAATTCCTAAAGCCTTCTCCTCGCATTTTCCTGCAAATTCATGAGGCAGCATGCTGGAACATGCCTTCAGTCATTTCAATGTGTTTGCAAGTTCATGCAGGATGGATTGAGTCTATGAAAGGCAAGAAAAGTGCACAGACTGAAGGAGGAACTTATAGATAAAGTTTTATCCTTAAATGCAATTGTCACACATTAAGATCTGCAAACATTGCTAAATCTATAGAGATGATCAATCTCTCACTCAACCAGCCCAATTCAAAAGTCTTCCTACTTGTGGTTGCAGTGGAAAAACCTTAGGAATGCCTATAATCTTTATCCTAATATCCAAGGTACATCACATCCTACAGCCATGTGTGTTATACTATTAAACAAGAAGATCAGGATATAAAGAGTCCTACATACCTGGAAGCTATATGTGGGTGTGTTGTGCTGCTGATGAGTACCCTGTGCTAGGGATGAACCTGTGCTGTTGATCAGGGTGCTGATGGTGCAGAGTACGGAGGTAGGGAGGCAAGAGAGCTGAGACGGGAGGGCCGACACAGGAGAGATTAAACAGGAGGGAAAAGATTAGTGCAAAATACAAACAAGGCAGCTACTAAATCCCACACGTGTGGAATGGAGTCGTTTTTCACACGTGTGGATGGGACCCAGATCTCTTGGAGTTTGAAACTTGGCACATGTGAAAGGGACACTTTTGCCTTGGAACTTGTGCCATTCATGATTTCATAATCAGTTCCACAACCACTCTTCCCTTCCCTGCCTCCCAATCTTTCATCCCTGCCAGCACCCTCCCATCATCCTTTTCCTTCCCTCTCTGATCCCTTCCTACCCAACACACTCCATCCAGACTGTAACCTGCTTGAAGACTACTACCACTGCCAGATCTCCAGGTTACCAAGGCTGTAGCTCAAGTTTGGGAAAGAGCAGGAGATTCACCAGTGCAACTCCAATAGCATGGAAAAAAAAAAGAAAGGTCAGAATTCTAGATTCTTTTCAATGTTTTTTGACATATATTTCTTCCATCCATAGAATTCTTGATGTCCAAATATCTTCACTCAGCTCCACCCTTCTTGTTACATATTCAATTTATATTGTCCAAGAATATGGTAGATCACCCTAGAATTTTATTGGAGATGGATATGAATAGAACCTAGAAGTTTGCAACAAAATGCGAGGAGAGTGCTTTATCCATCTCTAGATAGCCCATATCGCATTTTGCTGCAAATTCCTGTTCTCGACACATTCCTCATGAAAAGCTTCACTCAGCTCCAGCCTTTCTCTTGAATATCAACTCATACTGTCTAGGAATCTATGAGATGATCCTAGCATTTGATTTGACATGGATATCAACAGAACTGGAAAATTTGCAACAAAATGCGAGGAGAGTGCATGACATTTTCCAAATGGTCCTACATCGCGTTTTCCTGCAAATTCCTATGTCTCTTTTGGTTCTCACTTCTTCCTCATTGTTTTGCTATCTTTGGCCCTATGGAATTCTTCCTTGATGATGAGAAATGTTTTTGCTTTGGAACAGTTGACTCTCAGGCTCCTCCTTTCAAGAGGAAGCTGGACTTTTCTACTGCTATAATAAGACCACAACAATCACCAGGTGAGTCATGAGAGCTCATGAAGGGAATTATTTGGTGATATCCTATGCATTCCCTAATTACATATGTCAGCATATAGAATTCAATGTATATAAATTTTGGAACAGGAAAAAGGAAGAGACTGGAGCAGAATGATGAGTCTTCCATCTCAAAACAAAAGGAACCAGAAGAGGACAAATCTCCAGATTTGCTCCTATTTGAGTTTCTTCACAAATGCAAGGCTCAGAGGAACTTCCACATATACCATAGTATTTTCAACATGGAGTTCACTATGAGCTCTATACTGGAGCATCACAAAGATTTTCTTTCAAACCATTGGGATACTTTCAAACAACTGACAGAGGCAGGAAGAATTGTGGAAGGTGAAAAGGTTTTTGTGCATATAAATCATATTGTCTCCATTGACAGGCTGAGGTACCATGTGAATAGAAGATTTGATAGCCTGCCTGATCAATATAAATTCAACTATAACTTGCACACCAGAAAGTGTAGAGTGCTTGAGGAAACCATGGCATTCCTTATGTACATTGTCTTCAGTCAGGACTCTCTGAATGAACAAGGGCAGGAGGCTGAAGAAGAAGACACATCTGAAGCAAAGGAAAAAGAGGATGTTCCTTTCGTAATAGAAATGGTAGAGCAAGAAGAAGATATCAACCTCCAGGATGAGGGGTTGCAAGTGGCTGCTCTTGACCTTGTTTAACTGAGGACAAAAACTCTTAGGGCAGCACAGCCAGTTGAAGATTTTGATGTTCAGAGTAGCAACTATGCAGTGCCCATGCTTCCAGGTGTCTTGATTGGTGGAAAAGATTATGTTTTCCTCCATGATATAGAGTGTATGTTCAATTTGAGGGAGGACTATGCCATTTCCCTTATTGCCCAGGCTTCAAGGCTTGACAAGGAGGTTGGCATAGAGGATGACCATTCACTACTGGCTTTGGAAACAACTTTTGATCCTGCAGAGACCCTTACTATTTGTTTCAAAGAGGCTAAAAAGTTCCAAGAGCTAGGTGAAGCTGCCTTCTAGCTCACACAGGAAGCTATGAATCTCTCAACACTATACACGGAAAAGCTTAAAGAAGAGGCTGGACTGGAGGAGAGAGGAATAAATCTTTGGAAAGATGAACTACTTGTTGCTGATGAAAATGAGAAGGTAGATCTTGTTACTTCAAATCAAATACTTTGTCTTCTGCTTAAATGTTTTGTAGGTTGTGTATTGTCTCACTCCAATCTTTTGATATGTGGCAGCTACAAATTGAGGATGACACATTCCTCCAGAGAACAAGTGGAAGCAGGCCGGCTGGGTTTGGCAAACTATCAAGCCTAGCTCATTATATTCATGATCTAGGCAGTGCTAAGATCTTGATTTACCATAGGCAGTTGAGCAACAATGGAGAAGCCATTGTTTACTTCTTAAAATGTTTGTCCAGGGTTTTAGATGGACATGATCTTTCATGGCAAAAGGAAAAGATCATTTTGATAGAGAGGTTGTCTGCCATAGACATATTTGGGGATTATGTGAATAAGCAGGCCTCTAGGGCCTCTTACTTTTTGTCTTACACTTCTTATGCATTAGCATGTGGTGTTAAGGAGCCCAAATGTCTAGAGGGCTATGGAAAACACAAGCTCATAAGGTTTCGAGAGCCACCCATGATTGCATCAGGTGACACAATCCAAGAAGAAGAACACGTGGAGACAGCTGAAGAAAAGGATACCCCTCCCAAACAAGCAACAGAGGCAAGCATTGATAAACAGATGGTCGACATCAAGCCAATAAGGAAGAAAAAGAGTCCAATCAAGATCAAAAAGAGAGTTCTGATCAGCAGGCCCTCGGAGAAATAGGATTTAGTCATCAAATATAGCACAAACATTATATTGAAGTTGAACTAATTTGTACAAAGTCTTTGATGTCTGGTATGATCTTGTATAAATGAACAATAAGTTGAAGATGAACTGATTTGTACAAAGTCCTTGGGATAGATAGAGCGGTGTCATTAAATATTAAACAAACAATATATTGAAATTGTGAACAAATTGTATTACATTTAGATCACATGTTTCACAAAAGAAATATTGTTGATCGAGTCTCAAATCATATAGGCATAACACCAAGAGTCACTTGTTCCACACAAAAAAATTCTATTGATTGAGTTTTAAAACATGTGGACATAACACCAATAAGTTACAAACTGCTATTCATGTTTACTTGTCCATTTATGGTTTCTAAATATCTTCGATTTCCTCCATTGTCTATGTCTCTTTGCCGCCATTGAATTGTCCAGAGTTTGTCTTCGTCTTTGCTTTTGGGCTAGAAGAAAAGCAAGCTTGACTTTGGAGCTAGCAACTTTTCTTTTAGCATGCAGCCTCTGTAGTATGCCTCGGTAAAACCATTGGAAGAATTCCTTCAGACTATTTGCCTTTTGACTCCCTCCATAGTGTTGTGTGTGTCTGGAAAATGCATAACGTGCCATGTAGTGAGACTTCTCCATGCCTTGGGTAGACCAAATTGCTGGGCATCCATACTTTTTGACAAAATAGGGAAGGTGGTTGTAGATGATATGCTGTAAGGCATAAGAATGCATAGTAAGTAATTAAAAAAAAGAGGATCACACTTAAGTAAAAGAAGAAGACAGAACCTTACCATGTAGTGAGTTATATTGCAGGCTGTCCATGCGTCTTTCATTGACTTCCCAAAATGTTTAATTGCCTCTTCAAAGTTCTTGTAATCACTCTTTGTCCATGTTACTTTGTCACAGAACATGAAGAGTTGATCAAGAGACCCCCACACCTCTGCCTTCACATTTTGTGCTTCCCCATCTGCCTCATGATCTTTCATGGCATTATGGACTTGCTTCCACAATCCTTATGGATTTGTACAAAGTCTTTGATGTCTGGTATGATCTTGTATAAATGAACAATAAGTTGAAGATGAACTGTTCTACCTTTGAAACTGTTCTACCTTGCCTTACTTGCTTACTGTGTTTGGGTCGAGACAAGAATCTTCTTGCCTTAACACCACCAATAGAGGGCTTGATTGGTACCTCCTTGCCATTGGTAGACTTTTTAAAATCCTTTGTGATTTGAACATATCCTCCATGCAGACCTATATCGGATAACACTTTTTCCAATGCTTGAAGAGCATCCTTCGGGACGGAGTTTCCAAGCAAATCAAATATACAAAAATACCAATTTCTCAATGATTCGACATAGACCATGCAATGTGCAGATGTGAACATTACATAGTGGAATGTCCAAAATGGCCTTGAAGTCAAGGTCAACTTTATCTCTATTAGGTGCTCTCTTCCACCATTTGGAATCCATTACTTGAGCTGATTCTTTGCAATAAAGGCAAGGAGACTTTGAGTTGCCTCCTTTACTAACGTTATACATGCACTTAAGTGTTTTAAGATCCCCCGCCATGTGCCACTCTACTTGAAAATCACCTTTTCCTGCAACATGGAGATTCTCGCCTTGCACTTGTCTTTTGATTATTCTTGGTATTTCTGTGTGGTGAAACACCCAATCTAATGTTTCATGGTCTTCTGTCTTCACCTGCCAAATTATAGAAAACAAAAGTCTTACTATAACAGATTTAAAAACAATGACCAAAATCAAGTACGAAACAAAAAATAATCATACCTGGAACGAGCCTAACCACCATATGTGTTTCTCCGACTGCACACTAAAATACTTCGAACTCGCTTCAGTCAATGATGTATCAAGTGCTCCATTCATCAATGTAATAGTAACCCTTTCCATTTTCTTTTCCTTTACAACCTCACACTCATCCAGTTTGATAACAAATTTCAAAATGCCTTTGCACTCCTCAAATGTTATTCCATAAAACTCAACCATTCTTCTTTGAAGTTGTTGTAGATCTACAAATATATTGTTCCAAGGGTTATACACAGTGGTTCCTTTACCACCATGAAATATTTCTTCAATATGGATATATTGCCTAATAAATTCATCTATACTTTCATTCAAATGACCTCTTATCCTCCACACGGTTGCTGGATTTGGCAATAAAACTCGTTTAATCCTTTGATCTTTCAAAGTTGAGGATATCGCATGGAAAATCGAACTATATCCCTTCCTGCTAACTCCACTAACATCAAGAGCCTCTTGGATTGTAGTGCCATCAACTTGATTATTGGATACAAAGTCCTCTACAACATTGCGTTTGACTGTTTTGTATTTTTTTTCCTCAATCAAACCTTTTGCTACACCACAAGAAAGCAATCCTTTCATTTGTTTAACAGGAAGAAGGTTTGGATCCATATTTTCTTTTGCAGGCTCCAATAATTTCCTATAGTAACAACACAATATGCCTATATCATTCAACACCTCCATTCTTGTTTTGTGGTAATGGACGAAATAGATATAGTCATTTGAGAGCATTTTTGAGTATACAAAATGATAAATTTCAATCTAACCTTGCTTCCTGAATTCTTCGCTTGCATCCACCAGTCCCAGCCTTCAAATTTGCAATGTTTTTAATCTTCCTACTTCGTAGTCTATCTCCAAGCACGGTTCTATTCTTTCTTGCTCTTGTCAACTCTTTTATACTCTTTGAATGCTCCTCAATTTCATTCTGCAACTGCTGCTCCAATTTTGCACGAATGGCTATCTCCTACATCCTGGCCCCCTTTTCTTGTAGGTACATCATTTTATACGTTTCTGCAAATGCAGACTATGCTGAAATATAACCAAGAAGTCCATTTTGTCCATCGCCGGCAAACCTCAGTAATGTGGTGGGATTGACAAATGGAGGCGTAGAGTTTTTTACTTGACATTTTGGATATATGCTTCCATCGCACCATAAGTCAATATGTTGAAGCCCTTCACTTCTCATATTTTCCCACTGTTGAGCATTCAGCACCGTATCCTTTTGTCTTTTTTGTGCTGGAGCATATTGTTCTTCCAAGTCGATGTGAAGATGGTGTAATCACTTCTTCTGAGATAGTGACTCACTAGTGTCGGCCATTTTTTGTGCTTCTGAGGTTGCGAAGTTTGCTTATCAATCTCATAGTCATTTTGTAACATGAATCATGGAAGTGTGGTGGTATCCATGTAAATATTTTGAAAACGTGCAATCACCAAGTTTAGTGATGGATTCTTTATGAAAGGCCTGCACACGTCGGCAAAAGAGATGCGGAATCTTCAGGAAACAAAAAAAAAACTAAGGAGATATTTAATGCAAAATCGTGTTAGTTAGACAAAAGATTATCTTATTCCTTTTTGAACTGACAGTTCTGTAGTCCTTACTGACAGTTCTGAGCCACGTTTTCGTATTTTACTATTTTTGAGGTCTTTTAGGAGAGAAATAAATCAAAAAATAGTGAATTTCTTACAGGGCCCCAAAATGAGCTCCCTTTTTCCCTAATGATAGACCTGTTAATGGCCATAGCAATCGAGCAAGAATAAAGGGCAGCACAGGAAGCACAACTTGTCACTGTTCAACTCCATTTGCAAGTAGTCGCTTAGTGGGGATAGCAACAACCCCCTCCATCATCAACATACTGCACAACGTAGGCAAGGAAATCCTATGGGCAGTTTTATGATCAAATAAGTGCATGAAAATATGTTTGGGCAGGTTGCTTCTAGGAGCTCTTTGATTTAATCTATGAAGGATAAAGCATGGAGCCTTAGTGAAAGTTTTGGCACAGCGGACTATTGGCCATTCCAACAAACAGCATCCCTAGCCATATTCAAACTTGAGCATGACAACATGATGCTCCTACAGTTTCCATACACATGGTAAGGCAGTTCCCAATAAATGAAGTACAATAATATTCACTTTTACTAATGTAAGCATAGAAACCAAAATCAAGTATTGGTGTCTATTTCTAAAATCCTCACCCTAAGTGTCCAATGCAAAGTTAGTAGAGGCTGGCTGATCTATTCTCTCACACTCAAGACACGCATGCAACTCCAGCATAAAAGGTCAGCACAATGGAGGACAAAGGGAAGGGAAGTGGGACATTTAAGTGCAGAGGGGTGGAACTGTAATGAGACTCTCACATCAGATCTGGACAATTTCTGTAAAGATTTACACAGACAGAGACGTTTGAGAGGGGACTTCTCGTACTTTCATGTATACACATGGGAATCACCTTTGCCAAATGACATGCAACATAATGGACCTCTCAAATGAAGTGGGGGCATGGCTGTTCTTTTTTGCTCTCACCTATGGGGGATTGTCAAGGTGTTGAAGTGTGATAACAATGCATGGTTTCATTGTTAAAGCCCGCAGTTGACACCTTCAAATTTGTTGAATAGTGCAGCTTGCTATTTCCTACTAAAAACATTGGAATATACAATATTCTATGTTTGAAATGAAGGCTTCAATCTTACCTTACCCACTTCCCTTGAAGTATTATTTTCCCAGCAACATGGTAAAGTACACTCCTAGTATCTGTTGCTCTATTTCCATATAGCCACCCAACCATAGGCACCTCCTCATTTTCTATATCTACATCTCCCAATGGAGGCTATTTATAGGCCAGTAGGCCATCCAAAACTAGAGAACTTTAGCCTACCAATCTGGATACAATGGCCTGCTACTACTGCTATCCACCATCTTCCAATCTCAGCATGTATGTTGGGCTCTTACCTATGGTTCTGATGCTGCCACAAGCTTTCAAGCCATAAACCAAATTTGAAGACACACTATCTAGTTGCATCTTGGTAAAACAGTTTAGTATTTCTTTACAAAGTCCATGCTCAACATATCCTCCAATTATTGCAGTCCATGAGACTACATTGTGAGCATAACCCTGTCAAATACATTGCTTGATTTCACAAGGAATCCAAATATGGCATACACATCAACCAAGGTACTGCCACAAGCTTTTAATATGGATTTAATGCTACCACAAGCTTTCAAGATGCAAATATATGTGATAGTAGACGTAGGTATGCCCTCCAATTGCGTCCATTTGAAATAGTTCAGTGCTTCCTTGCCAAGCCTATGAGCAGCATACCCTCCAACTAGTATGGTCTAGGAGACTATATCTTGAACTTGAAGCTTGTGAGATAGTTCTAGTGCTTTTCCAAGCAAGTCACATTTGTCATACATGTCAACCAAGGTGCTTCTAAGAAAAGTATGTTTTCAGATAATTGTCTGGTAATTTCAGCGTGTATTTGTGACCTTTTTTTGCTACTTTCAGCCTAGCACAAACCTTCAAAAGGGTCACAAATATGTAGATGCTAAATAAAGATAAATACGCGAGTTTCTTCTACTCAAGACATTTAGTGCTTCATTAGCAAGCCGATGTTCAGCATATCCTGCCAATCTCCTTGCTTTGCACATCCTCCCACACATCCCACCCATCTTGACAAGTGTAGTTCCCAAAGCCATGTGTTGGAGACATCCATTCCAAGTAATCCTCATTGGGTCAATTGACAGTTCCAACATAAATTGCAATATGCTTTGCTATGTGGCCATATGAAATGTTTGCTTCCAGCTTGCTTATGGCAGTCCTAGAGACCAACATAAATTGCCATATGCTTTGCTGTGTGACCATATGCCATGTTTGTTGTTAGCTTGCATGTGAGCTTTTGTGTGGTACAATACCACATCATTGTTGCTGTTTGTTGCAATCGTACACTTCTAACATGGAACATTGAATTCTTGGTAAATAGCTATACAACATTGGCTATCAATGATTTTAGAATGGTTGAATCATCTTGTCTAGAACCAATACCATCCAAGATCCATTTGCTTTGCATGTGAACGTTCTTGTCTAGAACCAATATCATCCAAGATCCGTTCTGGAACAGGGGAACGCTATTCCAAAGGTTGAGCAACAACTTCCACCCAGACAGGGCATCTGTGTTTGATTAAAGCCTGATAATCTCTGGTAGGCGACTAGGGCAACACGTGAACCATCTACTGCCCATAGAAGAGACGAGAGTGCTCCAATAAAATCTGTCTATGCTCTTCATCTGCCATGATCACTTCAAAAAAGCCTCTTGCTGCATAATGAACTTTTTTGACATAGCAACCACCCAGGGTTCTAGTCAACCAGTACCAACATCTACAGCAGCAGGCATACGTCCTTGAAAAAAGATAATAATGGCATGCTTGGCATATTCCTTAACAGGGTCAAAAATATCATCCACCTCCACCATGATGCCCATGGTGGGAACTAGATCCTTCCAACTATGAGTGTCTTCAAAACCCTCATGCATCACCTCATAGACAAGTTGAGCCATGAAGAGGGTCATCCTAACCCATAACCTGCTTTTGTTTTTTGTGTTGCACTGATCTATCTTTCTGAAAAGCTTTTTCATAAGGACAAACCGCCATTTGAAGGTGAGAGGAAGTTTGAAAATACGGAAAGAGCTTACAGTATGGAAGCTATACAATGCAAAAGGACAAAAACTGTATAGTAACATTCTCATCCTGTACGGATTTTTGCATGCGTGTACAGAGTGCTTGAATGCAAGTATAGAGTCCCTGCCTGTAAGTAAGGAATCCTTGTGTGGACAGCAAAACACAAACAGAATAGAGAGACTATGCAGGGAATGTATGGGAGGGCCCACGTGAAGCAAAGCAAAAGTACGGAAGATCCATACAAACTGTATGGCAAAAAACAACAGGTGATGGAGTTGTACGACTGATGACAGACAGCAAAACACAAACAAAACGGAAGGGCTGCACTGAGAATGTACGGAGGGACAACTTGACATAAGCAAACGTATGGATGATCCATACAAACTGTACGGCCAAAAAAAAGTGCAGGAGACTCGTCTGTACGACTGATGAACAAGAGGTTGTACGGCTTGTAGGAGGGAAGTATGGCCTACGTGAAGAACCAAGGAGGCTAGATCACCACACCCTCTCTCTCACGACCACCAACACTCACCACACACACGCCTCACACACACTTTTTTTAGTGAAATCTTTTATTTCTGTGTGGGAAACCCACCAATAATTACAAAGGAAAAATTTACAAGTAAAGCCTCAGAGCATAAGTCATGAGGCAACCAAGTAAAAAGTTATAAGATCAAACTGGAGGAGGATCAAACACAACATCCTCCAGTTTCAGATTGTTGCTTTGTAAAAATTGATGCAATGAAGAAACTGCACCGTCAATAAAAACCACCTATTTTTTGCCCTTGTGATTCTTCTTAATCTAAGCGGGGAGCCTGAATTTTTGAATCACAGGGTCCAAAACCTGTTGCAACATAGGATGAAAAGGCTCCAGAGAAAAAGAAACATCTGCATCCTGAACAGAAAGAGACTCTGGCATAGTCTTCATAGGCATAAGAACTAGATCAATATCTGTACTTTTTGAAGGAGCATTTGACGAAAGAGCTACATCAGATATGTCATGACTCATCATGTCAGCTTCAGTCGGGGTATCAACCAGAGAGAGCATGTGCAACATCCTATAAGATCCCCTCTGCAAGGGGCACATCCATATCCTAAGGAGAAGGAGGCTAATGGTGCTCACGAAGGACGCAATCCTAAGCTTCTTTAGCAAGAGAAAGATTGGCCTGTGATTTATCTACCTTAATCCACTAGTGCTTCAGAGCAGTAGAAGAAGGCTTCTCCAATGAAGCCATAGCAGAACCCGGAGGAAAAGGAATAGTAACCTTGACAGCTGAAGAAGGAGCAGGAGTGGTCCTAGATGCAAAAGGACAATTACATGCAAAATGACCAACCTGGCGGTACTGATAACATGCTGTAGGAAAAGAGGCAGAATGCAACCTGATGTGCATCGGATGAGAAAACCCAAATCAAGATCCAAAGTAGAGGGCACAGGCTGCATCATATCCTATAAAATACAAAGTCGAACATCTCGGGTAGCCTACAAAAACTCCTATCTCGAAACATAAAGAGGCCTCCCTAAAAGCGCTGCAAGAGTAGGAAGATGCTGAAGAAGAGGCACGGGCAACACTTTGAGGGTAATCCAAACCGGACAGTGAGTCAGAAGAGAGGTTGACAGATCAAAAAGCAGATCCCAAGGCATCACATAAGCGAAAAAACCAACCCCATGAATACTAGCACAAGTAACAAGGCTCTCCACCACATCAAACGAAGAGCAGTGGGCATAATAAAAACATTTTCCCAGAAAGACAAAAGAGGAGATGCAATCCTGACCCACTGTAACTTCAACCCAACGACGAAGTTGAGTTGTAGATAAAACCCTACCCATAAAATGGAGACAGAACCCAAACTTCTGAGCCTGTCGAAGACCGAAAACCAGAAGGACAAGATCCAAAGAACAAACCGAAGGGGAAGCCAATGGAGGAATATCTATGCAAGAAGCAGAACACAACTGACGAAGAAGGCCCAGCTGGAGTGAAGGACCATCCGTAACATCGAGCTTCGCAGATTTGACAAAATGCGAGGGAACCAAACTACCGCGCTTCCTCCGAATAAAGACACATGCAAGAGGAGGAGAGGTAGAAGGAGGAACTGATGCAGAGAACACAAAAGATCCATGAAGGACAAATTGATGTAATGGGACCATACCAAGATCTATGGTTGTGAGTGATCATGTGAGTGAGTGTGTGAACACGTGTGTGTGTGTGTAGGTGTGCTTGAGTTAGGTGTGACTGATGATGTGTCAGTCAGTAGGTGTGATTAAGGGAATATAGGAGTGTGGTGTGTGATTGAGAGATTCTAGGAGACATTGGTAGGCTTCCTGATTGAGATGATTGTGGATCTAGATTCCACCTACTCATTGCCAGTTGCCTATATGTACTCCATTCTATGAATGAATCAATTGCTCATTGCCTTCATACTCGGGCCATTGTCTCTACCTCTTGTCTACCTCCATCATGCTTCCATGCTTGCACCAACATGTGGTATCAGAGCCTTTCCACCCTCCTTGAGCCTCCACCCACATCCTAGTGCCACCTCCTCATCATCTTCTTCAACCTTCTTCCATGTCTATCCCATTTTCCTCAATTCTGCCCAAATCTTGCAACATCGATTTCTCCACATCCGACCGTTAACTTTCAAAATCCTTCCGACTCCAGCTTTCACACACTAAGGCACACCTTTCCACTGTTGGGATCAACAAAATTATACTCTGAGCCACCGTGCCGCCCTATTCTTTGATCACTGAAATTCCTCAAATTTTCGCCTCTATAGTCACAATTTCGACCTACCCTATTAGCTGCACTTGGACAACACTTAGGTCTAGCTACTGCCAAAATTTAAGCTCAATGTTACCATAGACGAGGGAGATATCACTATTTCTTTGGCCAACTTTCCTGATGTAATGCCAGATTACTGTGCACACTATTTCACCCATCCTTTGTGTTGCTAGTAGGCCTCAGTAAGGGCTTTCATTTCCACCCAAAAGCCCCTTGGGTGCTGCTCAGGATAGGTCAAATTTGATCCTCCAATCTCTATTTGCTCAATTTGGGGATTTCTCTCAAATCTCCTTCATGGCTGAAGCATTGCAAGTGGTTAGATGCTCAAAAGTTTCAATATTTTAATGGTTTTTCTTGGCATTGATGGGTGTTGGTCATACGAGTAGATGGATGAAGTATTTAATGCTCCAAAGTTGGTCTATCACTATGCAAATCATGTTTTTCAAGACATATGCTTGGATGAAAGGTTATATTGGTCACAAGAATGCATCATTCATGATGTTTCAGACTGGTTCAGTGATGTATGCAACCCCTTTGCTTTTCTATGTGGATGATATGCTCTATGCATACTACAAAAGTTTGACGTTAATTATGTATGGTTTATGTTTCATACACTATGCTATGCAACATTGAAGCATATGATGGATACTCTTCATAAGTTCTCTACCTTGGCTTTGCCTAAAATGCATGTAATGGTGAAAGGTTATATGCTTCACTTGAGTAGTGATTTGATGAGCATAGATCTGAAGATCAAGGAAGACATTATGTGCCTCAATGGTGATATACTAGCTATACTAGCTAGTGATTCTTTTATGAAGAAGAAGGATGCAAGCAAGATCAAAGGGCAAAGGAGTTAACTACAAGAAGGGCTACACCAAGAACCTCTCCAATGACAATGTACCTCACACTATGATAGCTTGGAAGAGAAGGAGGAAAATAACAAGATATGCCATCAAAGGAGAAAATTTCCCGACATCTTCAATTAGAATTTTTTTTTGTGGTCAATAAGGGTTCTCTGCTTTGGGATGTCCCCCTCAAATGATTATTAGTCTTATGTTTTACCTTGTTAGACCTATGGAAACTTCCCATGCATAGTCATTGTCCAATCTTCCAAATTGTAAACCAAGAGACCAAAGTCAGAGTGAGATCATGTTGAGGTGAGAATGCCCAAATGAGTCTACTGCTGATGCAACTAGAGTGAGTACCAGGTTGTGGATCATGTGTGTTGTCACTAAAGGTGGGCAAGCCATGAGGTTTCCCATGGACTACTACAAGGGTTGAGGTCATCAATTTATGGAGGGAATGAAGGACAAATTGATGTAATGGATCATACCAAGGTGTATGGTTGTGAGTAATCATGTCAATGTCAGTACGAGTTGTACAACCCCAGGCTGTACGAACAGGTTAGGAAAAAGCAATTGGATGGTGAAGGTAAGTACAAAAGATACGACTAAAGCAACCTATGTGAACAGAGCAGAAAAGAACAGAGGTACAGACGCGAGGATATCAAGCTGTACGAACAATAGGAAGAAGAGCAAAGGTACAAACGAAAGAGAGAGGAAGCAGCAACAAAAACCTCCATCTCCACTCTCTCTCACACATACTTTATTTTTTTGTGAAATCTTTGATCGATTATATTATATGAGTAGCAATCTCAAAATAAGGTGCTACAATTATATCAAATGAAAATTTTAGTATATGCCAAAAAGACCTCATGATCTATGCAATGAGTCTACAAGCAATCAAAGAAAGATTGCTGCAAAGAACACCTGAAAAAGACAAACAGAGAGAGTAAAATCACAAAAGACTTTACAATTCCTATATGTCCATAAAGTCCATAGTGCCCAATAGCAAACCCAAACGAAGAAACGATAAAACTCCGGTTTGGATGGATGAAAGCCAAAAGAACTTCCCAAACGGAACAGATAGGAATCTCGCTCGCAGGCGCTG
Source organism: Dipteris shenzhenensis (assembly GCF_047967505.1). Taxonomy (NCBI): domain Eukaryota; kingdom Viridiplantae; phylum Streptophyta; class Polypodiopsida; order Gleicheniales; family Dipteridaceae; genus Dipteris; species Dipteris shenzhenensis. The sequence continues at coordinate 27,694,191 of NC_141616.1, forward strand.
TCAAAGCAAATCAAAAAACTCATGAGCACGTACAATGTAAAAACAAGTGAGGAACAGTCTCCGAAGAAGTATAACATATGTAACAAAGTACATGAGCAATGTGTTGATGAGCTAATAGCTGTCCAGATGAAAACACTCCCAAAAAAACTCGGCAAAAGAAAACATGTTACTGAAGCGGTACTTATAGGCCCAAAGTTACTATAATCTTTTCCTCCACTACTTGACTGGGCGATGCATTCGCCAAACAAAATCACCGAAACCCAAGGTTGAGGCAAAAGGATTTTATACAATGCAAGTACAATAATTTGAGATAGTCTCAAAGGACGAGAAGAGAACCCTGAAGAAGTCAAAGTCCAATCTTCCAACCAGTCCTAGAGTTCCAAAGGAGGAATCGAAATAAAGGACGAAAGGATAGAAATAATTTATCGCCACAAAGGACAATAATGAGAGCCCAATCCATATGTAGTGGCTACTAGAGAAAAGGGAAGCACAGTACCAACATCATCTATAACATCAACAACCGAGGTGATGCCTTTAACCGAGACAAAGTAGGAACGTCGAGGTTCCTGTAAAGCCAAGGGAGACTGAAAGACTTTCAACCAGTGAATGCTTTCAGCTCTCAAAGAATTCCCAAGTAAAGATTACCATCCATTCCATTCCAGATGAAAAAGAACATGCTTCCAATCAAGAAGCAAGCGAAAGACAAAAGGGCATCTAGGCAAAGTGCCATCAATGCAACCAAATAAGAAATCCCAATGATCAAGTTGCCAATGACCAAACGCAAAAATACTGATATGAGTGACCTCACACACACATAAAAAACCCTACACACCTCACACACACACACACACTCTCTCTCTCTCTCACACTTAACACTTCTTTTTTTTTTGTGAAACCACTGAAATTATAATAAGAAAAACTTTTTACAATGACAATAGCCTAGAAAACAGAGTATTCTGAAAAATCAAAAGCAGTGGGAATCTCTCTCTCTCTCACACACACACACACACACTTTTTCAATGAAAACCATGATTGTTTATATTACAAGAAAAGCCACATCAAAGCGAGGAGCTAAAAATTACATCAGCTGAAATCTCTGTATATGCTAAATATACATCGTGATCGATGTAGCGAGTCTACAAGCAATCAAAAAAAGATTGCTACAGAGAACGCTTGAAGAAAGCAAATAAAGAAAATGCTGGATCACCAAAGACTTTAAGTTTCCTGTTTATTCACAAAGTCCGAAGTGCCCAATAACGAACCCAAACAAAGAAAAGATAAAACTCCTGAGTGCGTGGATGAAAACCAAAGAGCCAAAAGAATTTCCCAAAAGCAAGAGTCGGGAATCTCCCTCTCTCTCACACACACACACACAAGCATGCGCTTCCAGCACGCAAACAGAGGCACATCCACATGCACTGCACGAGCACATAGAGAGAGAGAGAGAGAGAGAGAGAGAGAGAGAGTCTCATTACAATAAAGTGCATACAATTCAAATTCCACTGCATTTAAAACAGCTCATATTCTGATCTGCTCGAAATGTCCTTCAGAATCAGTAAAATGGGCTTTGCTTATTTACAGATGTTTTCCTCTGTGTCTGAATCAAAGTGTTGAGGGGTACTACCATGTTGCTGCAGTGATGCATAAAATCTAGTACTCCCGTGCACAGCCTGTGCAACACAGAGTTGTGTTGCTGACACGAAGAACCAATTCGTAACATAGGGGCTGCTTCGGGCACAATCCAAGTATGACATGCGACATACATGACCAATATTTTCGAATAGAGTAGATTGAAACCCTTTTAACGAACAATGATACTCAAGCATTGGTTAACTGGTACTTCAGATACTGTTCTACACTGTCCAGGCCACAGAGATTCTTCACCTTCTCCATTGTGGCTGGTGTATCTAGCCTCAAGTACCTCCCTGTAGCGTATCTCTCACCAGTAAAAGGATCTTCCCATGTTGCTTCTATTGCACGTTTTATGGCAGAATGGACTGAACCAGCAAGGAGTAGAGGAGGTTCTCCAGAGGCTACAACATGAAGCAGAGTATTAGAACCAGTGTGCCACAACCTTAACAAAGACGACTAAGAACTTCCCAATTTAGTCCAAAAATAAAAGTCCTTGAAAATTTACAAGAGGTATCTTATGATGAGCATGCAAAGCCTGTAAGAGTTATTGCGAGGAACCTGAGAGTGGTGTAGCTAGCAGTTAATAGTTAGTTAATTGTGTTTGTAGTTAATTAGTTAGTCTATACCTCGCCCTGAGCATGCATTGGCCATCTTAGAACGTTGTGAGTATTTTGAGGTTCTCACCGACCTTCATGGAGCTCCTGCACCATAGACCACTTCTCCAGATACCTTGACGGGCATGGTGGTTCTTCAAAGCTTGGAAGAGCTATGGCAGTGGCAGACTATGGTGACTGGTCACCATGCTTTCAACAGTAATGTGTGTTGTATTTTCTTTAAAGACCATGTAGATGAGAGACAATGCTGAAGACCTTTTGTACATGAGCAACAACAGAGTATTAAGCATGAACTCAAATACTCTATATGTCTCATGCTCAACAACTGTTCTTTTGCATTTGCTTTTTATACATCAATGCTGATATCTGAGTGAGTATATCAACATTTGTGTCATGTATTGGTATAATTCTTGAGAAGTTTTGCTCCACAATTGGTATCAGGGTAAATTGGGTTCTACATCTGCTTGCCTTTGATTGTGTATGAGGCACACTATGGAATCTTCAACAGAGATTTTGGTAAAGAAAATTCAATGGCCATGAATACCCAAGATGGGCTTGTAGTACTCTCATGTCACATCACAATAGAAGCCAAGTAAAATTACACACAAAGAAGAGGAAGCATACTTGACGGGTCAGTGCGGGGATCTCAAGAGTTTCTCCACAAGTTAAAGTATAACCTTTAAAGATCGGGAGAAGAAGCATCCTTGCTTCGCATGTGCTCCATTAATCTGAAAGACACCTGACTACCACATTCTTACAAAGACATTAACTTTCAGTCTCTGTAGAACATAGACGCATAGCACTGCCCGCTCCGCTTCCTCCCTTGCTAGGCTGTCCCCCCCTTCCTGCCTCTCTTCCCCTCCCATGCCCCTCTCTTCCCCACTCCTCCCTCTTCCAGCTCACCCCTTTTCTCCTCTGTCCCCCTCCCCTCCCAGGCTGTGTCAGGCAGGATCTCAGCCCGTTTGTGAGCCCACACCAGTTTGTTTTTGGTCTGGTCTTTTTCCTATACTGCCCCCGCCTTCTCACAAGGGACTGGTCTTGTTCTTATACCACCCTCGCCATCTCACAAGGGGCTCTTGCCTTCTGCCCCTTGGTTTCACTTCCTCGAACCCCTCTTAGGGTTTTCTGGCAGCGAGATGGGCATTCAAAGCCTTTTTTAGGGCTGCAGCAGCTCCTATTTTCACCTGTTTTAGGGCCCTCGTCTGAGATTTTGGTCATTCTGCCATCCCACTCAACCACAAACAGCTTTTGCAAGGAAGCAACTTTTCTTCCTTTCCTCTTTCTTTCTCCCCCTTCGTTTTTCCTTTTGCCTCTTCTTTCTCTTGCTAGGAGATGATGGTTTTGTTAAATAAAGGGGTAAGGATTCAGAAGGTGACCTTTCGAGGGCTCAGATAGCAGCACCTTGAACATTCTCAACCAACCGGATCTCCCTCTCGCTAGGGGACAAACAACATGTACATAAAGTTATTCTCTCCCTTTGTTACGTCAACCATAATTACGGAAGCCCCTTGGCTTGCTTATGGTAAGGTGGGAAACCAGAGGGATCGATAGTGCTTGTAAAGATAGGGCCTTGAGAGCTTGGGTCTAGGGTCACCCTAGGCCTAGGCATTTTCGAAAGAGGTGCAAAGAATTGCTCGAGGGGGCTGAATGGAAGGAGTCCATTAGCGGACACATGGCACCAAGAGGGGAGGACACTTGGCAAGCACTAGGCTAGGGGGAGAGCTCTAGAGAGAATTCTTCAGGGTGCTAGAGAGAGGTAGATATATCTCTATGCAGTCGGGGAGATTCATCATCAGGAACTCGTGACTGGGTGGTAAACAGCCAAGAGATCCCTCTTGTTTAGGAATTTACACATTGGTATCAAAGTGGGTGAAAAGAAGGCTGAGAACTTGTTGATTACGAATGGAAGCTGCTGGTGAAAATAGTCGTTACCTTCTACTCCATCGACAATAACAAAGACACGCCCACTGATGAAGCTGTTCAAAGCGTCGTTTCTGTTGGCTGAAAGGATCGTCTAAACTAATAGCGTGTATTAACCCTCTGAAAATCGTTACAATCAACGGCATATCGGATTCTTAAACCGGGCGACGATTGCAAATTTGATGACCTTTGTAACTGGCAAGTGAGCACCCTGTTGACAAGATCGACTTCCACACAACATTTTATGAAGGCTGCGACCTCATCTGCAACTTGACGTACAAAGATAAATCAGTCGCGTCGTGCAACATGATCTTTGTATAGAAGCAGACCTCGCATGGTTTGCAAGGAGACAAACGCTTTCAAAGGAAAGCAAAGAAGAGGCCATTGATGACCACTTTGCAACCGTGCTCATAGCATGCATCAAAGAGGGATTAGGAGCTATAGTCAGCTCTTAAAAAAAAGCAAAGCGATGCTTTGTAGCAACCGCGACTCGACCTGCACAGAAAAAGATGAACTCCGCGTCACGACAACTCACAGACAATAGAAGATAGATTGCCATGTCATTTAAAGGTTTAAAATGTTTCTTGAGTGTTTCCTTCATGCTTTATGTCCTCTCTTTTTTTCCTTCATCAACACATCATCACTCTTGACATAGCCCACTGGATACAAAGGTTGAGGAGACCACGCCCTCCGCCACAACGAGAGACAACTTGACACACGCAAATCCGAGATGTCTTTGCAGCCCACCGGAGAGCCACCACGGTGTTGGGTTTCGGCTTCTAAGTTTCAATCTTTTTCCAGCTCCAGTTTTGTTTGAGCTCTTAAGCTCTTTAGCCTAGCGTAGCATAGCAGCCAGCAAGCATCCTAGCGTGCCCTTTGCTCCAGCCTATTGAGGCTTGTATCCTTCTCATTGGTGAACTTTGTCCCATAGGCCCGTGAGGACTCCCGCAAACGTTAATACATCTTTCTTTCTTTCTTTCTTTCTCTGTTCAATAAGGCTTCCCCTTAGCCCCCATTTTGTTTCTTTTCGTGGCAAAGATTGGTGAATAATTTTCTTTGGGCAGACTTGGACAGCACACGAAACACTCGGGTTAAGGTAATAGGGAAGACAGTGGATCTTCACCAAGAAGAGGGAGGGTTGGGTATCATCGATCCAGAGATGTAGAGTAGAGCCATATTAGGGAAGCTTATTGTCAAGGGTCTAGCTCCAAGCTCTAACCTTGGAAGCTCTTGCTCTGGCAAGGGCTCATAAGAAACACTCCATACATAGAAGGACAGTGACAACAATCTCACAAATGGATCTTAAAGGCGTCCTCTCTTACAAAGGGTTTCCATTAATGTGGAGCTTCATGAGAATGTGCCAGCATCTCTCAGGTAGCCTCATCCAAGCCACCCCCTAGGGCAAAGATGAGTTCGAGAGACAGCCCCTAATTTGGCACCCAAACTTTCGAGACCAAGAGGCTCATATGCTTGGGCAACGTAGGCACATTAGGTGGGCACAGAGGGACAACCCGGTGGTGCAATCCCTAGGTGCATGGAGTCACCTTTCCAATAAGCCTAAGGAGAGGCTAAGCACACGGCAACTCTAGTGAAGGAAGGAAAGACCCCTGCTGCGCAAGGTATAGTGGGATCCAAGAGAGTGATTCTAGCCATCCAGGATAGGGAACTTGGAGCAAGTGTGGAGGTGATCTTCTTCTCCCACACGACCCACATTGGAAGACAGCTTCAACTGTCTTCAACTGGATGCATCGGCATGTGACATTGGCTAGAGTAATATGTGTGTCATCATGCATGAGGTCCTTGGTTAGTTTTGGACCCACCTTTGACTAGCCTCTACCCGAGGAACATCTATTTCTTCTAGTTGGTAGCTCATGGAGGGCTACTAATGGGACCATGGCTAGAGCAGATGAGAGTAATAGACTTGTCACTACTATGAGGTAGGGGACCTCATCGTTGCATTTGCATTGTTGGTAGTTCATGGAGGTGCTCTTCTTCTCCCACCACCGCCCACATCGGAACACCACATCAGCTAGATGCAACGGCATGGAATCCCTCACGGGAGTGACATTGGCTAGAGTGATAGGTGTGGCATCATGCATGAGGTCCTTACCAAGTTTTGGACCCACCTCTGGAAGGTCTATTTCTTCTAGTTGGTAGCTCATGGAGGGCTACTAATAGAACCATGGCTAGAGTAGATATATCAAGATGAAACCACGAACATTCCCAAACTCATCCTCTAAAATTACCACACATCGTGCAGTTTCAATCTCATGATAGTCACTCATAAGATTGAAAACCATAAACTCCATCATGCATGGAAGTGACTAGCTACTATGACATCCCCACTGACATCATCAGCGCCCAATAGTGGGTGTAAACCATAGTATCAACATATGCTCTCACACACACAAATCCACACACCCACACATACTTGAGCGTCCAAGGTCTTCGTACACAGTTTCTGTTAGCACTCTAGAGTGTTGGGTGTATGTGACCCTCAGAGATCTTTTGTAGAAAGCTGAAATATTCCTTGTGCTTCGATTTGCTCGTAGAGGTAGGTGATGTGGCAGCTCTCCACGCTTACAACAGCTCAATGTGCATATGATTGGGTGGTTTACGTGCTGCATGGTGGTGCTGGGCGGGGACCAATCAAGGTTGCAACATGGGGCAGTGCAAGATTCAGTGGCGGTTCGCGGTTCTTCTACAAAGATCGATGGCGAGGTAGTTTTCCTTCTCTTTGCTGAAACTCTCTCAATGAGAGTTGTTAATATCTGGTATTCATCTATGTATGGAGCAGCTGCTCTTAGGGTCCTTAGAGAGTCTTTTGAGTCATCACGATTGATGTAACTGCCAACAAACTCGGTAGCGTTGAGGCAATCCAGTCTAGTCATGTGTCGTCTTCTTCATACGTTCAATATGACGTCTTTTGTGATATCAACAAAGTTGCAATTCTTTTTTGTGAGTTGATAATTCGAGGGATGGTGTTTTATAGTCGTGCAAAAATTTGGTTTCCCTGCAACTACGTCAATTTATGGATGCATGCACTTGCACTAAAATCCTACAATTGGTATCAAAGCAAACGAGAGGGCTTGTGAGCATATCTGGTTGAGAGGGTCTGAGATGTGCCAAAATTGTTGGTTTCCAAATGGAATCCTGGAAGAAAGACAAAGCATATGCTTCAACTCTCAGATTCGACGGCAAGAACTATGATGCATGGCAGTTGCGGGCACGCGTCTATACCTCATGCAGAAAGGTTTGTGGGGCATCATCTCAGGCACAAACAAGAAACCAAAGGATAGTGAGTCAAACAAGCTCATTCTCTAGAAACAACACAAGGAAAAAGCAATCGGCATCTTAGGTAAGGCACTCGAGCCGGACTATTTTCATCATTTGGATGTCACCAAGAACACCTCTGACAACTCGACCATCTTGGAGAATCTCTTCAGAACAAAAATAAAGCAGGGATTTTCAGTTTTCCAATGCGTGAAAGTAAGAGTATGTTGAATCGTTTGCAATCTATCCTGAAGCAATTGTTTGCTCTGGGATCTAAGGTGGATAATGAGGACGCGAAAACTATACTTGTCTCTGCTATCTCTCAAAGATTTCCTGATCTAGTGCAAATCCTGCGAGTCAGCTCAGACAAAATGGATTTTGTCGACATGGTTGCTCTTTTACTGAGCGAGGAGAGAAGGCTAAGTTTACAATCTCCAATTGGGGAGCCCGCATATATAGCGTCCAGCAACAAAGGACAGAAAAAGAAGGATTATAGGAAAGGGAAAGAGTCTATGGCATGTTCATACTATGGGAAAGGAGGCCATGATGATCGTCACTGCTATAAGAAAGCATATGACCTGAAGTCCAAGAAGAAAAAGGTGTTAGCAGCCGAGGAAACTCCCCCAAGTGAAGATTTTGCAGGACTTACTTATTGCAGCCAACAAGGAACCAGTAGAGGACGGCTGGACCTTCTAGCTTCACCAAAAAGCTTTTATTTATGGGTTGTGCCCTGTGTGGGTAACCTAGTCGATACATTGTGCCCTGTATGGGTGATGTTTCGTCACATTGCCCTGTGTGGGTGGTGACTTTTTTCTTTTTGTGTTCTGGTTCTGAGTTCTCTATGTTACCTCCTCAGCTCACACGGGGGATTGTTGGGTGATGTGGCAGCTCTCCATGCTTATAACAGCTCAATGTGCATATGATTGGGTGCTTTATGTGTTGCATGGCGGTGCTGAGCATGGAACAATCAAGGTCACAGCATGGGGCGGTGCAAGATTCAGTGGCGGTTCACAGTTCTTCTACAAAGATCAATGGCGAGGCAGTTTTCCTTCTCTTTGTCGAAAGTTAATATCTAGTAGTATTCTATGTATGGAGCAGCTTCTCTTAGGGTCCTTAGAGAGTCTTTTGAGTCATCATGATTGATGCAACTGCCAATAAACTCGGTAGAGTTGAGGCTCCAATCTAGGTTTGTGTAGTCTTCTTCATACGTTCAATGTGGAGTCTTTTGTCGTATCAACAATGTTGCAATTCTATTTCTGAGTTGATCATTCAAACATTGAGTTGGAATCCTCAGAAACAGGTAACATAGCAGCCAGCTTCCCCTCTCTCTTGGTCAAACATCCCATGGATTGCTGATCTATGTTGTTTTCTCAATTCTCTAAAATAGAAGACTCTTTTCTTTGGAAAAAACCTTCCCATCTACATATTGGAACTTCAGATTTGGTGTGCTTTTGCTCGTCATGTTTGTCTTCTTCATTATCTATAGGCATGGAGCTTTGGTGTGCTAGGGATTAGTCCCCCTAAATTTATGTCACTTAGTATGACTCTAAATTATGCCTTCATACCTATGCCACAATATGTCCAAGCATGATCATCCAGAGACGTTGGAGACAAAGAGATTCATTAACAATCAGCAATGATTTATCAGGTCCCTTGGCAAAGCGACTCATAGAATTACTAAAACCTGTACACAACTTAGTGTATGCCAAAATGAGCCCAAAAGTAGTAAGGTAGGCAATGTCAATCCTAGTTCATCATAAACTGCAGCCTGAAATCCAGCATGAGTTTTCTCACTTAGACAAAATTACACAAAGAGAATAATGTGCTTGCATGAGTGTGTTCGTTTATGTGTATAATATTGACAAAGACACACCCACCACAAGCACACGCATACACATATACATACATAGATACATATGTATGTATATACACACACATACATATGTATCTATGCATACCATTTTCATATATTACATTTGTGTGCACACGTGGGTGTTGAGTGCATGTGTGTGCATGTGCATGTGCACCCATTGATGCATGTACTTTTGCCTACATGCGTGGTTTTTTTAAAGAGAGGGGGACACACACTCACACACCTTTGGATGAAAGTATACGATTCTGATGAGCAACTCCATTCAAGATCTCCACTGAGAAATGTTGTGGTATATTATCTATTGCTGGAGGCTTGTATGTCCAAGTGCCATTCGTGATAACTTTTCCATCGCTATCCACTTCATGTTCCTCAGTCATGAAAAATCCAATTCCTTGCACAAAGGATCCTTCAATCTACACATAAATTTGTCATTAGTTAATCTACAAGTCTAGCAAACTTGGATGCCACATAAACCTTAAAAAATCCATGACTTGACTAGGAGAAGTGCTTTGTTGCAAACATAAGCCAATTAACGAGCCAAAATACCATTGCATAATTATCCCAAGGAAAGTGATTTTCAATGGAAAAAGAGGAATTTTATGATTTTTTTGGCTAGCCCCCTTCCTCATATACTATCTACTTAGTATATTGTCTATGTTGGTATATTGTGTAAATGCTCTACTTTAAGCAAACAAACTTTTTTTATTGCCCTTATTTAAGAACATGTTATCCATGCTTTTATTTGCTTAATTGTGATTGAGCATATTTACCTATCTCAATTTTCTAGACACTTTATACTATCGTAGATTGTAGATTGAAGGGATGCCATATTCCAATCGGGAATGAAGCTGCTTTATATTTATCAAGAGAAGTGGTGGCATTGGCTACAATCATGACAAGTTAGAAGTTACTTTTTTCAAGGTGCTCACTCCACAACTATTTTTAATCCGCAAAATTGAAGCTTGCAATCTACACTTGTAAATAACATTGATTTCATGAGTTGTTGCCGTTAACAATGCTACTGGAATATGTGATGTGCATTATTGTTCTACTATTGAGTCATGGCCGTGGCTCTCTGTAGAAAACGGAGAGGGCAAATTTAGAGAAGGGGGACAGAATAGTAGCAGATAGGAGTCAGAAGAAGGGGAAAAGGGGGGGGAGGGGGAGAGAGAGAGAGAGAGAGAGAGAGAGAGAGAGAGAGAGATTGCATCATCGTCATGTGTCAAAGACGAAGAAGTCTTTTAGCAAACTTGCTAACCCATAGAGAGCGTTTCTTGTTGTATATCTAGATGAGCATACCCAAAGTCATCCAAACAACACATAGTGATATGATGTATATAATTAATTACATAAAATATACTATATATAAATATATACGTAGCTAAGCATGTAGATATACATATAAACTATATGCACATAAATTAGCATTGTATTGGCAGTACGCACAAGGAAGGTGTGGTCTTGGTAGAAGAGGAGGGAGAGGAATACGAAGAATAGGCCAAGTAAAAGAAGGAGAAGGTGGTCATGGTTAGGTGGGAGCGGCGGCGGTGAAAATGGGGAAAGTGGAGAAGATAGCGGTGATGGTGGAGAAGACAGAGGTGGAGATGGTAATGGTGGTGGTGGTGGTCATGTTGGTGAGAGTGAGAAGGTGGGGTAGTGATGACAAAGAAGGTGGCGATGATGGTGGTAGTGGTGATGGCCTAGAATTGGAAGTGGAGGTGAGGTGGAGAAGGTGATGAGGTGAATCTGGAAGCAAAAGTGGACAAGGAGGAGGACGATGAAGACGACAACAACTAGAAGATAAACACATGATGTATGATATGGCATAGTATATGTCAATAAATGAAGTTGGTGTATTGATATAGACATTGAAACATGAGCACAAGGTCTTGGATTCAAGTCCTCAAAGTGCAATAGACAAGGTGTGCAACTTTGCAAAAAAAGCATGGCTACTTGTAGCTGCCCTTTCCCTCCTACTCAGAATAGGCAGCCTAGAAATGCTCGCATTTTATCGGGAAAGGATAACACTAAACAGTTACCCCATAAAGCAAAGCCGTCTCTAAAGGGCAGCTAGCTAGGCCACCCTACATATCGTCTTAAGGGATGGGTATAATACCATGATTCTTGTAGTAAAACCTACATCAGTCGAGGGCCATCCCGATTCCTCTTGCATGTGGTAGATGTATTTAAAGTATCTAGGTTTCTGAATAAAGCATCCCTCTCATCTGGAAAAATTGGCAGCGCATAGGTGTAATGATAGATAGGGCATCTGCTCAATGGAGCATCTTAATTTGGTAAAATATCTAGAAACTTCTGAAAGACTTTCCATATGTTTATTGCAAGCAATGTTGTAAGGCATATTATGAAATGCATTCCGAAATTCGGGTCATTAAACATCTATTCCTGCTGCAGAAGAACATTTGCACGGAGCCCGAATATAAAACACTGATTCAATGGATGATAAAGAAAAATAAGACAACCTGTCCAATGTCAACTGCAGGATTTAAGCTTTTTCCACAGTCATAAATAAGATCGGTTTGGATTAGCCTTGTTTCTCCTGTAAGAACATTGATTTCAACCTGCAGCAGAAATTCCACATTTATAAACTAATGCAGCATCTTGAATACCATTTTGATAATATCCGACCTTATACCTCACTTGCTGCTGCACCATAGTTAAGATATCTTTTCGTGCTTTCATCTGGAAACCAGTGAATCTGTGCTGACAAATCAATTTGATCGAACTTTGCCTGCAAAATCAAGAAATATAACATCAACAATTTCTTAGGTTCTGTATCAATGAGCTATAAATACAAATAAAAAACAGTGCAGTTTGAATCTGATGATAGTCACTCACAAAGTTGAAAAGAATTAAACTCTTTCACACATAGCAGGGACTAGCAAAACGACAAGATTCCCATCAGCATCATTAGTACCAATGATGTTTCACTTATAGCATTTCAGGAAGGGAAGATAATCCTATCTCGTTGACACATTCAATATCACAAGCCTTTGGCTAAGTGTTTGTGCTCTAAGCCTTTGATTAATCTGTTTCAAATTCTGACCATTTTTAGAAAAGCAATTGAGGATGAACCACTCAGGGAAGAGATATGAGAGACAGGTCAACAATCAATCATGGACATTGTCATTGGTCTGCAATTCGTCTTAGAAAAAACAAAGATATTGTTATGCTCTAGCCGAGATAGCATGACCTCGGATAGATCGGTGGGCATTTTCTCTAAGATGACCAACTTTTGTAATAATTAATGCGCATAATTAAATGGTCAAGAGAAGTAACTGCCAAGGTCCTAGGTGAGGGCGTAATGGCATTGACTAGATAGTTCTAATAGGGCTAGGGCCTAGGTGCATCTAAATGTGCAAATTGCCAAGGGGCAATTGTTTTAAAAGGGAACCCCAAGAGAGGGGTGAAAAAGGATGCATCTAAGTAAGGGCCTAGAATGTGAACATGTGGCCAGGAACTATCTAGGGAGATGTGGGTCTCAAGGATAAGGATGAGGAAAAATAACGAAAATAAAATCGATGTAATGAGACGAATCCTATCCTGAGAGTATGGCTGGGTGGATTAAAGAGTTGCCATCGCCCGTGACTGCACTTGTGTAGAGGAATTAACTAAGAAAGGGGTTTAACATTTGGTATCAGAGCGCAAGGAACAGGAAGAGGTTCGTGAGCTTTGACGGAAGCTACGGACGAACAGCAGAATTCTGGATGGAGGTTATCGACGAGAAGGGAGGCAGCGCACGAATTGGAGTCCTTGACGAGCAGCGATCGACAGACACAGACTAGTGGGAAGGCACGTCGTCGATCATAGCAGGTGACGATTGATATCGAGAAGTCTGAGCGTAGTGGAGCGCAGGAACGTAGGGGGTCTACGAATTGGCGATCTCGCAGCGGCCGTGAGCAGGGACGGGTTGATAGCGTGGTGGTTCGCCGGTCAGACGGGACTTCTGAAATTGTGGCTGGAATTTTCGAAGGGGCACCTTATCGCAGGGCTGCTGACAAGGTCTGCGTATCGTCATCTGTGTGGGAAAACGACGACAAGCAGACAGACAATCACGAGTTGGAGGCGTTTTCTTCAGTCGCGTGATGGCTGATTTGGATCCAGGGAGTGTTTGTGTCTTTCGAAGAAATTTCTAAGTACCTGTTAGTTCGTTTTTTTTTCTAGCAGGGACTGTCGTTTATTTTTCTGTGTATAAGAGAAGGGGGGGGAAAAAAAAAAAAAAACCCTCTTCCATTGTGAACTTATGGAAGCAGAAGGACAGACTTCAAGAATAAATCCTAGCGAGTCTAGAGTACAGTCAACACAACCAATGTCACATCAAGCAGCACCTACATTGATTGGTAGGATTTCAATACTAGAGGATGCTTTACAGCAGATTATGAACCAGCAGCTTCAGGTGAATGCTGGTCAAAATGAGATTAGGGAGATGGTGCAAGCCTTGTCGGCTAGACCGTCTAGGATTGATAAGGGCAAAGCTCTAGCTGAGCCAGAGCCCAGTGTACATTCCTTAGAGCGCGCAAGGGTCAAAGTACCTAATATCGCTAATTATAGACCGGAGAAGTACGCTGGTCGGATGACCGAGCGCAGCTCTGATGTGATCGAGGTTTGGTTGCACAAGTGGGAAGAAGCCTTCGCCATTTGTGAAATTAAATCCGATCTAAAGAAAATCCGCGAGGCCACACACCTGTTTATTGAGGCAGCGGATAGATGGTGGATAAAGCAACAGAAGGATCAAGTTGCTCCAACCACCTGGGAAGGGTTCAAAGCTGAATTCAAGAAACACTTTCTCCCACCTGATGAAGAATCCCGAGCTTGGGATGCTTATAGAAATCTTCGTCAGAGGAGCTTGTCAATGGCAGAGTACACTGACAAATTCAGGGAATGTGTTATGAAAATAACAGACCCTCTCCCTAGGTCGGTTCAGTTAAAAGACTATATCTATGGACTGAACGACAAGATAAAAATGGAAGTTCGGGCTAAATATGTGACCACACTAGATGAATCTATAGCAGTAGCCCTGAACTATGAGGATGCCAGAGGTAGGTCTGGTGGATTTGTGCAGGCAGGGACTCAGTATGAGCACCCGAGGAAAGGGGGATTCCAGAGGAAATGGGTTTCAAAACCAAGTGTCTCGCAGCCAAGTGGCCAAACCAAGCAGGTGAAGCCGGTTGAGGGACCAGTAAAGACAAGTACCACCGTTGGGGTAAAAAGGAAAATAACTCCAATGGCAGCCCGAGCTTGGTCAAAGTCCTCGTTGACCCCTGAACAAAAAGAGAAAGCTAGAAAAGAAGGATTGTGCTTCGGCTGCCTTCAGCGACATCAGTGGAAGGATTGTCCACTGAACAAAGATCGTCGCACGGCTAGTATGATAATATCTGAATGCGACGTGGAAATGCAGGAGAGTCCCAGTGCGGAACATATGCAGATGCAACTGGCGGGACCTTCTCAGAGGTTAGTACCTTGTTTGTTATGTGTATCTGTTGCTAAGTTAGTGACGAGTGCACCTGATAACATCCTATCTAAGCCCGCAGCAACGGGGTATACAGCCTTCAATGATACGGAGTTAATCAAAATGAAAGGGCAAGTGGCCAGTCATGATGTCATTGTGTTGTTTGACTCGGCGTCAACTCACAATGTGATTAACTCCAAGCTCGTGAAGAGGCTGAAACTAAAGACAAGTCCATCTGACTATGCGTATACAGTCAGGATGGCAGATGGAAGTTCAACTGAAGTATGGGACCAAAGGGTTACCCAGTTGGAGCTTCGAATTCAGGACTATGCTGAGAAGCTTGATTTTGAAATGACCAAGCTTGCTCATGCGGATATAGCCCTGGGAATGGCGTGGCATTCTAGTAAGAATCCAGCCATTGATTGGAAAAAGCACGTATATCAATTCAAGATGAATGATGTGCTTTATGTCTTGCGAGGTGAAAAAGATATACCTCAGGGACCGTTGGTTTCCGTGATGGAAATCAAAAAGGCTCAAGTAGAGTTTTTGTACCTTTGCACCGCATCGGTAGAGTCGGTGAATGATTCTTCGACTAGCACTGATGTTACGCAAAGTGGTGAGATGGCCAAGCTGGCTAATCTTATAACAGAGGAGTTCTCTGAATGTTTTAGGGATGAACTACCTTATGGGTTACCTCCAGAGCGGAAAGTTCAGCATAAGATTGAACTGATCCCGAGGACAGAACCTGTAAACAGACCTCCCTATAGAATGAGTTTTACTGAAGAAGCGGAGGTGCATAGGCAACTGGAAGAATACCTCAAGTTGGGGCAGATTCAACCAAGTTTCTCACCTTTTGCTTCACCAGTGATATTGAAGAGAAAAAAGGATGATACGTTTCGCCTCTGTATAGATTACAGAGCATTAAATAATATCACTGTTAAGCACAGGTATCCGATGGCTCGGATTGATGATTTGCTAGATGCATTACATGGAGCCGTGATTTTCAGCAAGATAGATCTTAAGTGCGGCTATCATCAGATCCGGATTAGAGCCGAGGATGTGCATAAAACCGCTTTCAGGAGCAGGTTTGGTCATTATGAGTTTTTGGTAATGCCCTTCGGACTTACCAATGCTCCAGCGACCTTCGTCATGCTTATGAACGATTTACTACGTCCGTATATCGGAAAGTTCGTAGTACATTTTATTGACGATATCCTGATATTCAGTAAAAGTGTTACTGAGCATCGTGAACACTTAAGGATAGTGTTCAGTACTTTGAGGAAAGCCAGTCTTTATGTGAATAAAAAGAAAACTATACTGTGTATGGTTAGGCTTGAGTATCTACTCCACAGGGGGTAGAAATGGATCCGAAGAAAGTGGCTGCGATACTAACTTGGCCAATCCCTCAGAGTCTGACCGCGTTGCGATCATTCTTGGGGTTTGTCCAGTTTTATAGAAGGCATATCAAAGGATATTCCGAAATAGTATCGCCATTGACTGATCTGACCTCAGATAAAGTACCTTTTATTTGGGGACAGAATCAACAAGAAAGTTTTAACACCATAAAACAAGCTGTGGTCACAGGACCGGTGTTAAAAATAGTTGATCCCCAGAAACCGTTGTTCCTAGAAACCGATGCAAGTGGCATTGCGGTAGGAGCAGTCCTCCTTCAAGAGGGAAGGCCAGTCGCCTTTGAAAGCAAGAAGCTTTCTCCCTCTCAAAGGAATTGGCCAACTCATGAATTGGAGTTGTATGCTGTTATCCATGCTTTGAAAACATGGAGGCATTATCTGTATGGTTCAGAGTTTTATGTGGATGTGGATCATGATACTCTGAAACATTTCTGTAAACAGCCTGACTTGAGGGGCCGCCAAGCTAGGTGGGCAGAGCTCATGCAGGAGTTTAATTTAACGATTCGGTACCGAAGAGGAAAAGACAATAAGGTAGCTGATGCGTTGTCTCGCATTATGCACAACCTGAGTTTCACGGTATTAGAGAGTGCTCTAATGACCGAGATCAGAGAAACTCAAAAGGTGGACGAGTTTGTCCAGAGCTTATGGCCTAAGGCTCATGTGTTAAAACCCGGGGAAAATGAAATGGATGACCTGGCATCCAGAAAAGGCCAAACTTATGCAAGATATGCCATAAGGGATGGTATGCTAGTTAGAAATGGCAAGGTTGTAGTACCTGGTCAGAATGATCTCAGGCAGAGAGTCATTCGACAATGCCATGATAGCCCGTGTGCGGGACATCCAGGAGTCGAGAAGACATATGATCTCGTGAAGCGAGATTTCTTTTGGCCAAAGATGAAAAAGCATATTCATGAATATGTGACACGATGTTTCTCGTGTCAGGTAAGTAAGGCCGAGCGGGTGAAGCCACCCGGACTTTTACAACCCTTGGAAGTACCACTAAGTAAGTGGGAGAGCATTTCCATGGATTTTATTGTAGGACTACCTGCAACACAAGGAGGGTATAATTCTATCCTTGTGGTGGTTGATCGTCTAACCAAGATGGCTCACTTCATTCCGACTAGAGAGTCTGTTAGTGCCCCACAAGTAGCGGATTTGTTCATTAGACATATATTTCGTCTGCATGGATTGCCTAGATCCATAGTGTCAGACAGAGATGTCAGATTTACCGGTCACTTTTGGACAGCGGTATTTGAGACACTAAGGACTGAGTTGGGAATGAGTAGTGGGGATCATCCTGAGACGGATGGTCAGACGGAGAGAGTCAACCAGACTTTAGAGGATATGCTGAGGGCATATGTGTCATTGAGGCAGCATACATGGGACAAGTGGTTGCCATTGTTGGAGTTTGCCTACAATGATAGGAAGCATTCATCTACTGGGTTCAGTCCGTTTGAGCTGAACTATGGTTATAGACCAGCCAATCCGACTATAGTTGGAGTACCTCAGAAAGTACCTAGTGCCGCGAACTTTGTAGTTCAGATGCGGGAGATGCTAGCACTTGCGAGAGCTAATATCCGCCAGGCTATGGATAGAGCCAAGGTGTATGCGGATGATAATCGGTCTATAAGAGTATTTGAAGAAGGAGAAAAAGTTTTTCTCAGAATTCCTTCGCACTCGAAGTCGTTGACTTCAGGAGAGTGTGCTAAGTTATCACCTCGATACTGTGGGCCGTGGTTAATTCTGAAAAGAATAGGCAGTGTAGCCTATAAATTAGAATTGCCACAGGGGTGTAAGGTGCACCCGGTTTTTCATGTTTCGCGCTTAAAGAAATTTTTGCATACAGGTGACTCACTAATCGAAGGTGTGGTTTTGTTTCAGGAGATAGAGGATATTGCAAGGCGCAAACCAACAAGAATCCTGGACCGAGGAACAATGCAAATACGAAATCGGAAGATACCCACGGTGTTGGTTGCATGGCATGGTCAGCCTCTATCGGAAGCTACCTGGGAATCCGTGTACCAGTTGCGGAGAGCATTCCCAGATTTCATCATCGAGGACGCTGATGCTTGAAGAGGGAAGGAATGTTATGCTCTAGCCGAGATAGCATGACCTCAGATAGATCGGTGGGCATTTTCTCTAAGATGACCAACTTTTGTAATAATTAATGCGCATAATTAAATGGTCAAGAGAAGTAACTGCCAAGGTCCTAGGTGAGGGCGTAATGGCATTGACTAGATAGTTCTAATAGGGCTAGGGCCTAGGTGCATCTAAATGTGCAAATTGCCAAGGGGCAATTGTTTTAAAAGGGAACCCCAAGAGAGGGGTGAAAAAGGATGCATCTAAGTAAGGGCCTAGAATGTGAACATGTGGCCAGGAACTATCTAGGGAGATGTGGGTCTCAAGGATAAGGATGAGGAAAAATAACGAAAATAAAATGGACGTAATGAGACGAATCCTATCCTGAGAGTATGGCTGGGTGGATTAAAGAGTTGCCATCGCCCGTGACTGCACTTGTGTAGAGGAATTAACTAAGAAAGGGGTTTAACAGATATCCCATAGGATAAAGATGGACATACCTCACAAGTTTGGTCTTTCAAACTCCATATTATTTTCCTCGCCTAAACGCCAGACATTCATCTCGTTTTTATCAAAGCAAAGAACATGGAATATGGTTGCCATTGCTAGTTTTCTTATAGTGATACAAATTCATCCTAAAAGTTGCTCCTGTTTGATTTGAATTATAATTATACACCAACGAATGTGGGCAATAAGCAGGGGGATTGGGAGTGGCATCAAGACACCAGGATGTCCTATATATATAAGCTGACAGAGATTGGAGGGTGCAGCCAGAAGGTAGATGACAGTTTTGAGTGGTCAGGGGTCCACATCTAGGCAGAACCCTATCTGGTAGATGGTGGCACACTAAACGCATTCGTTTGTGTCAGGTTTTGTCTATTTGTTTGAAACATTCTATAATACATGATCTACTATTCAACTCTGTTGTTGTACTGTTCAAAGATGTAAGTCTGCATCTCTCTCTGTCCAATTGTGCACATTAAGGAAAGATTTGAAATAGCTTAGTGTGATTTGTGGGCATACTTTTTCATAATATTCCACTGCTTGATTGTTTGCTGTAGTAGCAAGCAACCTCCACCTCTGTTTTTTTAACAAGTACTTGTTGGATTCAGAATTCACAAATGACAGGGCCCTGTTTTTGGAGGTTCATCCAAGAATCTAGAAAGGATTCGGCTCTCACGAGAGTGCCAAAATCACCTGGAACAAATCAGTGGGCTTTCCCACAAGGACTAAGATGATCCAAGATTGGAGGACAGACCTAGATTTCCATTGGATCCCCCAGGGACAAACCACGTCATACTGTTGTCAAGGTGGGTCTAGACATTTTAGTAGAGCAGCAGATTTCCCTAGTTGTCATGTGCACGGATTGGTCTCTGACGTGTACTGGGTACACAAGACTAGCTCAGGTAGCCTGGGGAGGCTTAGAGCTAGGCAGGCTTGATTCTCGGGTTGAGTGGCAAGGGTACGAACCAGTTAGAGGTCTTCGCTATTTTTGGTGCTTGGGGCTCGAGTCTATAAAAGGGGCCCCGGGGTTCAGTTCTCAGGGAGCCGATGGGAGCAAAGTTTGTTCCCAGGCGCTAGGATTTGGTCTTCACTATTTTTGGCGCTTGGGGCCCGAGTCTATAAAAGGGGCCCAAGGGTTCAATTCTCAGTGGAGCCGATGGGAGCAAGTTTCGTTCCCAGGTGCTAGGTCTGATCCTCGATTGAGTCACGAACGCGCACCTGCATCTTAGCGTAGCCCAAGGCCCAGTAGAAAATCCCAAGCTACACAGCGCCACCTGGTGGTATGGGACACCAGGCTGGTTTGGATCTGGTTGGGAGTTCGTGCCAATAGCTCAGCTTGTGGCTCGGAGGGGACATCTCCTGATTCGGGATCACATCCCATAGATGTCATGGTTGGGTGGTGAGCAGCCTGCTCAGTTTTCTCACGTTGAGTGTGTTCTTGTGTTTGCTTACAGATCAGAGGTTTCAGGAGTGCTGGGACGTGTCAGTTGGTATCAGAGCTACAAAGATGGATCCAGTGACCTTGTTAGGTTTCTTTGTGGATGGTTTGCCTGACTCGTACAAGTTGCAGTTAAGAACAACAAGTGTACCACGTTGCAAGAGGCCATGAATTACGCGCGTATTTATGATGATACCATGGCTAGTGCAAAGGGAACCACAGTTTCTGACACGAGTGGGAAGAACAAACGAAAGTTCTTCCAGTCTACCACTGGTACCGGGGAGACGAAGTCTATAGACAACGCCTCCAAGAAACACTTGACTCATGCGAAGAATGGTCGTGCCCGTTTCCTTCGTACCTTGAAGCTAAAGAAGGAAGGACGTTGCTTCTTCTGCGAGGAGCGAGGCCACACTAAGAATGATTGTCCTAAGCGCAAGAACCAAAAGCAAGCGCTGGGACCGAAGCTCCAAGCGGGTCCGGGTACCAAAGCCAAGGGAGCTAATCAAGCCGCGATGACAGGTATTTCTGTAAATGTCATTACCTGCCCACTTTCTTGTAATTGCACTTTTAATACTTCGTTATTTGGTTCCCATGATCTTTTCCGAGTTTATGGAGAAGTTAGGGACCAAAGAGTTCACATTCTCTTTGACCCGGGCAGCTCTCACAACTTTGTTCATTACAAACTTGTGCAGAAGATGGGGCTGTCCACGATACCTAGCGATCACACCTATGAGGTGCAGCTTCCAGCTGGGAAGCAGTTTTGGGATCGCAAGATTGAAGCGCTTTCTATCCGGATTCAAGAATACACAGCGGCTCTTACGCGCTATGTTATGCACTTGGAGCATGTGGACTTGTTAATCGGAATAGAGTGGTTTAAAACCCATGATATTCAGATTGGATGAAAGGACCATACTCTTTCTTTTTTAGATAAGGACATCCAATTTTGTATTCAGTGTGATAATATTCCCTCTTCTCAGGGACCTATTGTATCTGCGATGCAGCTTCGGAATATATTAAACACTTCTCATTATGATGTCTATCAGTGTGTTTTGATTCCGCTTTCTTCATTTATTGTCTCTGTTAATAACAAGAATGATTTAAGTGTGTTTGAACACCGTGAATTGAGAACGTTGTTAGATGATTTCAAGGATGTATTCCCTGCTCAACTGCCGGAAGATTTACCTCCAGAACGGGCAGTAGATCATCGCATAGACTTAGTACTTGGGGCTCAACCTATTAGTGTTCCACCTTATAGGATGAGCCAGCTTGAGGAGGATGAGTTAGCTTCACAGCTACAAGATTATTTGAATATGGGCTATATTCGCCCAAGTAAATCACCTTGGGGAGCACCTGTCCCCTTAAGGAAGAAGAAAGATTCTACATGGAGAATGTGTGTAGATTATAAATGATTGAATAAAGTGACAATTAAGAATCGATACCCTCTACCTCGTTCCGATGATCTGATAAACCGTTTGGCCGGAGCGAAGTATTTCACTAAGATTGATTTGCGTACGGGTTATCACCATATCCGTATCTATGCTAAACACATAGATAGAACCGCATTCCGAACTAGGTATGGCCACTACGAGTTTCTTATATTACCTTTTGATTTGACCAATGCTCCTGCCACCTTCCAGCAAATGATGAACGATTTGTTCCGAGATTTTCTGGGCAAATTCGTTGTAGTGTTTTTAGATGACATCTTGGTATATAGCCGAACGCTTGAGGATCACATAGGACACCTCCGGATTGTCTTAGTTATTCTAAGACAACATAAGCTCTATGCCAAGATGAG
The DNA here is from genome assembly GCF_047967505.1 of Dipteris shenzhenensis. NCBI lineage: Eukaryota > Viridiplantae > Streptophyta > Polypodiopsida > Gleicheniales > Dipteridaceae > Dipteris > Dipteris shenzhenensis. The sequence goes on from NC_141616.1 coordinate 27,716,198, forward strand.
TAAATGTGACTTCTTTATGAAGGAGATCATTTACTTAGGACACAAGATTTCTTCTGAAGGTATTAGCATTGATCTGGATCGTATCCAGAAGGTTTTAGAATGGCCTATCCCTCAGACTGTGAAACAACTTCGTTCTTTCCTAGGATTTACGGTATTTCTACGGAAGTCTGTGCGTGATTATTCACATATCACAGCACCCCTGACAAACATATTGAAAGGTCGTGGACGCAGGTCTACCCAGCCGATCTCTTGGAATGATGCATTGAATAAGGCTTTTGAAACCTTGAAGTTTTCTATCAAGGAAGCACCCGTTCTTGCATTACCCGATCCTACCCGGCCTTATGTTTTAGAAGCCGATGCGAGTGATTTTGCGATTGGGACAGCTCTATTCCAAGAGGGCAGACCTGTAGCTTTCGAGAGTAAGAAGCTAGATGACACCCAATATCGTTGGCCCACCCTAGAAAAGGAACTCTATGCTGTAGTGTATGCCCTTAAGGTTTGGAGACACTACTTGTATGGTTTGAAGTTTCTTGTATTGACTGATCATCAGTCAATTAAGTATGTGTGTGATGGGTCTGAATTGAGGGGACGGAAAGCTAGATGGGTAGAATTAATGCAAGATTTTGATTTTAAAATACGTTATCGAAAGGGTTCGTTGAATAGTGTGGCGGATGCCTTAAGTCGAGTCAAGTTTGTAAATGCTATGTCATTTACGGAAATATCCTCAGACCTATTTCAATCCTTGAGAGGGCTTTACGCAACTGATAGTCATTTCAGTTCTTATTGGAAGAGAGTCCAGGATGGGAGCTCCATGGTTGACTAGGACTCAGGGGTTGTGCCACCTACGGTACAGGCGACGGGAGGTCGGTGGATGATTAGGAACGGCTTGCTGTTCCGGAATGGAAAGATTTGTGTGCCAGATGTTCTGGAACTTAGATCCAAGATTCCCTGGGAGTGTCATGATGCTCCTAGTGCTGGACATCCGGGTATACATCGGACGTTGTCTCTTGTAAAGCATACCTTTTATTGGCCTAAGATGCGTGCATTTATTGAAAACTATGTAGTAGGTTGCCGGGTTTGTCAGGTTACTAAGGCAGAACGCCTTCGAAGCGCGGGTTTATTACAGCCACTGCAGATTCCAGGTAATAAATGGGAAAGTATTTCCATGGATTTTATTACTGGTTTGCCTCGAACGCGCAAGGGTCATGACTCCATTTGGGTCATAGTCGACCGTTTGACAAAAATGGCTAGGTTCTTACCTACTAGAACAACTATTTCAGCTGTTCAGCTGGCTCACGAGTTTGTGGACCACTTGTTTAAGCTGTATGTTTTGCCCTCTGACATAGTCAGTGACGGGGACTCGAAGTTTACAAGTAACTTTTGGACACTTGTTTTTGAGAAGTTAGAAACTACTCTAAGTATGAGTTCCTCAGATCATGCACAATCCGATGGCAGTATAGAGAAGGTCAACCAATTGGTTGAAGATATGCTTCGGGCATATGTTTCTAAGAGACAATCTTCATGGAAAGATTATCTATCTATGATAGAATTTTCTTATAACAGTGCAAAGCATTCGAGTACTGGTTACAATCCTTTTATGCTTATGTACGGGTTTCAACCTAAGTCACCAGTTATGGTTGGGTTAAAGGGAATCCAAAATGATGCTGCAAAGACCTTCTTGCAAGACATGCAGGAAATGTTGCATTTTGCTTAGGAGTCTATTAGAAGTGCCCAAGATCGGGACAGATTTTATGCTAATAGACATCGTTCACCTAGAGAGTTCTCTGAAGGAACGCAGCAAGAGCTATCTGATATATTTGGACTGACTCATCACTATGCCCCCCTCAACATTAGCAAACTGGATGCCCAAATGGTAGTGCAACCTGCCCACATCTGACATTGCAAATGATTTCTGCAAATCTGCCTTGAAATCTGAAATTTTCTGCGTGTCTCTTCCGGACATAAAGAGTGGCCCTTAAAGACTGTTTTGGAACCCAAGAAATATACAAAAAAGTATGCATCTTGGCATACAATGCCTACAGTGCCTGCTGCAAACCATAAAGGGCCTTTTTCAGCCCGCATACCTTAATTTCAGAACCTGCAATTTCAAATCCTGAAGGCTGAGTGACTTACACCTCTTCCAGTAATCCACATGAAGGAAAGCAGTCTTATTATCCAGCTAGTATACCTCCCAATGCCTATGCATGCAAGAGCAATGACACACCGAATGGTCATAATATGTGACATGGGAGTATATGTCTCCTCACAGTCAATGCCATGTTGTTGAGCATAGCCTTTCGCAACAAGGTGGGCTTTGTAGCAGTCAACAATGCCATCAGCATTACGATTCAATTTGTACACCCACTTAGTGCCTATGGCATGCTTGCCTACTAGCAAGTCATACAACTCCCATGTGCCCTTTGTATGAATGGAATCAAGTTCAGCTTTGATGTCATCCATCCATTCTCTGCTATCAAATGCATCCTTATGACAAAGAGGTTCCTCGTTACAAGCAATAGCAATCAAAGCAACATGAAGAAAATTGCCCTGCATTTGTTTTTGTGCACCTCTGTTGCGGGCAGCCAAGGGCTATCCCATTGAGTATCCAAGATCCACCTTGGAACTCTTTTCTGTTGTCTAATGACAGGTTGCTCCTCATCAACTGCCTAATCAATGCCATGATTATCAATTGGCTGCAAAGGAGGCTGTGAGCTGCTAGAAGCATTTGGAGCATCGGCACTTCTGTAGCCATGATGGTAGTCATAAGAGCATAGTTAGTAGTTTCAACCTGAATTGCTTTGCCTTTCTGAGCATATGTCAATCTGGCTGGTGGTCTGCTTTCCCTAGTAGACCGTCTAAGTTGTTGTGGTTCTGCTTGGGGTGCTTTAGGCAATTCTTTCTCTTTTTAATCAACCTTTTCTGTAGATGACTGAGTAATCGGTGCGTCTATCTCCTATGTGTTTGAGGTTTTCCATTTATCCATTGGAAGCACCACTTCAGCAGCAGATTGAGCAGCATACAAACCTTCATCCATGATACTTGGAGGAGCATAGAAGGAGGCTGATTGTTGCAGACAAAGACCTTAGAAGAAGTCTTCATCCTGGGCTAGCATTTAGGGCAACAAGGACGGATCAAAGGGGGAGCTTGGCCGTTACCATTGGGGTGTGGTTCAAAGAAGCAAGGAGGACAAGCAACCAATGTCAAGCACATGCCTTACCAATCCTTGTCCCTCATCTAACCACACCTCAATGTCAGACATCCTGATTGTGACATTGGGGTCTACATACCTTACCTCAGCAACATCTAGAGACGTCACCACGAAAAACTCTCCATTGATTACGACATTAGCCATATCCTCTGAATGTGAGTTGGACCCCTTCTTGTTCTTCTGATCAGCCTTCTTCTTTCTGCAATCCTTCGCAAAATGTCCCGGCGTATCACATTTGAAACAATTCTTCTTCTTTTTTCTTTTTTTCTTGTTTTCCTCATCTGAAGAGTCCCCTCCATCATTGGTCCTTCTTGGGCTTGCAACTGCTAGCCTTACCCTTTCCCTTGTCTTTGCTCCTGTCCTGAGTTGTAAGGGCACCTTCATACTGTTAGGAAATGGAGTCAAGATGAGTGAGTTTGGTGTGTTCTAGGATGAATTCTAGTCTAGTGTGTCCTATGGATGCCAAGTGTCACATTGGGAGTTATCCCATATGCATTGGTGTTCATATGTGTGTGTGTTCTATATAAGAGCTATACTTGTCTAGTGTCAAATCAAGTGAGTATCAAGCCTACAACCTCTCTGGTCTACATGTGAGTACTTTCATTTTGTTCATTGCAAGTCTAGTGTGTCCTATGATGCCACGTGTCACATTGGGAGTTATCCCATATGCATTGGTGTTCGTATGTGTGTGTGTGTTCTATATAAGAGCTGTACTTGTCTAGTGTCAAATCAATCAAGTTTCAAGTCTACAACCTCTCTTTATTTTATTTCCATTGAATTATGTCTCTCTTTGAGTATTATTCTCTCTCTCCCTAGCCCACCCTCTCTCTCTCCCTCTCCACCATGCACCTTCATGTGGTATCAGAGCCTCCTTTCCTACCTTCCCTTATCCATGCTCAATATAGAGAATGAGGGAAGCCCACAAATGGAAGCCATCCTCTCCTCCATGATTGAGCTACCTATGTGAAAAGGAGCAACTCGGTCACCATTCTTGTGGGTATTTCTGGGCGTCTTCGTAGAAGAAAAAGACAACCTGTTTTTCTCTCAAAACCACTCGTTTTTGCCATTTTGGGGGCATTTTTGTAAAGGAAATAGTTACTTACTGTTGTGGAGATGTTTAAACTACTGCTCACCCTAAAAATGATCTCATTTGGAACCCATTTTTGAAGAAACTACCTACTTGAAGAAAGCTATTGCTACATCGACCATTGGCGTCATTATGCGTGCCATTGCTGCTCATTGCCTCTTCTCCTTCACATGAACTGAGCTATTCTCATTTTGCCCACAAATTCCTGCTCCATCTCTCGCATGATGACATCTCTATCCTCCGCCTCTTCTGCTTTCAGTTCCAGCTCTCAGTTTCGTCTCTTTTCCCGCTCCTAAAGTGCTGAAGAATAAAGTTGCCATTTTTCGAGGTACACAATGCGCTATCTCTCTTCAAACTCATTGCTCTTGGATTAGTTCAAGGAGGAAGGATTCTCTACTTGGCAAACTAAGGTTCAATTGCTCCTCATGAAAGAAAATGTATGGAATGCTATTGAGGATGACGCTCCCACAACGGATTCTACACAACTCAAGACATGGAAGCAACACAACACAAAAGCTATTGCTATCGTCAGACTTTGCCTCGATGATACATTGATTCATTACATCGACTTGAAATCAACGGCAAAGGCGATATGGGCGCATCTCGAGAATCTTTTTGGTAACAAAATCACAAACTCCAAGGTTTTCTTGAAGTTTCAATTTTATAATTCGAAAATGAAGGATAGTGATACCTTGAGTGCACATTTAGAAAAAATTAAATCTCTTGTGCAACAACTTTCCAATCTAAAGTATCCCCTAGACGACGAGGACAAAATGGTTGTCCTCATGAAGAGTACAGAAGGAGTCGCTCACTTTGAGCATACTCTTGAAATACTTAGGCTTGCCACGACTACCTTTGATGATATGGTGGCTCTTCTACTCGAATAAGATCGTCGAATAAAGATTCTCCGATCTCTTCTTCAAATACTACAAAGGCTCTTGCCTCCACTATCAGATGGAAAACCAGGCCTACACCAGCACATGGAAAGTCAAAGCCATTCAAGCCTCTCAAGTGCACCTTTTGTAACAAGCTTGGTCATACAAAAGACAGATGCTACCAGAAGCTTGCCAAACAGCAATCTAAGGACCATGCCAGTTGGGTTGCAACTGCCACAAGTGACGATGAAGATGACGAGCCTCCAATACAAGGTCATGCTCTTACTGCTGAAAACCCACATCTCTCTTTCCCTCTAGAGGAGAACGATGGAGATGATGATCCATATATTTTCTAAGCATGGTCTATTTTGGGTACTCTGCCTTAAGTTGTTTCAAAAAATGAATGGAATAAATGATGTGTGTTGAGTCAATAAGGTGTTTGGCACCATGTCCCGAATTAGTCCCTAGAGTCAAGACGGGGATGTATTATGGGAGCCAGGTATTGGCTTTGATAGGTCTATTTATCAAGCCCGGCATGTAAGTTCCAAGAAGTTGGAGCATTAGTCTCCTAGACCTCCAAGTTAGCCATGCATCCATGCATGATGAACGTCTGAGCCATGTTAGTTAAGCCTCTGAGTCTATACCATGCTCACTAGCCTCTGAGCCATGCTCACTTGCCTCTGAGCTAGCATGGGATCCATGTCCAGTTCTAGACCGTCATTGCACAGTTTGATGACCGTCATTGCCATGCTCTGTTCTTGGTTCCATTCCAATAGTCATTCACCTTTCCTCCATTGGGAGGTGTTATGAAATGGAGTCAAGATGAGTCAGTTTGGTGTATTCTAGTGTGAGTTCTAGTCTAAGGTGTCCTATGGTTGCCACATGTCACATTGGGAGTTAACCCATATGCATTGGTGTTCATATGTGTGGCTGCGCTCTATATAACAGCAGTACTTGTTTAGTGTCAAATCAATCAAGTATCAAGGCTACAAGCCCTTTGGTCTACAAGTGAGTACTTTCATTTTGTTCATTGCTCTTGCTATTTCATTTCCATTTCATTATGTCTCTCTTTGAGTATTATTCTCTCTCCCTCGCCTACCCTCTCTCTCTCTCCCTCTCCACCATGCACCTTCATGTGGTATCAGAGCCTCCTTTCCTACCTTTCCCTTCTCCATGCTCAATCTAGAAAATGAGGAAAGCCCACAAATGGAAGCCATCGTATCCTCCATGATTGAGCTCCCTTCCACTCCTTTCTCCCCATCTTGTTCTGTTGTCCTACCTTGGCCTCATCTTCGGAAGCTATGGAGCCTGGTTTGTTGCCCACATGAAAAGGAGCGACTCGATCACCCTTGTGGGCATTTGTGGGCGTCTTCATAGAGGAAAAAGACAATCCATTTTTTGCTAAAAACACTCGTTTTTGCCGTTTTGGGGGCATTTTTGTGAAGGAAATAGTTGCGTACTATTGTGGAGATGTTTCTACTACTGGTCGCCCTAAAAACGACCTCATTTGGAATCCGTTTTTGAAGAAACGACCTACTTGAAGAGAGTTGTTGCTACATCGACCATTCGCGTCACTATGCGTGCCATTGCTGCTCATTGCCTCTTCTCCTTCACATGATTTGAGCTATTCTCATTTTGCCCACAAATTGTTGCTCCATCTCCCACATGATGAAATCTCTATCCTCAGTTCTAGTCCTCAATTTCATCTTTTTCCCGCTCCTAAAGTGCTGAACACTGAAGTTGCATTTTGCCAAGGTAAACAATGAGATCTCTCTCTTCAAACTCATTGCTCGTGGAGAAGTTCAAGGGGGAAGGATTCCCTACTTGGCAAACTAAGGTTCGGTTGCTCCTCATGAAAGAAAATGTATGGAATGCTATTGAGCATGACGCTCCCACAAGAGATCCTCAACAACTCAAGACATGGAAGCAACAACACTCAAACATTATTGCTATCATCAGAGTTTGCCTCGATGATACTTTGATTCATCACATCGACTTGAAATCAACAGCCAAGGCGATATGGGCGCATCTCGAGAATCTTTTTGGTAACAAAATCACAAACTCCAAGGTTTTCTTAAAGTTCCAATTTTATAATTTGAAAACAGACAATAGTCATACCTTGAGTGCACATTTAGCAAAAATGCAATCTCTTGTGCAACAACTTTCCTGCCTGAAGTGTCCCCCAGACGACGAGGACAAAATGGTTGTCCTCATGAAGAGTATAGAAGGAGTCACTCGCCTTGAGCATACTCTTGAAATACTTAGAATTGCCACAACTACGTTTGATGATATGGTGACTCCTCTTCTTGAAAAAGATTGTTGGAACAAAGATTCTCCGATCTCTTCTTTAGATAATACAGAGGCTCTTGCCTCCACTAGCAGATGGAAACCCAAGCCTGCACCAGCACATGGAAAGTCATAGCCATTCAAGCCTCTCAAGTGCACCTTTTGTAACACGCTTGGTCATACGAAGGATAGATGCTACTAGAAGCTTGCCAAACAGCAAACTAAGGACCATGCCAGTTGGGTTGCAGCCGCCACAAAGTGACAATGAAGATGATGACCCTCCAACACAAGTTCATGCTCTTACTGCTGAAATCCAACATCTCTCTTTCCCTCCGGAGGAGGACGATGGAGATGATGATCCATATATTTTCTTAGCATGTTCTATTTTGGGTACTCTGCCCTGGGTTGTTTCCAAAAATGAATGGAATAAATTACGTGTGTTGAGTCAATAAGGTTCTCTGCCTTGGATAGTCATCCTAAAATTATATATTGCTTTTATATTTATAGAGTTGGCTCCATGTCCCTAATTAGTCCCTCGAGCCAAGAGGGGGATGTATTGTGGGAGCTAGGCATTGACTTTGATAGGTCTATCTATTAGGCCCGGCATGTGAGTTCCAAGATGTTGCAACGTACATTAGTCTCCTAGACCTCTAAGTTGGCCATGCATCCCTGCATGATGAACCTCTAAGCCATGTTAGCTAAGCCTCTAAATCTATGCCATGCTCACTTGCCTCTGAGTTAGCATGGTATCCATGTCTAGTTCTACACCGTCATTGCACAGTTTGATGACCGTCATTGCCATGTTTTGTTCTTGGTTCCATTCCAGTAGTCACTCACCTTTCCTCCATGAGGGGGTGTTAGGGAATGGAGTCAAGATGAGTCAGTTCGGTGTGTTCTAGTGTGAGTTCTAGTCTAGTGTGTCTTATGGATGCCACGTGTCACATTGGGAGTTATCCCATATGCATTGGTGTTTAAATGTCTGTGTGTGCTCTATATAAGAGCTGTACTTGTCTAATCAAGTATCAAGCCTACAAGGCTTTTTTTTCTTTCTTTCTTTTTTTTGGCAAAGAAAGGAACCTTCTATTAACGCTTGAAAGACTTCATACAAAACAGCAGCCCCAAAGGTGCTGAGCATGGAAAAAACGATAAAAGGCTTAAACAAAGACCGGCCTATTCCAGAGAAACCCAGCTCACTGCCTAGGGGATCTCTAGTATTAGGGCTAATAGCCAGGTAGCGAGAATATACAACTAGCGAATCCCTCGCGGAGTGTCATCAAATCTTGAGCTACAGTCTCCTGCACAGTGTCGTGACCTGCCTGCGGATGGTCCTCCATCTCCCCTTTCCGGGATCTCCTACACAAGTGTCTCAACTCCCTGGGCTACCGTCTCCTACACAGTGTCATGACCTGCCTGCATATGGTCCTCTACATCTCCCCTTTCCAGGGTCTCCTGCACATGTGTCTCAACTCTCTGCCATCTCTGAGCTCGTACCTAGGGCTGCTCGTGCTGCTAGCTCTCCCTCTGTCTCCGTCTCCTCCGAGCTCTCCGTGAAAGCTGTACCACTTGGGGCACCTCCAAGTCCTCTGAGTCCACTGGAGACTCTCCCAGAGGAGTCTCCTCTCGCTCTGCAGAATGAGTCGAAGCAGGCTCAGGGACCCCTAAAGGCTGAACTGTAGGCTCTGGGTCACCCGTAGGATGAGATGGATCCGGAGTCCCTGAACGAGGCCGACGACTAGGGCAATCCATAATAAAGTGACCTCTCTTCTGACTGAAAAGACACTGATCAGGAAGACCCTCGTACAAAACCCTCTGCTGAATCTGGATCCCATCTCCCGTGGAGTACGAAATCAAAGTAGGCAAAGGTCGAGGAGGGGGGAACTCTGAAGTGAGTCTGACTCTCGTAACACCTGTACCAGCAAGTGACTGAGCATAGGAAAGTCTAGCACCTAATGGGATGATTGTACCTACCACACTAGCCATATGCTCCACAACTCTGCGACAAGAGCTGACCTCATCAGGAAGTCCAGGGAAAAGCATCCAAAAAGAGACCTGTCGCGGTCTCGAGGAAGTAGTACTGAAGTGCTTCCGCCAAGGCCACAAATGGATGACTCTGCTCTGAAACTGAATCGGAGAGCTCATAAGTACTCTTTGGGCCTGCTCTGCAAACTGAAGGCCAAAAGAAAAGTACCCTCTGCCAAGCAATCGGAAAACCGTAACTGAGACACCCAATGAGGCCATGTTGGTGTACACCCAATCACGTAACTATTGGCCTCTACCGGGTAGAAAGCCAATGATATGCGTCCAACGAAAACCCTCCTCTTCTGCCTCAATCATCTGCACATGTCGGGAGGAAAAGAAACTGTGACTTCGATCTCCTCAGGTTCGGCGACGGGAGTGGCATTAGTGCCCTCCATTGTCTCAGCTTGCGCTGTCCTGAGGGGAGGAGCTACCTCTGCAGAAAATACCCACCAAGAACTCGCAACCAACCACTAGTCAAACCCCAAGAACTTGGTTGAATGCCCCAAACTTCAGCCTGCGTGGGATAGCAAAATGAGGATCAAACCCAAGCCTGAAAACAGTCCGTTCAATGCTGAAGCAGAAACTCCGCCAATGCCCTGGAACCACGAGCAGCAACAGCCCCGGAGAGGGCCCTGATGCAGCCCAGCCTGAAGCGCAAAAGGAAAGGGGGCGGACAGCAGCAACAGCCTGAATGGCGGCGACGGGCTGGCGGCCTGGCTGGCGACCTGAAGGCAGCCTGGATGGCGGCATGAAGAGGGGCGACCTGAAGGGCAAGGGGCGACCTGAAGGGCCGGGGGGGCACGGCCAGACGGGCTGGCTGATTGCAACGGGGTGGTGGCGGGCAGCTGCAGACGGGAACTCTCACATTCTATCGGTAGGGAGATGTTGGTACATTAGTCTCCTAGACGTCTGAGTTGGCCATGCATCCATGCATGATGAACATCTAAGCCATGTTAGTTAAGCCTCTGAGTCTATACCATGCTCACTAGCCTCTAAGCCATGCTCACTTGCATCTGAGTTAGCATGGGATCCATGTCTAGTTCTACACCGTACCTCCATGGGGGGGTGTTAGGAAATGGAGTCAAGATGAGTCAGTTTGGTGTGTTCTAGTGTGAGTTCTAGTCTAGTGTGTCCTATGGATGCCACGTGTCACATTGGGAGTTATCCCATATGCATTGGTGTTCATACGTGTGTGTGTGCTCTATATAAGAGCTATACTTGTCTAGTGTCAAATCAATCAAGTATCAAGCCTACAAGCTCTTTGGTCTACCTATGAGTACTCTCATTTTGTTCATTGCTCTTGCTATTTCATTTTCATTTCATTATGTCTCTCTTTGAGTATTATTATCTCTCTCCGTAGCCTACTCTCTCTCTCTCCCTCTCCACCATGCACCTTCGCATACTTCTTCTCTTGAGCCTCCTGCTGCTGCAGAAGCAATGAAACTAGCTCCTCAAAACGTTATTGGTGCCATCCTCTGGCCTGCAGTTATTGTGGTAACGAGACTATTATAGCTCTTTGGAAGCATGCCAAGAAATAGGCTAGCCATCCTGGTTGAATCCATCCTTTGACCAACTGCTGCCAACTGATCCCTCACCACCTTCATCTTGGTGATGTGGTTTCGTACTAAACCTGCCTCATCCATGCTCACACCATAGAGCTCTATCTTTGAGGTTAAGAATCCTTGCATTTTTGTTTAGCTCTTACATGTCCTCAGTGTGGTCCACGCGGCAAAGAAAGTGTCCGATGTATGAATGTAAGAAGTACCACATCCATCGTGATGCCAATTATAATTGCCAAGGCCTCCGCATCACGTACATGTCATGCTCTCGCAAAGGGGGATTCTTCAACAGGACCTAAAGACTCAAACTCAGATGGTGACTGTGACTTAAAGGGGGACAACACAAAAAACCACAGTTGGAGCTTGACGGTCCAGGTAATTGGATTTGTGCCTGGGATATGATGTTTCGGGTATGGTGTTTGGTTGCAGACCTAGCCAGATGGAGGACGGGTTGAAACAGACCCTGAGAGCTTGGTGTCTGGAGGACTTCACGCTGTTCACACATCATGAGGGGGACAAGTGGAGGAGGTTGGCACCTGCAGAGTTCAAGTTCAAAGGCGGGTTCCTGATTGAAGGTGGTGGTGCCATCAGGTGCTGCCAAAGACGGAACTGTGTGCCAAACAGGTGTGCGAAAGCAAAATGGGACCTGGTGGAGCAAGAGCCACTGGTTGAAAAGCCAGAGAAGGACTATTTTAACATTGGACTTTTCCCGAGGGCTACGACACGGGAGCTACTGGAGTATCATCATGGATGTGTTGGTGTTGGGCCAAGATGGATCGGTGAGAGGGGTGTTGGAAATGGATAGGTCACCTCCCCGTTTGTAAGCTCTCAAATGAGGAGAACATTGGGGGGGGTGAACCTAGGGTCTAAGTGATGGCCACATGGGCAGCATCATGGCTGCCATGGGGGCAGGGATCAGATAAAGAAAATGGTAAGCAAGGGGCTGCCACATGGACAGCAGCAAGGCTGTCATGTGGGGAGCACAAGAGAGGTATACCTGGCACCAAGGCTGATGCAGATTGCGCTAACATCAAGAGATGTATGGACTGGGTACAGGTGCTTGGAGCATTCTATACGGAGTTCCACATGGCCTGACAAGAAGCGCATCAAGAGCTGGTAGATGGAGCAGATATGCTGCGGGTACGAAGGTGCCTAGGGGATGCATTGTGCACGAGATAGGCCTGCAATAGGGCATGAAAGAGGGCTGAAACTGGCCATTGGCGCAATTCCATGTGGCAGGTCAGCCCAGCAAATGGCCCTGGGGGGCCTGGTTTTGTGTGCCCCTTTGGGACGGTTTTGTGGCAGACCAAGTCCACCAGCAAGGGGGTCAGTTCAGCCCCCTGCTGGGTCCGTTATTTCTGGACAGGCCTTGGGGCCTATTTAGGTGGCCCTTGTGGCCTCATTTGACATCATCTGGAGCAGCCCTCTGAGAGCAGACAGGAGCTGCAAGAAGGCGAGCTTTGGGCCTATCCACAGGAGGTGAAGGTGACCCCGAAGGAGCTGCAGAGTGAGTTTGAGTGGCAACCCACCTGGGCTGAGCTTCCAGACAGCAAGGTGGAGAGATCCTTTGGACAGAGAGTCTACATACACTCAGTGGAGCACACGGGCTCAGAGATCTAGAGGTGCTAGGCATTTATTAGAAGAACCTTTTGGTATTGTATCTTGTCCAGTTTGTGGACGGACAGAAATCTAAAGTGTTGCTTCTATATTGTCTATGAGCACAGCCTATTTGCTAGTCTGCACATACACATGAATGTTGTGAAGTAGACACACTTGATGAAGCATTGATTCCATAGTGAACACTTCCACGTGTAATTCCTGGGCTAACTATCAGTCTTCCGCTGCGGGATACCCTCTGTGAGAAAGGTCATTTCTCTAGCAGACCGGTCAAAGGCTGACTGATCAACAAAAGCTGACCGGTCAAAGGCTGATTGATCAAAAGCTAAATAATCAAAGGCTGACTGGTCGAACCGACCAGATCAGGTCGGTTGGCTAGCTGTTCAACCGACTAACGAGCCTGACCCAACCCTACATAAAGGGCTCCTTGGGCACTTTGTAGGCATTTAGTCCTGCACCTACTCAGCCCTGCTCCTGCCCTCTGTGCGTGCCAAATCGCTCCAAGGACAACCATACACGCAGTGTATTTCAGTTTCAGTTCAGCACATTCTCTCCCACACTGCTCTTAGCTCTCTCAGTCACTTTCATCTCAGTTCATCTGTCTCACTCACGCAGTAACTCTGCATGCACGTGGACAGCACTAGCCTCGCAGACGTGTCCATCATCAGTGGGAGCAGCATTGAGGTCTTGCTATTGATTGGAGCTACCTCTCAGGTCTTTTCATGTTCACAGCGTTCTCTTCAGAGTTGCATTCCGTGCGCTCTAGAAGAGTGTCTTTTGTATTTCCAGTTTTCCAAGTTAAAAGCCAATTCTCCCTTACATTGGGAGGGGGCCCTGAGTGGGTGAGGGGCTCAATCAATTGTCAGCTCTCTTTCGCTTACCCTTATCTCCTACTCTCCCTCTCTCTTTCTCTGTGGTGCATAAGTGAAAGACACCTCACTAAAGGTTTAAAGAAGGTCTTGCTGCAATTACACGATCATTAACCATAGCATGTTATAGTTCTTGATTTCCCCGAGTCTCCACTTTTTTCAATAGTGATTTACAAGAGGCCTCTTACAACAAGATGACTTTGGACCTTCATTTTCTATAGTTGATAGTTGGATTTGTTCAGCTTGTCGGTCTCCTCAAGATCTAGCCACCTTGAGGTAAACCTTTAGTGAGTTGACGAGCTTTGTGACTTAACTCAACATCAAACTTCCTCAACTCGAGATGAACTCCTTCATTTAGTGTTGATGTAGACTTAGAAGATTTCAGCAACATGTCTATGAGACCATGTTTGCAACTAGGCTATGATATCATGCCAGAAACCATGATATATTCTGATACCATGGAGATACCATGTCAAAAATCTGGACTTGGCTTGTTGTCCTCGAACAGACATAGCGAAAACTCGTTATCACTTGAGGGACAACTGACAAGGCAAAAGCTTCTCGAATCATAGCCCTTTTTCGACCAGTCTGGAAGAGGAGGTCTATATGGATAAGCCACATTGCTTTGAGGTTAAAGATAAGGAGAAGGATGTTGGCAAATTACAAAATCTTTTATGGATTGAGATAAGGACCTCCTCCTTCGTACTGTAGATGAACATTTTCAAGAAAAGGGATTCAATAATATTCTTTTTATTATAATCTCTACACATAGGCTGATGGCAAAGGCAATATAATCCTTGCGGTGTTATACATGTCATCTCTTTTATGGATTGAGATAAGCACCTCCTCCTTCGTACTGTAAATGAACATTTTCAAGAAAAGGGATTCAATAAAATTCTTTTATTATAATCTCTACACAAAGGCTGATGGCAAAGGCAATATAATCCTTGTGGTGTTATACATTGATGACATAGTCATCAATACCAATAACAAGCACCTGATGAAACTTACCAAAGAGGACCTGAATAAAGCTTTTGAACATGAAACACCTTAGCTATATGCATTATTTTTTGGAATAGAAGTCTCAAGAGTCAAGGATAAAACATTCATATCCGAAACAAAGTATGCAAATGAAATCCTCAAAAGATTCAGCATGGAGGCTTACAAGCCAATACATACACTGATGAATCTTGGTGAGAAGTTATCGAAGAATCAGATAGTCCTAGAGTGGATAGAACTTTATATAGGAAACTCCTAGGTAGCCTAATATATTCGACCACCAACATACTGGACATAGCTTTTTTAGCTATTGCAGTGTCCCAATATACAGCTGATCCAAAGAAATGCCATTGGAAGGCAGCCAAGATTCTTCGGTATGTCAAGGGAAGACCGACTTTTCTAATAGAACATAAAAGAAGCAATGATTTAAAACTATCATGATTAACTCATATTGATAGGGCAGGATGTCCAAATGACCAAAGGACATGACCGGTGTAAAACCGAATCCATTGTTCATCAAGGGAGAGTATTGGAAAACCTTGTGACAGACTTGGATATAATTCATTAAATCACTACTGGGCTGGTTTTGGGTTAGGATTATTTAAAGGTCAAAAGACTGCTCATTAGACCTTGTGACCCATATTATGTCATTGACTGGTGGTTAGAGATGTCA
This sequence comes from Dipteris shenzhenensis, assembly GCF_047967505.1. Taxonomy (NCBI): domain Eukaryota; kingdom Viridiplantae; phylum Streptophyta; class Polypodiopsida; order Gleicheniales; family Dipteridaceae; genus Dipteris; species Dipteris shenzhenensis. Next base: position 27,731,390 of record NC_141616.1, read on the forward strand.
TCGACTGGTGGTTAGAGTTTTAAGGGGCCACATGATATGGTGTACCCGCAACATGGAGGGGATGGGTGCCACATGGTACTAAATCAATGATCTAGCTCATTGCTTTGCAAAGTGTCACACAGCATCTATGCATGCCTGTTAGTGCATTCTGAATGAAAAAACTCACATATGAGGGGGCTGAAGCCCTAGCCTCGGGGAGAAGTGGCTGAGGCCCTAGCCTCGGGGAGAAGCCTCCGGGTGGCTTCACCCTCACACATCCTCACTTCCTCAATAGGGTTTGCTATGTATTGGGTTCATTGTTTCATTTTGCAGTTAGTTGCTGCGTTTCAGTTTTGGTACTTTCATTGTAGGCAGCGTTGGCATTTTTCATTTCAGTAATTCAGATTGGTATGTGCGTGGAGGGCATCACAATCTGGGCCACCACTCTGTTTTCTTTCAAGAACATGTATTGCGGAAATATGACACAAGATGGTTGATAGTGTAGAAGTTTACTAGGTTTATCAAGAGCTTTCAAACATACCGCCTTTATCAGCGCGTTCCAAGCAATCCCACCCAAGGACTCCTGTTCTTTCTTTGACTTCAGTGGCATAAGCCTGCTGACAAGTATTTGACATGCGCGACTCACAGCTTCGCAACTTCCTTCAGAGGCAGTGCTGCCTCCTGTTATTCCACCATGCGGCAGGCTAATGCTATCTGCCTGCACAATGCGTACCTTCAAAGATTCTGAGAATGCTCTATCTGCTGGAAACAGCTGACAAAGTCCATATATAGCTGCCTGCTTCACTTTGGTCCATAAGCCTTGCCCTATCTCGATTCCTCCAACCTCAACCACCACAGAACCATCCGCAAAGATACTAACTCTTGCAGGTCTGGACATTTGCTCTACATTGTATATACATGGTATCATTGATAATCCCCTTTTTAACCACTTATTGGTTAGATTGAAATTACGAACAGCTTTTTCTGTTGCCTCCATACGCTTTGACAGTGTACTCCAAATTGAAGGTAGAGTGTATCCTTCAGAACTATCAATATTAGAATCACTGTGGAAAACTTTGAGACTGTCAAGCGTGTGCATGTTCCTTTCAATCACTGTGTGCACATCTAAACCCAAGGCGGCCGCAATGTGCTCAAGCACAGTATCAGCAATGAATGATCCCTGAACATGACCTGGTGCTCGCATGGATGATTTACTAGATAGATTTGTTTTGCATACTTTGTACTCAACATTCAGGGATCCCCAGTTGTATTTTTTTAGCCCCCCATGAACCAAAAAGGGAATAAGTGGACTGAAGTCTTCTGACCAGCCGGCATCAATAAAAACCTTTGCTTGAAGACCAGTCACCTTGCCACTAGATGTGAAGCCAACCGAATAAATTGTCTTAGTTGGATGTCGTCCACCCATCATGCTCATGTCAGCGTTACGGTCCATATACATTCGCACAGGACATCTGAGCTTATATGCTGCGACCGCGCATGCTGCTGCCACCTGAGACTCCAAAAGTCAAATAAGAGGGAAGACTGTTGGAGTGTGTCTTGAAAATTAATACTAAGATTGAATGGCTTATTTAACAAAGATGAAAATACATCATTACCGTAATGTTCCTGAATCCTTTCCCTCCAAAACCACCCCCTACTCTTCTTGTTATTACCCTGATGTTATGAGCTGGAAGACCAAGACAAGCAGAGATACATCCTTGTAAAAAATCAGGGCTTTGACAAGAGCTATAGAGCTGCATGCAGTCATCTTCATCTGGAATGGCTAGAGCTGTTTGGGTTTCCATGTAGAAAAAATATTGTGACCCTGTCCTCACCTATAAAAATCAAGTGTTAGTTGCATGTGCCCCAACCAATGAACGCTTTCCTCCTGAGCGGTGAGCATTTCCAAAAGAGATCAATGTGGACACTTTCTTCTGAGGAAATGCAAATTCATAATGTTACTTATTACAAAACAATTACCTCAGCCTCTTCGATTCTGTGGTCTGCTTCAGAAAATCCCTTATCAATGTCTCCTACTTGTTTTGGGTCAAAGTAAGGTGGAGCTGGAAAGAATGCATTATTTTCCACTGCATCTTCAATAGACAGCACAGGTGATCCCAAGCTATCCAAATCATACTCCACTTTCACTCTTTCTGCAGCATCTTTTGCATGTTGTGGAGAATCTGCAATCTGGATAACCAAATGCACAGAAATTCTATACTTTGGATATAGAGAACTTAGGTCGAACAAGATTGTTCTTTCTTCTTAAAATTCACAGCACAGAAAATGTTTTCCTCCGACTTTGTATTTTTGCCTGTGCTTTCAACTCCTTTCAGAATTTGTTTTCGTTCTAGTTTTATACAGGGCAGAGAAGCTCAAAATGCATATTCATACTTCCATTAGACGCTGTGAAATTCTACCATACGTATTGAAAACCCAGAAGATGGATTGAATGTATACCACAACACCTAGGGGATGGCCGACGTACTCTGCCAGATCTGTTGCGAAAAGGTTTTCTGGCGCACCAAAACGTGTAGCTCCAACGTTTGCCCCAGATTTGGGAATGTCATCAGCAGATATATATGCTACTACACCAGGAGATGCAAGTGCGAGTTTTGGATCAACAATTTTGATCTTGGCATAAGCTTTTTCACTTGAAACAAATGCTGCAAAGAGACAATGATCTGGAGAAGGGATGTCATCCACGTAGACTGCCTCTCCTGTAACCACAAGAACCGTCAATCCCACGACCTATCGTTGAACAAATGCGCAAACAAATTATAGTGTCCGGATAATCTGCTTCACAAGTCCCGCGTCAAAGATGCTGATAAGCGATCCAAATACCAGGGTGGCTACGTTGGAGTAAAAGGAATCGAATCGCTTATTTGTTTGAAGGAACAGACAAGCCATCAAAGCCCGAGGAGAGTCTAGAATAAAGAAAACATAGGGCGCTATCTACCTGCTGCTTGAATTTTAGCTTCGAACTTTTGTATCGGTTTGCCAACTGAATAGTTCTCCTCACAAGGTGGTACAGTTTGTTTCCCAGATATGTGAATCCCATCAGTGCATGTTTTTGAATGGTTGGACTCTATGGAGGCGTTCTGCTTTCCGTTGGAAAGCCTTACTTCATCTCCGTTGGAAACATTGAGTGAACCATTGGCCAAAGGGTGCCTCAGCTTTTCCGGCAACATTGGTCGGAAAAAATCAAATAAGAAGCCAACGGCGATACTAGACCTGAAACTGGCTTTCCTTGTTCCTTTCAAAGGAGCTGCTATCTCAGTCTTTAACATCTCGATGGCTTCAAGGAGAACCTCCGAACTCATCGTTTTGCCGATAAGGAAACTTTCTACTGTAAGTGCTCGAATCGCGTGCTTCTGTCCAAATGCACCAAACGCCAGTTTTACGTCGATGATCGTATGCTTTTCACCGGATGGATTTGTTTCGGATGAGGCCGAGACGTCTGCAAGGAAAGCAGCGTTGAGAAGTGCCAAAGAATTTCCCAGATGACGTGGGGCGGCCCTGTAGCTCTTGAAACAGCGCGTCGTGCAGGAATTATCGTGAGGATTTCTGTCACCAAGAACTTCTGCCAATTCTTCACGTTCATCACGCGATAAAGGTATAGAAATCGACTCCAATATTACACCAGGCTCTAGCGAACCCTTCTGTAAGAAGTCATCCATGCGCAAAACGGAGACCTTTCCATTGGCACTTCTCAGCTTGAGAGTCACACCTATAGCTAAGAACAGAGTCGCCAGATCCGAGTCGAACGACAACTGTTGAGCCATGATCAAGTTACCGCCGATGCTGGCGCGATTGCGCACATGAGGATTGGCCACTCTTTCCAGGTGGGAAGCGATCCCTCGAAACACCGAAGCATTGGCAGATTGTGCAGTCCGCGACTTGTCCTCCAGTGCATCGATCAGCTTCGTGATACTCACAGCAGATCCAACCTCTATCGAATCGCTCGTCTCTGCAAGTGTTAGCAACTCGGGAACATGGCTAATGTCGATGTACACCTTCGGCTTCTGATCCTTGTAGTAGCCGGAGCTCGTGTTTCCCACGACCAGTTTCACTCCAGTTCTGCCGTGATCGAGCCCCTGATGCAGTCGCAAAGCTTCGAAAACGGCTTCTAAAGTAGGAGTCTCAATCCAGAGCCTCTCTTCGCCGCCGTTTGGAGCTGCGTCTAGATACTTGATATTCAGAGCAGCCAGTCCACGGTCGCAGGAAGCCGATTGTGCTCTCGAATTCAGCTCGTCGATCAGAAATTGCGGGAAGACAGGATCTCTCCCCGGAGAGTACGCAGGCAGAAGATTAACATCGGCCTCTTTAGCAGATGTCCAGAACGTGTTTATGCCCAGGTCTTCTACGTCGACGTCTGCAGCGAAGCTCTTACAAGCGTCGAGTATAGGTCTGTAGCCCGTGCATCTGCACAAGTTTCCAACAATTGCCTTCTGTGCGTCTGCCACGGAAAGGTTCGGCAGCGTGCGCAGGTCCTTGTGAGGTTGGCCATCGGATTTCTTCGATTGAGCACGGCGCAAGCAGCCGTACATGGACATGCACATTCCAGGAGTGCAGAAACCGCACTGAGAGCCATGGAAGCCGGCGATTCTCTCCTGCACTGCATGGAATCCCTTCTGCGTGCTGCCGAGCCCTTCGATGGTGGTGACGGCGCAGCCATCTAGGGAGCAAAGCAAGGTGAGGCAAGAATTGACGGTGAACTCTTCAACCCGGCGAGAGGAAACGTCGTAGGTGGAGAGGAGGACGAGGCAAGCGGCGCAGCCACCTGTGAGGGGTAAAGGAAAGAGGAATGTCTCAAAAGAAAGATTTGGAGCTGGATGGAAAGGAGATGGAAGGGGGAATTACCTTCAGAGCAGGAGAGTTTGGTGCCGGAGAAGCGAGTGTGGAGGCGGAGGAAAGAGAGCAAGGTGAGGGAGGGATCGGGGGAGGGGAGGAGGAAGGGGGAGCCATTGACGGAGAAGAGGAGGGGGCGGGATGACGAAGAAGAAGAAGAAGAAGAAGAAGAAGGAGGAGGAGGAGGAGGAGGTGGGAGCGCCATAGCCAGAGCTTGAGGTTGGCTATGGCGATTGCTGCTCGTGGTTGACTAAGATTGAGCACAGTAGCGGAGCCTGGAAGAGAGAACCTTTATACAAAACTTGGCCCAACATGGACGTCGGCCATGGTGATTGTTGCTAAGCGCGGCTATTTTTTCCTTATGGCTATGGCTATGGAGATGCTTACACAGAAAGTAGGAGCATGAGGCAATGAAAGTGGTGTCCCGTGCTTTTATGTGTATGAAGGAAACCTCCCATTGAAAATGCATACGTGATAACACAATTTAATAAAATTATTGATCACATGCATCACAATTTAAGGCAAAACATATTAGATCTTGAACCATCCTAATTTAAGAAGGAAGGTCCCTCTTTTTTTCTCATAGTCTATGCTATTTTAGGAGACTAGTACATACCTTTCATGCATTCCAAGATCATATGAAAATTTGAGAGAGGAGGGGGGGCGGGGGAGATCTTGGGAGATCTTTAAACAAGGCGTCATATTTAAAAAATCAAAGATCTTTAATCAAAAGTATCTATTGGATTTCCTACGAGGCATGCTCCAACTAATGACTTGAGTTTTATGTTTGTAAAGTTTGGAGTGCCCATTCAAAGTTCACTTTTTTAAATGTATTTATATATATATATATATATATATATATTCCAAAATTGGGCCTTACATTGACTTATGGCTCCTACATTTTGGGCATTGGGCCTTACATTGGCCAATGGATGCAACAAGGAAAGGTTTAAGTGGAACTCTTTTATTGACTTATGTGCTACTAGAACGAAAAGCTTAACTGCAAATCTTTACATATTGATCTTAACCTACCTACCTCCCTCTCTGTCTCTCTGTCTCTCTCTCTCTCTCTCTCTCTCAAATCCATTTCCAATCTCTCTCATCCGTGTCCCTTGATGGTGAAGCAAGTGTGGAGGCGGAGGTAAGAGGGATAGTGATTACTACCACTAGGAAGTAGCTCTTACTAAGATAGCTGTATAGCAGGCAGGCACATTCTGCAGATATACTAGATAACATAATTTAATAAAATTATTGATCACCTGCAACCAAAAGAAGAAGTCAAAAGTTGGGGCCAAAAATGATAAATTGCAATTTATCATGCAAGGTCCTCCTTTTCTACTCATAGTCTAGGCTATTTTGAAAAATGAGATATTTTCAATGCATTGCAACTATGCATCATTTTAAAAGTTTTTTAAAATCTACAAGACAAGCCTTCTTCCCCTTCTCTATCAAATCCCTATGAGGCATGCTCCAATTAATGATTTGAATTTTAATTTTACAAAGTTTGGCATACCTATTCAAACTCTTTTTTAATACATTTATGTATAAATTTGTTATTTTATTTTTTTGAAATGGTCTTACAAAAAAATTAAGTGGGACTCTTCTCTCTCTCTCTCTCTCTCAACCATACATAAATCAGAGTACGTCTTTTCTCTGCGCGTCTTGGTCTAAGCACTGATGTCATCCACATAGATATTGCAATGATGCCTCCTCTCTCTGATGGGGGCATTGAGTGCAATGTCATTACACATCATCTCAGCCATAGCACCTGCATAAGAAGGCAAAATAAAATAGATCAATCAATATCAATGCCTCATTGATAATAATATTCTCCAACAAATAGGTTTAAAAAGATAAAACAAGAGAGTAGCATACTTACTAGTCATCTGGAAGATTAACAACCATTTCCACATCTTTGGAATCATTTAGAGTCCCATAGTTGCTTAACACATTTCCCTTTCCTTTCTGTCCATCCAAAAATGGTTGCAATATAGAATTGCAAATGTCAGGATCATTCTCAATAGATATGCATGCTCTCCCAGAATGCACGCATGCTTTTTGCATAGAACCAGTCCCAGCACCTAAGTCCACCACATGTCTAGAAATTGGACACAACAACTCCAAGAAGTACAACATCATGCATGGAGCCTTCTCCAATGCACCTCTCCATGGAATACTCTCTCCATGCTTTATAGTATGCTCACTTGTTGGTAAATAATGATGAAACAAACTACTTCCAAAAGCAATGCCCAATTTGGTACCAACCATAGAAGCATTTCCAAGATTACAAACACAAGACATACTAGCCCGATGAAGAAGGCATAAAACCACAACATCCACCTAAAGACAAGAAAAGAATAAAACTTATGCTTAGTACAAGCCATTTTATTATACAAGAGCATAAATTCTTTCAACAGGTCATTGTAAGACAATTGTCTCACATTATGATCAATACCACCAACTTTGATTATGCAATATGCATCCAAGCATTGCATGTACATTCGATATGCAAACTCCAATCTATTGATCCTAGCATAACGCTCAGCCAAATGAAGAACATGAGGAGCACACATAACTAGGATCCAGCCAGAATCTGAAACAATTGTGGCCGCTACTAGCAAGGAGTAGCGTACATGGTCCTCTGCTAATAAATTCCAAGATGGAGATGTGGAATCCTCTACTCCAAGAGCTTCTAGCTATGTAGGCAGATCAAGAATGACAAAATCTGTAGCCCAAGCAACACTCTTACCGTTTCTTGTTTTTCTTTCACCTCCAAGACCCACAAAGTATTCCTTCATGTCTATATAGGCTTGTGTGAAGTTTGAGACAGACAATTGTTTCCCAAACTCACTAAAACGTGCAATGTGAAGCATCACATGTGCCACTCAGATTTAAAGTTAGAGAGGTCAATGGAATGTACAAAAAGCAGATAGACCTATCTTTCCATTTACATCCTTTCAAAATGGGTGTAGATTGCAGTACCTGCACATCTGTATCCACACCACATATGCAAAGACACAAAGTGATAACAACATATGTTACACAAACAAATAACAGCTTGAAAAAAGATCAAGAGAACTTACCATTATTAGTACCAGGATCTTTTGGTGGCCTATCACCCTTCTTTAGTTCCATACTTAAATCCTTGTCCTTTTTAGTCATCTTCTCAAGTGTTTTTTGAACCTCAATGACTGCATCATCCTCGTGGACTAAATTTAAGCTTGATGAACCCATCTCTCCCTTTTTATGCTGTGTGTAGAGCTCTACCTCCTCCTCGATGCAACATCCTTTTTTCATATCGAGCCACCACGGGCAGTTCTTTCTCTCCCACTCAGAGAACACTTGCTTCCCTTCTTTTTCTATCATGTTTGGAAAGTACATAGAGAATTTTATGTCCTGAATTTTTGTCCATACTCGACATATGGGCAACAATTTTTCAATTTTACCAACAGCTTTTAAGGATTGCAAGAATTTGCATATAATAAGAGTCTTAGTACAAAAGCGAAATACTTAAGGATGGATTTTTAATTGAAAAGGAAAAAACATGTATTGCTTACCTAAATACTAATAATCAAGATGCCCTCGTCATCTCCATTTGTCCTGTTGTAGCTGTAGCAACAGTCATTGAATCCTTTAGATCTTGATAAAGTTCATGTCTGTTCATTGCTTGTATTTCCCCAAAATACTCTCTCAACGTAGGATCTTGAGGAAGCACAAAGCTAGCTTGTTGACTAGCAACCAAGACCTGAGAGAGTAACCTCTCAGATTCACAAAGCAACTGATCCATCCATGCCTCTTTCACCATCCACTTTATGAATTCTCTATTAGCTTTTAGCATTCCATAACTTGTTCTCAAATTTGAATCTGACCCTAAGATTCTGAGGGTTGCTAGTTGTGTCTCCTTTGAGACTTTTGCAATGGAGACATTATACAACTTTTCCAATGTGACAATGGATGATTTATCATGAAATGGGAGGCTCCACAAGATATTAAACCAATCTTCACCATTTGTTGGTTTGACAATAAACAGAATCTACATATAAACAATACATGCAATCGTCACACTCAACCGTATTTTCTAATCATACAATACATGCATATCCCATACCTTGATCATTCTCTAAACAAACATCTTATTCACATCCTTTTTTAATATTATGAGTTCTTTCTCAATCTCAAAAAACATTTGAACACTTTAAAAAATCAACTTTATGTTAAGAATCATTAAATAAACCATACCTTGATCATTTTTCAACCATACTTGAGATTCACATCCTTTCGAATACTTTTAAGTGCTTTCTCCATATTAGCAACACTCAAATTTGGCTGAAGTTCCTTTAGCTTTGCCTCATAATCTTGCTTGTATAGTGGCTAAAATATATTCCAAAGAAATGAATGAGTACAATGAATTAGTTAGTTCTAACTCAAAAGACATCCATGACAAATGGTATGAAACTTACTGCAAATACCATTCTCCCTAGCATCAGAGATGTCAAAGGATACCAAGTACTTGATCCTTTACTGGCTTCATTTGCCCTATGCTTTTCAAGTGTCTTTTTTTCTTCCTCAGAAAAAAGTGATAAGTTCTCATTCTCATCACATGAACACATTGTCTTCGTGTTGTACAAATAATCCTTGAGATTTATTTTCATAATTGCTGTTTCATTGAGGCTGAAAAATAAAAAATATATAGCTTCAAACATATTGAGAATTGTTCACAAAACCCTTAAAAGCTCGAAAAAAGGTAACACATATAAGCAAGAAACCTCTTCTAACTCGCACTTACAAATTGAACCTTTGAAGAGCAGCTATTAGCTTCATTTCTGTTTCTTTCTCTGGAGTAATAAAACTTGCTAAAACTCGAATATGCCATGCCTTTGATGTCTTCAATTTCTCTTCAATTAGAGACATCCATGCAATAGTACGGTGATTCCCCTCCCACACAAAAAACATCTTTCGAGATAAAAATGACCAATCAGCATCATCAACAATCTGTGCCTCAAATTTTGCATCTACATCCCTCCAAACAGGAATCCTAGATTGTTCAATTTGTTTTTTTTTCCTGAAATTGGGCCTTACATTGACTTATGGCTCTTACATTTTGGGCATTAGGCCTTACATTGGCCTATGGATGCAACAAGGAAAGGTTTAAGTGGAACTCTTTTATTGACTTATGTGCTACTACAACGAAAAGCTTAAGTGCAACTCTTTACATATTGACCTGAACCTACCTACCTCCCTCTCTCTCTCTCTCTCTCTCTCTCTCTCTCAAATCCATTTCCAATCCCTCTCATTTGTGTCCCTTTATGGTGAAGTGAGTGTGGAGGCAGAGGTAAGAGAGACAATATTGATTCCTACCACTAGGAAGTAACTCTTACTAGATAGCTGTATAGCAGGCAGGCACATTCTGCAGATATACTAGATAACATAATTTAATAAAATTATTGATCACCTACAACCAGAAGAAGAAGTCAAAAGTTGGGGCAAAAAATGATAAATTGCAATTTATCATGCAAGGTCCTTCTTTTATACTCATAGTCTAGGCTATTTTGAAAAATGAGATATTTTTAATGCATTGCAACGATGCATCATTTTAAAAGTTTTTTAAAATCTACAAGACAAGCCTTCTTCCCCTATGAGGCATGCTCCAATTAATGATTTGAATTTTAATTTTACAAGGTTTGGCAAACCTATTCAAACTCTTTTTTAATACATTTATGTATAAATTTGTTATTTTATTTTTTTGAAATGGTCTTACAAAAAATTTGAGTGGGACTCCTCTCTCTCTCTCTCTCTCTCTCTCTCTCTCTCTCTCTCTCTCAACCATACATAAATCATCTTACTATGGTTCTTCAATGTGACGTTTTCATAAATATAACATTCCATTCACATGTTCCTGTCATCATTTTCCCTTTCTCTCTACAATCCCCTTTCTCTCTCCCCCTCTCACATCCCCCTTCCCTCTCTCATCAGACACATCCCTCAAAATACCCCTTACACTCACACATTGCTTAGAACCAACGATTACCAAAACAAAAGGCGTCGCTAAAAGAATTAGAATATGGTTATGGAGTTTCTCTAAAATATACATAAGCATTTGTATAAAAGGTTAGTAAAAACACTGAGGAAAGAAAGGCCAAAAAGGTGAGGTAGGAGGGTAGTGCATGCTTGAGTTTGTTGTGGGAAGAGATTGTCATGACCCCACTCTAGCTTTCATAGTGACAGCCAAGGGACCCCATTGTGAGTGATGAAGATGGTGGCTTGGAGCTAGAGGTGTGCTTTTCAACGAGCTGGATCTCTAAAGGTCCTGAGAGGAATGGCAGGGGTGAGCCTGTTCTGGTTGCATCCCTTGACAAGAAGGAGACTGCTCAGGTGGGGTAGTCCTCCTATCCAAAAAAGGCTAATTGGCTCTTGTGTGGAGGATTTTGTGACAAGGAGGTGCACATTTATTGTATGGAGACATGCATAAAGATCACAATTAAGTTGGAGATGTTAGTTGTAAAATCTATGATATCGTAGCAATACGGGTTATGATAATTCATACATAAAGGATCGGAGAGAACAATGAATCTTTTCATATTTTCATCCTTTTCTAAAAGTTGCAAACCATTTCTCCTCTCGTTCTCAAGCTTAGCCCTACAATATGAGTCAAAAAGTTACATCGGACAAGGGAATTCCTAGCTATTGTATTTTTCTCTTGTTTTCTACAAAAGGAGAAACATAGAATTATTCATATACATCTTATAGAATGATAAAAACATACATAATATCAAAATTACTTATATATAGACTATAAGAACTTACTCTTCAAATAACTGAGACATTTTTACAAGGCTATACTCTAGTTCCTTAACACGATTCAATGCATAAAGAATTAATTTCTTTAATCCCTTGCATTGATCTCTAGACTATGATCTTGATCTCTTTCAATAGTGCCTTTAAAGAAACATCACAACTTTTGCTCTTGCCTTTCAAGAGGATGTTGGCTTCATCCTTTGTCTCCAATTGCTTATGTTCCTTAACTTTGCCTCATTCCACATCCCAAAATTTTCTTCCTATAAATCCTATATATAGGGCTAGATCTGAATGCTGGTTGAAAGGATTGATCATATTGTCTCATGACATCCGAGCACTTTGATTCATAAAAAATCAATCCAATTTCTTTGCAGCATTAGATTCTAAACTATAAACTTACCTTGTCATTTTTCCTCATGATATCAAGGTACTCATTATGAAAGAAATGGATCCTTTGAATAAATGATATACCTTGGGATTAGTCATTATCATTGTTGTGATCCCATAAAAAAGAGTGTTTTCCTTTTTGGTCAGGCTTGCATATATCTTGCACATCGCTATTTTGAAATGCTCAGAGTCATAATAATTTGTGCATAATTGCCTCTTAGCAATCACCAAATATAAAATAACTATATGAGTTTGTCTTTGTAAAGTCAAAACTGCTCATATAGATAAAATGAAGGATCCACCATAACGAGGAAGGGAAACACATTAGCAAATGGATTGATTTTCATTCTTGACCATAAATTGGCCTCATGTAAATGATGTAGCTCTTTGCCTCAAGTGGTATCCTTCTTGTGTCTGGGTCCAGTGTTTGCATCCACAGGAGGCTTGTGGACTTCTTCACCTGAAGCAAAAAGATTTTGACATCCACTAACTTTGTCTAAGGAATCTCTTCCCTCAAGGCATTCTATTGAGTTTTGATTATACTTGAAGTTTTCAGGAAACTTAATATCAACCTTCTCCACATCTTTAGAGCTTGGATATGACCCAATCTCTCCCTAGGGCTTTTTCTTCTTCTTTGACCTCTTAGTTTCCCTTGCTTAAGACTCTATAATTGTCCTCTTCTTTCCTTCTAGATTTTTAGGCTTCTTGCTGCTACTACGAGTTGATTGTTGTAGTCTTTGATCCTGAGTATATAAGCATGATTGGTTTCACTGCTATTGCGAAAACTCTGGATGATTTGATTTCTCAGTGTGAGAATCCTGGAAGTGTTCTTGGACTTGTAGAGAGCTGTGAACATATCCCATGCTTCTTTTGATGTCTTGATGGTGTTGAGCTGTCCTAGCATGACATCTTGCAGATTCTTATTGATTAGATGATATGCATACTTGTATTTCTTGTCCCATTCTGCCTATGCTCAAACAATGGCAGGATCTGCTATAGGTGTGGAAACTATTGGTGTAGCTAGAGATCCCACTGCTAGTGTTGTGACAACAGGTGGAGTAGAGCTACTGATGGTTGGATTGTCCAATGGTCTAGGTGTAGATCCATCGACATACTCCCATTTGTCATGAGGTACAAGAATGGTCTCCATTCGGTATTTCCATGCGCCATAATTGGAGTTGTCTAGCTTAGTAGATGCCTCTAGATTGAGGTTGCTAGTCATAGACATGGTGCAAGAAATGTACTCAAAGTGTCGTGAAAATCACTATCTAAATCAAATGCAAAACACTGATTGTGCCAAGTGAATTCTGAACTGTCGGTGAAGGTAGAACTGCAATATATAATCCAATCTAAATTATAAGGTTTGTGGAAAATGATGCTGGGAATAGCCAAGAGGCTTTACAAGGCTGGAATAAAGTGCACAATGCCATGAAATAGCCAAATAGTCTTTACAATGACGGCATGTGTGTGTGAAATCAAACTCTGCCCACTGATCAATCAATCAATGATGGCATGTGTGTGTGAAATCAAATCATGTGCTATCTGCCCGCCACTAATCAATTATTCAATGCCTTTGAACACTTTGAAGTCTACTCAAACTGAACTGATGAATGTCAAGTTTCAGGTAATGTGATGATGTGAAACCGTATGTGAGTGTAGGGACTGACTCCGAGTAGGAACTAGTCGGGAATTTTGGGCATGGCTTAAATTGGTAACTTGGAGAAATATAAATTGTCTCCTCTATGGCGATCTAGTCTACTTTGATCTAAATCTATACCAACCATCGATCGATGAAAAGAACATCAAATAATTTCTTTTTCTTTGGTTCTTTTTATGTGCTGGGTCAGATGCGTCGATGTATAGGCTGATGTGCATGAAAGGAGTGGATTTGTTGGTGCGAGGCTAAAAAAGGAGTGATACTTGCACCAAAATGTGTGCATGATGTGACGAGCACATAGAGCACAAAAAATTGAGCGATTTTCCTTTTTAGAACTCCCTAAAATTCTTCCTGGATCAAGATATACGACTTGATCTAGATGGAGGGGCAAAAAAGGGTGAAAATGCATAGTGATGATGATGTGGCAATTGTGTGTCACATGCAAGGTGAAAAGTTGTGCCTATGAAGAGACTGTGCTTAGGGAGCATTGTGAGGTGTCAAGTGGGTGCACATGAAGAAACTGTGTATGCCTAGCAGGGGGTCATAGTGCTTAGCAGGCACAGTGGAGGTGGCACTAGGGTGTTGACATGACACTACTTATGTGGCATGTGCTGAGGTGGTATCACACGTGGCAATGATGTGGCTTATTGAGGTGGCATGTACCACATGTCATGATGACATGGTAGTACAATCAGCTATGCTGACGTGGTAGGCGGATAGTGTTGATGATGTGGTAGCTAATCCCGTGGGCTGATGTGGCACTACGGGCCAAAGTTGACATGGTAGTCTTACCCAATCTGCCACGTGTTAAGTGCTTGACCACACCTCTGTGTGGTGAGACTGAGGATAAGATGGAGGCCAAGTGGCGCGTGTGTGGTCAACCATCGGAATCTTAAGGGATACTAACAAAGATTTTGATTCCGTTGACGGAGACGTTGATTCCGTCGATATGCAGTGTCGTTTGAGAGGCAGCTCGGAGAGTGCTTTGCTATGGTGAGGAGTTGTTGAAGCAGGTCTTCGGTGTTTCTAGGAGTTGCTAACGGAGTGTCTAAGCATCCAAAGGGATTGCAAGAGGTGTCAGGGCTGGTTGAGAGCCTTAGAAGCCCGTGTAATGGCACTGCAAATCATCGAGGCATTGGGATTTAGCTCAGATGGTAGGCTTGGAGAGGTGCTTGAAGCAGTCAAGGATGACATGCAAGCTAGTTGTGTGTCGAGGGAGCCCGTGAGCTCTGGTGAGGTCTTTGACGGAGGCAGCAATAGCTCGTATGCAGCCTATTGGACGAGCGGTGCTTTGGAGTAGTGTAGTTGGAGAGTCAAAAGCAGTTTGCTGCTTGTGGAGGCATTTGGAGGTCATGGTGTAGTGGAGTGTGGCTATGGTGAAGGAGCTATGGTGAATGAGATAGTTGGAGGTGTACCATATGCTACAAGGTTGCTGCTCATTGTGTGAAGATGGAAGGAGGCCTGTTGTATGGTTGGGTGAGCAGTCACTGCCATTGGAGTCTAGAGAGGTTGTTGGGTCAACTATGAGGGGGATCACTGAGTTACTATGTAGGTTTGCATTGCTGTAGACTTCTAGGTTGAGAGTTGAGGAGTCATCTCATGGAGGAGAGAGCTATGGTAGTCATTTCAGCATAGGTGGCTGGCGAGTCGATGGTGCTTACCCGCCGGTAGAGGCTAGAGGCAAAGACTTTGCAGTGAGGTGGTTGTTTGCCTGTTGTAGCTTAGAAGCTCATATGGTTGGAGCCATCTCAGAGTCGACTCTGCTATGGAGCTATTGTTGATGGTTGTAGTTTCCTTTGCCAAGCTCTGCTTTGAGTTAGGGCTCTAACTCCTCTCAAAGGACTCTTAGAAGATCTCTCTCTTTCTATTTCTCCATTGAAACTAAGAAAGGAAGGGACCATTCTCTCTCTCTCTCTCTCAGAATCAATTGCCTTCTAAGCTCAAAAGGATGGAGATATAAATCTTGTCGCACAATAATACCAAAGAGACTCTCTCTCACAATAGAAGAGTGCAATGAACAGAATCTCTCGAATAATGAAATATCTCAAGCAAGAAGAGGATTCTCTCTCTCTTTCTCACAAAAGGAATGAACACCTCTCTTTCTCTCATGGAGGAAAGAACTCTCAATGAATGAAAATGGACAGAATTTCCTCTCAAATGGACGGGAATTTTCTATCAAAGAATGGATTGAGATCTCTCACCGAAAGTGGACTCTCATGGAGAACAATCAAGAGAACTCTCAATCTCTCTCACGTGGATTGCAATGCCTTAGCAGAAGGTAGGGATGCTCTGATATCATGACAAAATATGAAGAGGGGAGAGGAGAAGAGTGGAGATGAGGAGAGAGGGCATAGCTAGAGAGCATACCACAAATGACTAACTGTACACTAGATTTAGTTGAAAATGTAGAATATATACAAACCCATTTAGGGTTAGGGTTAGGGCATCCAACCCTTTCCTTTATAGCACTCTATATGTGTCAGTGCTATGCACATGTAATCACATGATGTTGAGCATGGTCTCTCAACACATGAGATGTAAGTATCATCGCAACCTTATTTTTCATCTTCTACTAGCAACATTGTGTTAAATAATAATGATTCTTAATTATTCATGTAGTGCACATTGGAGTTTGGTGGTTTGGGACCTTGAAGACAACCATGGACCAAAAATGCAGAAGGTTATTTACTCGCTTTGCAAAGATAGCAATGCGGCTTGCATTCTTTCTGGGGATATCGTTATGTATCTCATGTACTATACACACTAAGTTTTTTAAATATGTAATGAGTAGTAGGTCAGTTGAAAAGTTGGTATCTACTATCAGAGAAATAGGGCAGTACGAAGACTTGCCATACTTCCAAAGGCATTTAGTAGTAGAGCAGGAAGATGGGCATAGCTGTGGGTGGAGAGTTTGCCTATAATTGCATGTTGACCTTCAATGAAATGTATTTATATATATATATATATATATATATATATATTCCAAAATTGGGCCTTACATTGACTTATGGCTCCTACATTTTGGGCATTGGGCCTTACATTGGCCAATGGATGCAACAAGGAAAGGTTTAAGTGGAACTCTTTTATTGACTTATGTGCTACTACAACGAAAAGCTTAACTGCAAATCTTTACATATTGATCTTAACCTACCTACCTCCCTCTCTGTCTCTGTCTCTCTCTCTCTCTCTCTCTCTCTCTCTCTCAAATCCATTTCCAATCTCTCTCATCCGTGTCCCTTGATGGTGAAGCGAGTGTGGAGGCGGAGGTAAGGGGGATCGGGGGAGGGGAGGAGGAAGGGGGAGCCATTGATAGAGAAGAGGAGGGGGCGGGAAGAAGAAGAAGAAGAAGAAGAAGAAGAAGGAGGAGGAGGAGGAGGAGGTGGGAGCGCCATAGCCAGAGCTTGAGGTTGGCTATGGCGATTGCTGCTGTGAAGAAGAGCTTGGGTTACGGCCACCAGCCCAGCCAAGCAGCTGAGCCCGAAAGAGATAAACTTTATACAAAACTTGGCCCAACATGGACAGGTGTCCCCCTCTTTAAGAGGATACGGGATATACCCATTTCCTGTCGGCCATGGTGATTGTTGCTAAGCTCGGCTATTTTTTCCTTATGGCTATGGCTATGAGGAGCATTAGCCAATTATAGCCCAGTGCTTTTATGTGTATTAAGGCATCCTCCATTGAAAATGCATCCCTTATAACACAATTTATTAAAATTATTCATCACACGCATCAAAATTTACGGCAAAAATTAATAGATCTTTACACATCCTAATTTAAGAAGCAAGGTCCCTCTTTTATAGGAGACAAGTACATACCTTTAATGCATTCCAAGATCGTATGAAAATTTGAGAGATGAGGGGGGGCAGGGGAGATCTTTGGAGATCTTTAAACATCATGGGAGACAAGTACATACCTTCAGCACATTCCAACAAGGCGTCATATTTAAAAAATCTCCCAAACAAAGCTCCTTCCCCTTCTGTATTGGAATCAAAAGTATTTATTGGATTTCCTACGAGGCATGCTCCAACTAATGACTTGAGTTTTATGTTTGTAAAGTTTGGAGTGCCCATTCAAAGTTCACTTTTTTAAATGTATTTATATATATATATATATATTATTATTTTTTTCCCAAATTGGGCCTTACATTGACTTATGGCTCCTACATTTTGGGCATTGGGCCTTACATTGGCCAATGGATGCAACAAGGAAAGGTTTAAGTCGAACTCTTTCATTGACTTATGTGCTACTACAACGAAAAGTGCAACTCTTTACATATTGACCTTAACCTACCTACCTCCCTCTCTCTCTCTCTCTCTCTCTCTCTCAAATCCATTTCCAATCCCTCTCATCCGTGTCCCTTTATGGTGAAGCGAGTGTGGAGGCGGAGGTAAGAGGGATAGTGATTACTACCACTAGGAAGTAGCTCTTACTAAGATAGCTGTATAGCAGGCAGGCACATTCTGCAGATATACTGGATAACATAATTTAATAAAATTATTGATCACCTGCAACCAAAAGAAGAAGTCAAAAGTTGGGGCCAAAAATGATAAATTGCAATTTATCATGCAAGGTCCTTCTTTTCTACTCATAGTCTAGGCTATTTTGAAAAATGAGATATTTTCAATGCATTGCAACGATGCATCATTTTAAAAGTTTTTTAAAATCTACAAGACCAAGCCTTCTTCCCCTTCTCTATCAAATCCCTATGAGGCATGCTCCAATTAATGATTTGAATTTTAATTTTACAAAGTTTGGCATACCTATTCAAACTCTTTTTTAATACATTTATGTATAAATTTGTTATTTTATTTTTTTGAAATGGTCTTACAAAAAATTTGAGTGGGACTCCTCTCTCTCTCTCTCTCTCTCTCTCTCTCAACCATACATAAATCATCTTACTATGGTTCTTCAATGTGACGTTTTCATAAATATAACATTCCATTCGCATGTTCGTGTCATCATTTTCCCTTTCTCTCTACAATCCCCTTTCTCTCTCCCCCTCTCACATCCCCCCTCCCTCTCTCATCAGACACATCCCTCAAAATACCCCCCTTACACTCACACATTGCTTAGAACCAATGATTACCAAAACAAAAGGCATCGCTAAAAGAATTAGAATATGGTTATGGAGTTTCTCTAAAATCTACATAAGCATTTGTATAAAAGGTTAGTAAAAACACTGAGGAAAGAAAGGCCAAAAAGGTAAGGTAGGAGGGTAGTGCATGCTTGAGTTTGTTGTGGGAAGAGATTGTCATGACCCCACTCAAGCTTTCATAGTGACGGCCAAGGGACCCCATTGTGAGTGACGAAGATGGTGGCTTGGAGCTAGAGGTGTGCTTTTCAACGAGCTCGATCTCTAAAGGTCCTAAGAGGAATGGCAGGGGTGAGCCTCTTCTGGTTGCATCCCTTGACAAGAAGGAGACTACTCAGGTGGGGTAGTCCTCCTATCCAAAAAAGGCTAATTGGCTCTTGTGTGGAGGATTTTGTGACAAGGAGGTGCACATTTCATTGTATGGAGACATGCATAAAGATCACAATTAAGTTGGAGATGTTAGTTGTAAAATCTATGATATCATAGCAATACGGGTTATGATAATTAATACATAAAGGATCGGAGAGAACAATGAATCTTTTCATATTTCATCCTTTTCTAAAAGTTGCAAACCATTTCTCCTCTCGTTCTCAAGCTTAGCCCTACAATATGAGTCAAAAAGTTACATTGGACAAGGGAATTCCTAGCTATTGTATTTTTCTCTTGTTTTCTACAAAACAAATAAAATAAAATTTAGACAATGCATAGATTCAATTAAACAATATTTTTTAAAAAGATATTTGATTATATACTTACAATTTTTTAAAGAAAGCAATACGAATGGCCTCAAAGACTCAAATGAGCTAGAGATTGAATAATCTGCTACTCTTTATTCCAATGATTGTACATTCAATCAAACCATTATCTATTCTTGCATATGTCTTGTGATTGCATACAAAAGGAGAAACATAGAATTATTCATATACATCTTATAGAATGATAAAAAGATACATAATATCAAAATTACTTATATATAGACTATAAGAACTTACTCTTCAAATAATTGAGACATTTTTCTAGACTATGATCTTGATCTCTTTCAATAGTGCCTTTAAAGAAACATCACAACTTTTGCTCTTGCCTTTCAAGAGGATGTTGGTTTCATCCTTTGTCTCCAATTGCTTATGTCCCTTAACTTTGCCTCATTCCACATCCCAAAATTTTATTCCTATAAATCCTATATATAGGGCTAGATCTGAATGCTGGTTGAAAGGATTGATCATATTGTCTCATGACATCCGAGCACTTTGATTCATAAAAAATCAATCCAATTTCTTTGCAGCATTAGATTCTAAACTATAAACTTACCTTGTCATTTTTCCTCATGATATCAAGGTACTCATTATGAAAGAAATGGATCCTTTGAATAAATGACATACCTTGGGATTAGTCATTATCATTGTTGTGATCCCATAAAAAAGAGTGTTTTCCTTTTTGGTCAGGCTTACATATATCTTGCACATCGCTATTTTGAAATGCTCAGAGTCATAATAATTTGTGCATAATTGCCTCTTGGCAATCACCAAATATAAAATAACTGTATGAGTTTGTCTTTGTAAAGTCAAAACTGCTCATATAGATAAAATGAAGGATCCACCATAACGAGGAAGGGAAACACATTAGTAAATGGATTGATTTTCATTCTTGACCATAAATTGGCCTCATGTAAATGATGTAGCTCTTTGCCTCAAGTGGTATTCTTCTTGTGTCTGGGTCCAGTGTTTGCATCCACATGTTTGCATCCACAGGAGGCTTGTGGACTTCTTCACCTGAAGCAAAAAGATTTTGACATCCACTAACTTTGTCTAAGGAATCTCTTCCCTCAAGGCATTCTGTTGAGTTTTGATTATACTTGAAGTTTTCAAGAAACTTAATATCAACCTTCTCCACATCTTTAGAGCTTGGATATGACCCAATCTCTCCCTAGGGCTTTTTCTTCTTCTTTGGCCCCTTAGTTTCCCTTGCTTAAGACTCTATAATTGTCCTCTTCTTTCCTTCTAGATTTTTAGGCTTCTTGCTTTTAGCTTCAACTGAAACTCCCTTGGAAAAATATAAGGAACCAATTTTGACAATGTTTCTTACTGCCTCCTCTAATTCTGGTTTCAAAGAACTGGGCTTCCTTTTACTAGTCACAATTGATCTCTATAACTGGGATCTACTTCATTGGAGAGTCCACATCCTTAGATACTGAAAAGGTGGCAAAGACCACTTCATTTTATTACAAGTGAGAGGCACAACACTTGTGATTTCTTTCATTCAATATATGTACGCAACTCTAAACTCATTTGAAGGAAAAAATGACAGCTTTTGAAAGACTCTTATGAGAAAACTCAACAACACCTGATCCATGCTTTCGAAGAAGTTGGTTGCACTATTGTCTATCACATTGTTGTCACCCTTTTGCATCCCCATTAGGCCGGAGCTATGGGGATGAATGCTTGAGTATACAATCACCTGCATTAAGGGGGAACAAAGGTTTGGAACGAGAATCAACGCCCTGCCAAGAAATGTCTTGTCATTCTTTTAGTTTCTTGGTAGTGGCGCAGCACCTAACTATGGAACAAACTCTTTATATCAAATTGCAAAACATTACAACCATTTTTTCCCCCTTCGTCTACTATGTATATTGCTATATTTTCATGCTATGTAGTTGAAAATGCATTTCACCTTATCATTCTTTCCCCTTCTCATCATGGTCAATGTCAAAAAGAGAAACACCTAGCTATATTGGGTACTGTTTTTCATCACTGGGTTTCCCAAACATAAAGAAATCTTCCATCACATCAATTTGAAGAAGAAGAAGAAGAAGGCACCATAGCTAGAGCATTGGCTCGTATGAAGAGCTTGGCTTGGGCTTGGGCTTGCATTGACTAGTCAACACATATTGCCAATATCTTGTTATTCAAAACTCTATTACCATAATAAAAAAGGAACATTAGCCATAAACCAAAACCCAGTTTCTCACAGTTGACTTTTCTACTCCATATGATCCAAGAGTGAGCTCTCAAAGCCATAGCTACCAGCCGAGAGGCTGAGTGCCAGTTTCACTGATTTTCGATTGGTGTCCACCGCCAACTCCCATCCCTCAAGGTGTAGGGAATTGCTAGCCAGAGGCGATTATGGGGAGGAAACCGATGGCACCGGTGACCGATCGTAGGTCGGAGGCTAATCGCACCGGTTTTCGATTGGGAATCGGCAACCGCCAACGACTCTCGATCGTCGACAGATGCGGTGAGGTAGATGGCATGACACATGGAGGTAGGTGAGTGGATGGTTCGTGTGGGGAGGCGGATGGTGTAACATGTGGTAGATGCGGGGAGGCAGATGGGGTGATGCGTGGCATGCATTTGGGAGGTTCTCTTACACACCGCCTGGGTGGCTAGCATGGGTGCTCCTTTCACACACAAAGTGCACCCATGCTATCCAGCTATTAGTCACATT
The DNA here is from genome assembly GCF_047967505.1 of Dipteris shenzhenensis. Classification (NCBI taxonomy): domain Eukaryota; kingdom Viridiplantae; phylum Streptophyta; class Polypodiopsida; order Gleicheniales; family Dipteridaceae; genus Dipteris; species Dipteris shenzhenensis. The sequence goes on from NC_141616.1 coordinate 27,753,592, forward strand.
TTTTACGGGTCTCCCCAACACGGGGAGCTTGAAGGAAACAAAAGTAGGAGCCACATGATGACTGTGATAATTGGCTACTAGTAGCAGCTTTGCTACACATGGAAGTGTTGACAGAAGGACATTTATAAATTATATTTTTAACATAAATATACTTATAAAAAGGCATCATAAATAAACTTAGAAACAAGTGTCATAAATATACTTATATTTTTAAATCATATTTTAACATAAATTTACATTTTGAAAAGAAGTTACAAATACCTGAAGAAAAATGGTGTCTTTTAATCGTACAATATTCATAGGTAAGGAATTTTTAAAAAGCCCTTGAATGCTTGTGATATACGTACGGGTTTCATTTAGTGACAATGAACACCCATCCCCCCCAAAAAAAGCTCTTTAATAGATAGAGAAGGACTAGTTAAGTATTTAATTCCAGTTTTCCATTGAGATTCGGATACACATTAAAATATAGAAATACAGGTTTAACATATCTATTTCACTAGGAATGCTACTTTATTTATTCTCAAGGGTGAAGAATAATCAAAGCTATACAAGATGCATATTATTATAAGCTTAGAGAATGGATATCATAGTGTAAAGACATCTATTTTTTGCCAAAGAATTCTAAAATTTCCAATTTACTCATAATACAAAGGGTACTAATGGAGATACAAGTGTTGTTAAGGTTCCACATTGAATGAAAACATAATCATTTTTTCATTCTATTAACTTGTGCACATACTTAGTATTTTTTGCAAGTACACAATGGAATACCAATCATAACTCAACGTGTATAACTTAGAATATAGCATGGTTTGTAATGAAAACACCATTGTTAATATTGGGGAACCACCTGAAAATACGACTACATTGCAGCAGGTATGAAACTTTAACTTTATACTTCTATCCTTGTTTTTAACAAAGCCTTTATTTTGGATGTGTAAATCTCATAAAATTTTATATAGCAGAAGGAGGATGTAGAAGACATAGCAAGCGAAGAAGGATACGTTGTAGACCACTCTCTCAGTAAGATGAGTCATGAAAATATGACTCTATTGCAGTAAATTGGAAGTTCATTTAATGCTGTGTTGCTAATTCGACAACAACCTCATACTTTTGAATTTGGTGAAGAGGAGATTTTAATCCTCTTGAATCCTAAGAAAGAGGTTAATGTCAAAGTCATTACAGCCATCCTTAAGTTTGATGCAAACTTTTTCTTGGCATTATACTTTCGTATTTTGATTAAACCCAACAAGCTAATACTCGTTTGTATTTTTTGTAGTAATGTTATAGCAAATTTTCCTCAAAATATACAAAGAGATTCATATATGCTCGATCCTCTTATTTGTGAAGTGCTTAGCGACAAACCTAGAATTTTCTCAAACACAATAATTATTCTTTATTGATGATACAGCTCACATTGGAGTTTGGTGGTCGTGGACATCTTTTTCAAGAAGTGTTTCTTTGCCAACTCAATGGCATCTGTCCATGGCATTGTGTTAGAGGAGTAAGTATAGCCAACATGTGTTGTCACTTCCATGTGATGCAGATTCATATGCAATGCACACATTCACTCTTGTTATATGTTTTGATGTGCATATCGGCTCAAAAGTTGGTAGGTGCTATCGACACAGTAATGTGGTAAGGTGACTTGGCACAGCAAATAGAGTATATAACATGTCAGGTATCACATCAAAAGGATAGCCACATCTACAATTGTGGGTGGAGTGTGGCCCACATATTTTTTTGGGTACTTGGTCAAATTTTTGAGATACAGAATGACACCACACTATCAACATATACGGACTTGCATCTACATGCATTTATAACATGTACCATTCGAGCAATTATTATGGGCAACATTATGGACCCTACCCCAAGTCAAATAGATAATGGCTCAAAGGAGTGTGAAATGAATGCCTCAAAGAGACAAAGCGGATAGAAGAGCTCAACTCTACAAATGTGGCTGCATTGGAAGAAATGGAAGCTCTTTCAATGTTAGGGTTATGATTCAAGATAGACCTCAGTATCTCGAATTTGGTGGAGAGGAGATTTCAATCCTCTCTATTCCTTCAAAAGAGGTCAATGACAATGTCATGATGGCCATTCTCAAATTTGATAAAAACTTTTCCTTGGCTTGATAATTCAATATTTTGATTAAATCTAATAAGCTAATATTCATTAATTTGTTGGTGCAATAGAGTTATCTCACGATTTTCTAGATCAGTACAAAACGGTGTGTAGATGTTGGATTTCCTCCTTTCTCCTATACTTAGCGATAGCAAAAAGATGACAGCTGATGTTTGCAAATGGTTATAGCCTCTACATTTAGATGGCGTGCGAGTCCTATTTATGGCATATCACAATGACAAAATATGAAGAGGGGAGAGGACAAGAGTGGAGATGAGGAGAGAGGGCACAGTTAGAGAGCACACCGCAAATGACTAACTGTACACTAGATTTAGTTAAAAATGTAGAATATATACAAACCCATTTAGGGTTAGGGTTAGGGCATCTAACCCTTTCCTTTATAGCACTCTATATGTGTTAGTGCTATGCACATGTAATCACGTGATGTTGAGTGTGGTCTCTCAACACCTTCCCTCAAGATCAACATCATGAAGTAGGCCTTCCCTCAAGATGATGATTCTGGGGAATCAAAGAAGGGCTGGACATTACATTCGATCACACCCCTTTAATGGGAATGTCCTTCCTCTACATCAAATCAAGAGCTTGTCAGTGTTTCTCAAAAAGCTCTTTACCAAGTGGTTTGGTAAAGATGTCTGCAACATTCTCTTTGCTATCACTATGCTACAGTGTGATGTCACCAAGTAACACTCTTTCTCTGATGAAGTGCTCTCTCACATCAATGTGCTTTGTCCTGGAGTGATATACTGAATTCTTGGCCAATGCTTGAGCCGAGATTGTTTATCACAGTATATTATTGTTGGCTTTGATTCATCAAAGTAGTCTGTTTCTGACAATAGTCTTTTGAGCCATATAGCCTCACATGCACCTATAGTGAGTGCCCTATATTCAGCTTTAGTCGAAGACAAAGAAACCGTTGGCTGTTTGTTTGACAACCATGATATAGTACCTTGACCAAGGAAAAATGCATATCCCTATGTGGATCTCATAGTCTCATGATCTCCGGCATAGTCACTGTCTCACAGTATCCATGCAACCTTGGATGACTTCCTCTGTATGCTATCCCAAACTATCTTGTATCTCTGATGTATCTCAAGACTCTTTTGGTTGCATTCTAATGATAATGTTTTGGATTTGCCATAAACTGTGCAAGTGAGCTTATTGCCTGGTGGTGTGATAGTCAGATATATAAGAGTGTAGTACCTTTCATTGACTGTAGGCTTTTCTGAATATTTTGTAAGTTTCAAACTGTATTCCATGGGAGTGGCTGCAATCTTGCAATTTGCCATATGAAACTTCTTCAGAAGACTGTCAAGATATTTCAACTGACTCATAAAGGTGCTGCTTGAATCTCTCCAAAACTCAATTTCAAGACAATAGTGCATAAGTCCAAGATCTTTCATGTTGAACTCTACAGATAAGTCTTGTTTTAGCTTTTTGATGAAGCTATCCTTGCTTCTGGTAACAATCAAATCATCTACGTACAAAAGTGCAATAGTAATGTCTTCCCCTTGAACTTTATAGTAGAGAGTATGATCTACATTGGGGATTTCATGTATCCCAGATCAACAAAATACTTGTCAATTCTGTTGTACCAACTTCTGGGTGCTTGTGTCAAGCCGTAGAGACTTTTCTTGAGATGGAAAACTTGATTCTCTTTTCTTGGTTCAACATAAGCTACTAGTTGTTGCATGTAGACTTACTAGTCTAGGTAACCATTGAGAAATGCATTCTTGACATCGAGCTGGTACACATTCCATCTGTTGAGTGTCACTAGTGATATCAAGAACTGTATGGAATCCTTCTTTGCTATTGGAGCATAAGTCTCATCATAGTATTGACCATATTGCAGTGCAAATCCTTTTGCAACTAGTATGGCTTTGTATCTTTGAATGCTTCCATCTGGATTGTACTTAACTTTGTATACCCATTTGTTTGCTATGGCCTTCTTTCCTAGTGGAAGGTTGCATAATACCCAAGTATTGTTCTTGTATAAAGCATCCATTTCTTCATTCATAGCAGTTTGCCATTTTGGCTTGTCTACTGCATCTTCGTAGTACACTGGCTCTTCTGTAGCCATGATGGTAGTCATAAGAGCATAGTTGGTGGTTTCAACCTGAATTGCTTTGCCTTTCTGAGCATATGTCAATCTGGTTGGAGGTCTGCTTTCCCTAGTAAACCATTGGAGTTGTTGTGGTTCATCTTGAGGCGTTTCTAGCAATTCTTGCTCTTCTTCATCAACCTTTTTTGTAGATGACTATGAAATCGGTAAGTCTATCTCCTGTGTATTTAAGGTTTTCCATTTTGATTCCTCATCAAAGATTACGTCTTTGGAGATAATGACCTTGCGGTTGATGGGTTCATACAACTTGTATGCTTTGCTTTCTTCACTATAACCAACCATGATGCATTTGCGTGACTTTGCATCCAATTTCCTATGATGATTGTCATGTATGTGGGCATATGCTATGCAGCCAAATATGCAGAGATGCCCAATGCGTGGCTTGTGTCTAGTGAATGCTTCACAAGGTGTCATACCTTGAATCGGTTTTGTTGGAAGCCGATTAAGCAAGTAGTTTGCAGTGGCTATTACTTTTGTCCAATACTAATTCAGAAGATGCTTCTCACTAAGCATTACTCTAGCACTGTCTGCTAAAGTACCATTCTTCCTTTTAGCTCTTGCATTCTATTGAGGAGTATTTGCACAAGTGAATTGTCTTTGAATGCCATGACTTCTACAAAAGTTCATGAATGCAAAAGACATGTACTCACCTCCTCTGTCTGATCTCATGACTTTGATCTTTCTGCCTGTTTGGTTTTCTACCATGGCTTTGAACTCTTGAAATCTGGAAAATACTTCAGATTAGTCTTTCAAAAAGTAGACCCAACAATATCTGCTGTAGTTGTTGATGAAAGTCAAGTAGTAAAGTGAACCATTGATGCTGCGGGTCTAGGCATAACCCCATACATCTGTATGTATCAAATCAAGAATACCTCGTGCTCGAGAGGTGCTTCTGCCAAAGTTGGTGCTTTTTTGTTTGCTGAAGCAGCATGCTTTGCAAACTTTTCCAAGAAAGTGTAGCTTAGGAATCCCAATTGCCATATTCTTTTTCTTGAGATCTATCAAGCTCTTGAAATTGACATGACCATATCTCTTGTGCCGTTTTGCGGATAGTGGCATCTGTTGGGGTTGAGCTGACATGGCATGCGAATCTAGTACTGGAGCTAGCATTCTGAACAAGCGTCCTTCCTTGACTGCTTTTCCTATTAGCTGAAATCCTCTGGATTTATCTCTGATAGTGCATTCATCTCCATCAAAGATGACTCGATAGTTGTGTTCTGTCATTTGACCTACTGAGACAAGAGGTTCTTGTGGTGAGATTCGAAACATAGAGTACACCTTTCACCAATCCTTTCGTGCCAGTGAAATTGTTCATAGGGATAATGCCTGTCACTTGAACTAGATTTGGTGGATTATCTACCGTGTAGATGACATTCTTCTGACCTTCTAATGGTTTCATCTCTGTGAACCATTCCTAATGATTTGTCATATGAGATGATGCACTGCTATTGATGTACCAAGGATCTCAAGGAGGAGGTATACGTGGAACAACCACTAGGTTTTGTGATCCCCGGTTCAGAAGGTAAAGTCTGTAAACTGAAGAAGGTACTTTATGGGCTAAAACAAGCCCCACGAGCGTGGTACCAGTGAATTGATGCCTACTTTCTGCAAAACGGGTTCAGGAGGAGCCCATCAGATGCAAATTTGTAATTCTTCAAAGGAGGCACGTGTATGATCGTGGTCCTTTATGTGGACGACCTTGTCATAACAGGGAACTATGAAGAGAAGATCTCGCAGACAAAGTATTTTCTAGGAAGAGAGTTTGAAATGACAGACCTCGGACTGATGCATTTCTGTTTGGGGATTGAAGTTTGGCAAGAGCCGAAACAGATCTTCATTTCATAGCTGAAGTATGCTAGAGAGATACTGAAGGCATTTGGCATGGCTGAGTGCAAAACAGTTGGTACCCCTATGGAGGTTGATGTGAAGCTCTCAAACGAGGATTCATCACCACTGGTGGACAAAGCGAAGTACATAAGGCTTGTGGGTAGCTTGATTTACTTGTGCAACACGCGGCCGGACATCAGCTTTGCGACTGGTGTACTAAGCAGGTTTTCCAATAAGCCTCAGGAGAACCATTGGAGGGCAGGGATGCAAATGCTGAAATACATCAAAGGCACACTTGATTATGGCATCACCTATACCAAGGGCAACATCTTGACCGGATTCTGTGACTCAGATTGGGCAGGAGACGTGGACAGTAGGAGATCAGTGACAGGTTACTGTTTCTCACTTGGATCTGGAGCTATGTCATGGGTTAGCAAGAAGCAACCCACAGTTGCTCTTTCTTCTACAGAGGCTGAGTACAAATCACCATGCTTTGCTTCTTGCGAGCCAGTGTGGTTAAGGAGGATTCTGGGGGACATGGGTGCAGTGCAGAACAAGCCTACACAGTTATCATGTGACAATCAGAATTGCATGGTGATTGCAAAGAACCCTGTGTTCCACGCTTGCACAAAACACATTGAGATTCAATATCACTTTGTACGCGATCTCATCATGGATAAAGAGGTCGACTTGGTGTACTGTCCGACTATAGAGAATGCTGTGGACATCTTCACAAAGGCTCTTGGAAGAGACTTGCTGGAGAGGCATCTTCATCGACTTGGCATTGGACCGAAAAGTTAAGTTCACTTGCGGGTGGACATTGAGGGGGGGTGTTAGATATCAATGCTCCACTCTCATGTAACTACGTGGGAACCAACTAACTCTACTTGTAAGCCCCCCATATGAGGAGAAGGCATTTGAGTAGCTCGGTTATCCAGTAGGTCTTGGTTTGGACACCAGATGGGGGCCATGTGTGGCCTGATGGCTGGACGGAGTTGGCACACTGCCAACTAGGCTACATGCAAGTGCAGGAAGGCATCCCATGATTGACCGCATTGAGGGTAGATGGCGCATTTCTTGAGGTAGCCCACTCTCGAGTTACAGGGCCCGTTTGGAGTTCCAGATGATCTCAGATGGTTGTGGGCGGAATGGAGACCTTAGGTTAGTTGCTCTATTTTGCGCACCGGTTCTATCGTGTGGTCGGTGGCCTATTTCGAGACCGACCCCTAGTCTACCATTTTGGGCGGACTGGGTCGGTCACCCAATTGAGCCCAACCAACTAGGATTGGTGGCTATATAAGAGCAAGCCTGTGAAGCCCATTTAATCACTGGCTATAGCAACCCTGATTCCTTAGCATCCAGCCTCTGTCCTCTACTATTTCTAGCATGCCATCGAAGCTTCTCTCATAGGAGCGCATGGTTAGGAGGCAGCCCCATCTATTGTATCAGTTCTACAGTAATCAAAATTTTGATTCTCCATACTATCTGTTTTCTCTCTTGCGTACGAGATCCTATTATCTGTTAAGCACAGACGTCGTATTATTTTCTTACATAAACATCCTGCCCTTCTTCTTTCCTTTTGCTATAAAGTGACCTTTATTTTTCATATCCTCAAAAAAGCATCCATGAGGATAAAACCTGACCTGCAAGCCCTGCTCAACCATTTGACCAATAGAAACCAGGTTCTTGGTGATATTCGAGACATGAAATACATCAGACATGTATTTCTTTTTCCCATCCTGCATAGACAAGGGAATTTTACCAATCTGCACACTAGGATGTGGAGTATCATCACCAGTCTCCACAAATCCTAGTCTTTCCATTTTCCTTGCATCCTGCATCCATTCTGCATGACCTGTCATGTGGTTTGATGCACCTAAATCAACATACCACACATCATTACTTTCTTCTACACTTGTCATAGAATTGGTCATGTGCTGCACCATAAACAAATGCTCATTTCTGTCATCACCCTGTCTACTAGAGGATGCATAATTGCCTTGCTGCAATTTTCCAGTCATGATGTCATTCTTCTTTTTATAGCAATCTTTAACCATATGACCCATTTTACCACAGTAGTAGCATTCAACATTGCTGTTTGCATTTTGGCCTCTCTGCCATCCACCACGACCTCTTTGGCTCCCCTTGCCTCTAAAGTTACCACGTCCTCCTCCATAGGACTGGTTTTCTTGAACTTGCTGCATATTCTGATTTCTGCCATGGCCTCCAGATCGGCCTGCTCTTCCTCTACCTCTACCTCTACCTCTTCCAGCATTTGAGTAGAAGACAGTTTCTTTTGAAGTTCCTCCTGAAGAAAATGCACCACCATTTCTCTGCTCTTCAGAAATTAGAAGAGAAATCAACTCCCCAAAATCAGGAAAATTCTCATGGATGGCAATGGATGTCCGGAACTGTGCATAATCCTTTCCTAGACCATTCAAGGTCATAGAAACTAAATCATCATCTTCCACTCACGACCCAATGGAAGCAAGTGCATCTGCAATCTTCTTCACCTTCATGTGGTAGTCATTGATGCTCATATTTTCTCTCTGCACATTATGTAACTCCTGCTTGAGCTGCATTTTCCTGGCTTGCATATTTGTGCTATACATTTTTGTCAAAGTATCCCATGCCTCCTTCGGCGTGCTTGCATCCTGAATATGCACAATCATAGAATCTGAAATACTAATAGATATTCAGTATATAACTTTTCTGGGTCTCTCATGCCAGCCTTTAAATGCATGCAACTCCTGTTGATTGGGAACATTAGGAATAACTGGTTCTTGTTCAGCTCCAGTAATGAACTCCTAATAGCCTTTTCCCTTAAGGAAATTTGTCATTCTAAACTTCCATGTTTGAAAGTTATTCTTGTCAAGCTTTTCAGTGACAATCTATGAAAGAGCATTAGACGCCATTATAGAACACTGCAAAAATATTATGTCACACAACTTCTGCCTCACAAGGGCAAATCTGCAAAACTGACGAAAGTGGTATTTGACCATACAGTCACTTCCTAGTGATGATTTAGCATCAACATGAAATAAGAATGATTCTGTCACTCCGTATATCTCAGTGCATAGGCATACAATGCAATTTTTGCGGCAACTTTTCACCAACCTGCAGAACAGTGGTCGGCGAACAGCAAAAACAAGGCGCTTTTCTGAGTGCTTGCGTAAAACTTCCGCCACCAAAACGGGCCCCAAAATTTTGAGGCCATTTTGAGGCCCTCTCGCCGCACTGCAAAGGGCGTCCCAATCTGAGACAGTGCACTCTTGCACTTTTCGGCAGTGCTACCTGTAGAGATTTGCTCCCAAAATTGAAAAAGGAAGGCAACACTGATCCTCTTACCAAGACACTGCAAACTTGGTTTGCTTTCTTGAGCTCCTTACCATGAACCGAGCTCTGATACCATGTGAAGAGAGTGGGAGAGAAGTAAGGAGTCTCACTTGCAGCTTTCTCACATACACAATGGGGGAATATACACAAAGGTGGAGGCTCAAAACAGTTTTCCTCTTCTTAGTTGTGAAAGCCAATAGAACTCTCTCTTAGTACAAAAGAATAGGTGATTTCTATATGTGGGTCTCAAACCAAACTCAGCTAACTAAGGTGGCATACTAACTGAGCCACTAACTAGAGTACATAAAGATAGCTGTCATCCAGCTATTATTCATGAGCGGTGTACCAACCGCATCTACAGCTAACAAGTCGGTGACATAAATGCACAATGGTCACCTTGGCATATCACGAGTGGAGCTCGATATCTCAACAACAGGTAAATAATAAAGGGCAGATGATGGATCATCTATTGGTGGAAATGATGAGCCAAATGTGGTTGACATGCAGGCTAGATAACAAGCTGAAATGCCCTTGAGAAGATTAGCTAGAGTGTTTAGACCACTCGAGACATTTCTTCCAGGGGCAGACTATGTGATGCTTACTGATTATGAGGAGTGTTCTTGCTATAGAGAGGCTATGATGCACGAGGAACAGTGCAAGTGGGAGTATGCTATGCAATCAGAGATGAATTCACTCATGAAGAATAAGACTTGGGACTTGGTTTCTTTGCCACATGGAAAGAAATCATTGCCATGTAAATGGGCCTACAAAATAAAGGTCATAGGTGATGATGTGCCTAAGTACAAGGCCTGTTTGGTTGCTAAAGGGTTCAAGCAAGAGAAGGGTGTGGACTTTGATGAGATCTTCTCTCTTGTTGTGAAGATGGCCACACTTAGATGTGTACTTGGACTTGTTGCAGGAGAGGATATGGAGCTTATGCAGATGGATGTCAAGACAACTTTCTTGCATGGGGATCTGCATGAGGAAATTTAGATGGTATAGCAGGAAGGCTTTGAAGAAAATGGCAAAGAACATTTGGTTTGCAAGCTGAAAAAGAGTCTCTATGCTTAAGCAAGCACCTAGAGAATGGTATCAGAAGTTTGATGCTTTCATTTGGTCCCAAGGTTTTGGAAGATGTGAGATTGATCACTGCCTCTACACTAAAAGGGCTAAGGATAATAGCTTGATACTCCTGGCACTTTATGTGTATGATATGCTATTGGCTAGCAAGAACACTTATGAGCTAGATGCATTGAAGGCCAAGTTGCATGAGGCCTTTGACATGAAGGATTTGGGACATGTAGGTCATATTCTTAGTATGTGCATCACGTGTGACCGGAGTAGGAAACTCCTTTTGGCTTTCACAGAAGGAGTATGTTACAAAAGTGTTGCAACATTTCAATATGGAGGGGGGGAAGGCAGTAAGTACTCCATTGCCTCTATATGTGAAACTGAGTCAGGTAGATAGTCCCAAATCAGATGAGGAGAGGGCCATGATGGCCAAGGTTCCTTATGCATTAGTGGTTGGGAGTCTTATGTATGCTATGATAGCTACTAGACCAAACATTGCATTTGCAGTGGGAGTTGTTAGTCAGTATATGGCTAATCCAGGAAAGAGGCATTGGGAGGCAGTGAAGTGCATCATGAGGTACATGAAGGGTACCAAGGAGATGTGCATCTGCTTTGGAAGAGGAGAGATGCAAGTACTTGGGTACACAGATTCAAACTATGTAGTGCATGTGGATAGCAGGAGATCCACTTTTGGTTATGTGTTCACCTTTGTAGGTGGTCCAATTTCATGGGTGTCTCATGCACAAAAGTGCATTCAAAAAGTCCAAGACAATATAAACATGATATATGCAAAATTGACAGTATAACATAGTTATCACATAGTTACCTCTTAATATGCAAACAATGCAATCAATATGATATTGATTCAAAGATAAAAGAAAATCACCAGATCTAATCTAATGCAACAATGACAAGAAAGTCATCATAGAAGACTATAATGAAGTCAATGTTGACACCACCATTCATATTAGCGATGGAAAGTTTAATACAAAAAGGGAAGGCATTTGTAGAGTTTCTTGTGTGTCTGTCATTGCAATGGTGCAACGATAGAAAAAGAGTATATGGATTATTTTCCATGTACCTTAATTAAGAATGACCAGAGATGGTTCAATCAGAGATGGTACTTCCCTTATTGGTAACCGCAATGTCTGAGTATTCCTGTGAAGGTTTCAACAGGAGATCAATGAAGATGTTTAGATGAAGCTAAGTGAGCTAAAGCAAAACAAGGGAGAGTCTTTCTAAGACTTTATGCTTTAGATGTGAGCTCTCATGTAATGTTATGGATGATAAGTCTATGTGAGCCTGGTTGATCACAGGTTGCACCTAGGTAGATTTGCGTCAGCCAGAGATAGTCAATCTGACTAAAACCTATGAGGAACTACTAGACCAAGCTATTACTTTGGAGAAGAGTGAAGGCTCAAAGAACAAGATAAAGAAGAAAGATGCTGATAGTGATAACGAGGAGACACCAGCAAAGAAATACAAACTCAAGACCCGAGCTGAAGAAGTCCTTAAAAGAATTGGGCATTTGAGGTAAGCCAAGTAGCAATGAGAAATGGTGTAACAAGTGTTCCAGGGGTGGACATGTGGAAGAGTAATGCAAGACTAAGTATTGTTAATGCCTGCACCAAGTTTGGGCATGATGACTTGGATTGTTGGTTCAATGGTAAACTATCAAAGTGTCACTGAAACCAAGTTGTAGTTAATGCTCAACCATCAAGTGGCAAGCCACCACGACCAAAACTAAAGGACAAAGGAAAGAATAGTAAGTAGAAGACCAATCGCAAGTACAATTGTTGTGGAGAGAATCATGTATATTCTGACTATCCAATATGGGCTGAACACTGAATTTCCTAAAGAATAACATGGAAAGGAAAGAAGTGGATCTAGAATGCCCAGCCAAGCTCTTAGATGCAGTTGATGCTCAAGTGGTCACCTGGTTGAAAGGCTCAATGGTAACCACTGAAGACACAAATGCCTCAAGTAAAGACCTCAGTTGGAAGGCTAAAGAGGAGTTGGCAGCCAAAATTGCAAGGGAGTTAAAGGGGAAAGCTCCAGGAATAGAAATTCTTGAGCAGACACAACAATCTACCATCAAAAGAGGGGAATCCTCAAAATCTAAGGCAAATGAAGTAGAACCGAGTGCTTCACAAGAATCTAGTGCAAATCTAGCCCGAGCATGGGAAACATTTAAGAATATGCAAGTCAATTTGAAATTTTTTGAGTTAATCCAAATAGATCTGTATTGTCATCATTTCTTAGCTCAATAGATCAAGGAATCATCCATGAAAATAGAAGAGGTGAAATCCTTAGCCACTATACCTATGATTGATACTCCGGTAGTTGAGTAGGAAGTCCCATGATCACCATCAAGGTTAAGAAACAAACCATATTGGGAGTAATAGCTCAGGGGGGTCACTATGTATAAACCCTCTATATCATGTGTGTTCAAGGCCTATATTTAAAATCCCTTATCTGTAAAATTTTTCATTAATAAAATGTACCCCTTTTCTATACAAATCTGTAAATTTTTTCCAAAACTATTTTAAATAGTCCCTTATGTATATTTATTCCTGTAAATTTTAGAAATAAAAGATATCCTTCTATTGAACTCACGTGATAGGGTTACATATGATGAGTGACCCCCCCGAGAGTAATAGTGGATGCATTGGGGGTTTAGGAGTAAACATCATCTCTGAAGAGATTTCTAAGAGAGTGAAGTTCAAGTCACATAAGCCATCACCTTTTTGAGTGTGCATGGCATATCACCTAGTTGACCCCAAAGTTATGTTGTAGGATGTGGTCATTTCTATAGATACGTAGCATCTATTATATAGTTAGTTTCATTGTGATTGCCATGGAATAGCATGCCTATCCAATCCCATTGGGAAGACCTTGGTTGAAGCGTGCAAAGGTACTCCATGACTGGGGGTCAAAAGAGATGATCATCAAGTCAAGTACTCAAGATGTTTGTATACTGACCAACTCTCAGAAGGTCCCGAGTTGTACCTGACAAAGTGCGAATCGTACTTAGCCTAATCTATCACTCAATGAGCATAAAGATCATGGAGGATCAAACCATAGAAGAAACTCCATGAGAGAGACACACGGTAGGCAATACTCAATCTATTGTAATGTGTATACTCAACAATACATGATAGGCTTCTTATATAGAGAGAGCCTTTAGAATAGTTAACACTTGTGGGATCCTCTCATCCACATCTCTCCTTGTGGATATCCTCAATCCACATCCTCACATCATGTAGTCCACATCCTAGGGTGGCTACTTTGATTCTTTCCTTAGCACATACCTTAGCCTTTAATCTATGTGCTCATGGCACCATATCTCAACACCTCCCCTTGGTGCCATGATCCTTTGGCTACTGCAAGTGCAAGGTGGTCAGATGTGAGTTACAAATCCATCACCTCCCCTTAGTGCTTGCATTGCTACTTAAGGTGGTCAAGTGTGGTTTTTACATGTCAATACCTCCCTTGGGTGCTTTCATAGCTACTCTCAGGTGGTCAGGCTTGATTTACAAAACATATGGGCTGAAGGTGGAAAGGATTTTACTTTTCAATGCTTGATGTTGATGGCATTCACATCTTTACTCAATGTAGCTTGATGCATGATGCTTTGTTCTTCCATGTGCCTTAATGCTTTATGTGTGGATGCCATGCTCTGTGCTATGGTCATCTCATGCACTTGTGCTTTTGGCATGCTTTTTGCATTCATGCGTTGCTTTTCCAGTTGTTGCAAAGGTCTTACCAATTGATTTCTTTCAATATTGGCAGTGTCTAATTGCTAACAATGATTCTGACTTGACAGGCATGTAGAGCTCAAAAAGACGTTCATTTTTCCTTTTTGGAGTGTGTGCAAATTTCTCCTGGATTGCAAGTTACGCCTTGTCAAAGGTTGTGTGAAGAAGAGGGGCCTTGATGATGTGGCACAAGGATTCACATGTAGAATTCAAACTGTGCTTACCAAGAGGCTGTGTGCTTGGAAGGCACATGCTGACTACGCATGCTTATGTGGCACTTTTAACTAATCCTAAACCTAAACCTAAACCTAATCATGTTTTAGTGTGGGTTCCTTGACCAATGACCAAACTTAGGGTGGCTTGACTCAACCAACCCTATCTACCATGTTGGCTAACCAAGGTTAATTGAACTAACCAAGGTAAGTGTGGCTTATCTGCCACGTGTTATTTTTTGGTGAGACCTTGGAGAAGAAGGCTTTGAAGCTTCTCTACAATGCGGCGAGCTTTGACGACGGCGGTGGGGAGCAGATGAGGCTATAGAGGAGGTGCTATGATTGCTCATCCTCCTCCTCGAGTCATCGTCCTCCTCTTCCAACCTTGTGTTGGACTATAGTTCCACCAGGGCCACAATACAGAGGAGTATTCCTTCAGCTTTTCATCAGGGGTGCGGTCGAAATGGCATGGGAGCTGCAACTCTTTTCAAAAGCGAAGCTGGTTCCCTGAGCTGCATTTCTATTGTAAGGTAGGATTGGCAATGTGCGTTCGGCGGTTGCTCCAGTTCTTGTCCACAGGGAAGATTGCGATGAAGCTACGGCTGCTAATGAAGTCTGTGCTCCTGCAACTCCTCATCTTTCTCTGCCGTCCCCCTTCTCCTCTATTGTTGCTGGCCTGTCTGCTCGCTGTTGCTTTCGTTGAAGGCTGTGTCTTTGTACTGCTCGTAGTTTGTCAGTGCTAGGTGGATGTTGTTGTGAGAAGCTACTGGAGCTTGGAGGAGATAGGGCACTAGAGTAGTAGTTGTTGCTGTGTGCAAGGTGGTGGCATTGCCTTGTTGCAGGTGGAGCAGCTCGTGGGCTAGTCATAGAAGTCAGTTGCCTTGCTTGTGAGGCATCGAATGGAGAGCTGCAGTCGGCTATTGTTTGCAGCGTGGAGGTCAGCTCGTTTGCATGTAGAGCTAGTTGGAGGAGCTACTGTGGAGTGGTCACTATGGAGGGCTAGAAGACACCATTGACCTTTGTTGAGATAGCTACGTGGCTGTCTATGGAGCTCTTGAGAGGCGTGGAGCCACTAGATTCAATAGTAATGTCATTTGTTGGGGTAGTCGTTTGATGTTGATGGGGATCAAGCTCCAGCGCTCAGAATTTTTGGCAATAAGGCTGCCTTCTACAACTGCAGGACACTTTGTGCAATGACGAAGGTAGGCACTACTTTACAAACTGCTACGCTGAAGGATCCATAGATTTCGCCTTCAGAGATGGGCATTCTTTCTAAAGAACATCTTGAAACCTAGAGCTAATGAGGCAAGTAGAGTATTGTGGTCTCACGAGCTCTCAGATATGGAAGCCCAACCCTTCTTGGCAAACAGTTTTGTTGATGGAGGTCGATGATCTCTATCTCAAAAGAAACAATTAAGAACCTTTGTCTCTCTCTTAGAGGAGCAAGAAAGCTCTCTCTCTTTCTCATGAAATAAAAACTCTCTTAAGACAAATTGAAATCTCTCAAGAAGAAGGAGCATATATCTCTCTCTCTCGGCAATGATGGAAATCTTCAACTCTCATGGACGGAATTCTCTCACACAAGGATCACCATGTCTCACCGAAAGACATGTGAGCTCTAATACCATGACAAAGTGCGAATTGTACTTAGCCTAATCTATCACTCAATGAGCATAAAGATCACAGAGGATCAAACCATAGAAGAAACTCCATGAGAGAGACACATGGTAGGCAATACTCAATCTATTGTAATGTGTATACTCAACAATACATGATAGGCTTCTTATATAGAGAGAGCCTTTAGAATAGTCAACACTTGTGGGATCCTCTCATCCACATCTCTCCTTGTGGATATCCTCAATCCACATCCTCACATCATGTAGTCCACATCCTAGGGTGGCTACTTTGATTCTTTCCTTAGCACATACATTAGCCTTTAATCTATGTGCTCATGGCACCATATATCAATAGTACCGACCAAAGAATTTGGAGGTCATAGATCCATTTCCTCAGGATGTTGACTCACGATTGATGGAGTTATAGATGTTGCATGTAGGTAAGATAGACATTTTCCAAGTGGCTGTAGACATAAAAAAGAATTTGAAGGACTAGCAAATTGCCAAGGAAAAATATCTCTTTTTGAGTAGCTTTATTGAGGGCATTGAAGGGGAACTAGAGATTGTCAAGGTGCTAGTGACTATCACTCGACTTGGTACTGAACAGCTGGTGGTCCCAGATCCAACACAAGAACTAAACCTTGGAACACGATCATCTTCAATCTTTCTCTTGAGCAACTCAAAATGATAAGAGATTTAATTTTCAAATACAAGGATGTATTCAAGCATGGAGTTACACAGACTTACAGGGAGATCCTCCTCACTTGTGTCAACAAAAGATACCTTTGGTGCTAGATGCTAAGCCAATTTGACAACAAAGGTACATAATGAATCCTAACTATGCCAAATAGGTAAAAGGTGAGTTGGATCAACTCCTACATGCTGGGTTCATTTATGCCATTGAGTGTAGTGATTGGATCTTTCCTATTGTGGTTGTGCCTAAGAAAAATGGCAAACTCCGAGTCTATGTGGACTACAAGAATTTGAATGCATAGACAACCCTTGATCTCTTTCCTATACCTTTTACTGATGGAATTTTGGATCACATTGCAGGACATGAGATATACGAATTCATGCATGGTTAGAGTGGCTATAACCAAATTACAGTGGCTCTACAAGATCAGTCCAAGACTTCCATCATCACGGAATGGAGTGCTTATGCAACTAAAGTTATGCCTTTTGGATTGAGTAATGCTTTGTCAACCTTCGAGAAGTTTATGGTTGAAACTTTCTGATATTGCACCAGCAAGTTCATTGTCATTTATCTAGATGACTTATGTTGCTATTATTTAGATATATATCATCTTGGATACCTGGAAAGGGTTTTTGTGAGTGTAGACAATTGAGTATCTATTGAACCCAGCTAAGAGTGTATTCTATGTATGAGTCATGATATTACTTGGGATATTACTTGGCCATGTCATCTCCAAAGATGGCATAAGGACTAAGTAAGGTAAAATTAAAGCTATACAACAGATTCCTGAGCCTCATAATTTAAGTTAGTTGCATTCTTTTGTGGGGCTAACTAGCTTCTATCAAATTTTAGTGCCTTTCTATGAGTTGACAAAGAAAGGACCCCCTGACCCCTCTCCTTACACTCATACAATTTGGTTTTTCTTGTGTTTTTTCTTTATTAATTTCTATTAAGCATTATTTAGAGCTTCGACCCCCTCATCATTGGCTTACTCCCCCCCCCCCCTCTTTTTAAAATTTCCACTCTCTTAAATATTTAGTGTTTCACTTATAAAGCTGGGTGCACCTTTGAACCCCTTTTTTAAAATATATACCCCGTATAATTATTTGGGTTAAATGGATAATTTGCCCATTTGCCCCCGTCGCACAAATACCGGTACAACTTTCCCTCGGCCTGCTACTTATTTCTAATTAGATGTTAACACCCTTAGCTTGACCTAAGACTTTCTAAACACCCTAAACCAACTTCTACCTCCTAAATCACAATTGTGTTTTCTCATTGCCCACGACCTTGCACGTTGTGAGGTTGGCATGCCTTCTTGTAACGTTTCTAGGTTGCTTATTATAAACATATGCAACCCCTATTGCTTCCTCATACTCATGCCCCTTACACTCAGTAGTATCCTACCCCATTCCTACTTCTAAAGTGTCCAACGGGCTTGCTATGGTGCCTTCAGATACATAGGTAAACCTTGCTCCTTGATGATTCCCTAGAATCGCTTGGACTTCATCTTTATATCCGTTCATGTCGACACCTATAGTTGCCTTGCCTTTGATAGACATATGATCACCTTGGCTACTTTTCTCTTTCAGTTCCCTTCCTTGGCCTTTTCCACCACCCCTTCTCTTTTCTCTTGTCCGCGTATTTCACCTCAAGTTCTTGCTGTTGTGCACTCTTGGTTTTCCCTTAGGTTGTCATTTGGTTGCCACAACTCCTTGGAATCTCCTACTACCATGCCCTCCTACCTCAGTTCTCAAGTTTTCTCAGCTCATAAGAGCCTGTGAGGGTGGCTCCATCTTTATCTTGTTGTGTGTTGGCTGTGAGTTCTTCTTTTTTGTGATTTTAGCTGTGAGCTTGGTTGGTTGTCTTCATAACCACCTTTTGTAAGTTATCCTTCGAAGCTCTATTATATCCATTAGCAGCTTGGTTTTCTTCCTAGTTGCGTAACATGGATTTTCTTTTCTAGGCTGTCGCCGTCTCCCCTCTTCAACTTTGATACATACTCCTTGGCACCAGAACTCGCTTCTTCTCCTTCTTCCTTTTCCTGCAACCACCAATAGTATGGAGCCTATTGCTTGCAACTTACACTACTATACACGGATCCTATTGCGATGTTTACGTATCGATGTTTAGCGCCCGCTTAGCGTTAATCATCGGTATGAAAAGTGGGTTTCGTAAAGCGTCGCTATATAGCGGCTCTTGCTAAAAGTCGCTATATAGCGACGTTTATAAAGGTCACTATATAGCAACATTTAAGTGTCGCTATATAGCGACACTGATATACTATTTTATAGCGACGTTTTCCAGAGAGGTTTTTTTTAAAATATAGGCCTTAAAAGTTAGTTTTTTCCAATGACAAAATTTTTTAAATTTTCATACATGTTTGATCTCATAGAGAATAAAAAAATGAGAGCATGTACATCAAGCCTTTGAAGCTCATATATTCATGTCAAAGTTTGAGATGAGAAAAATCAATTAAGAGCATTTACATCAACTGTTTCATCTTGAGACAAGTCTAAGGTGCCAAACAAGTCTATCTCCAACTCTATACCGAGTTGATCTCCTATATCATCATCGTACTCTAGCATCGTATGTTCACCTAAAAGTATTTGATCATCATCTTCAATAAAGTGTGGTGATTCTTGATGATCGTTGTCTTCTTCCTCAATATCGTGATCTCGATCTTCCTCCCGTGCGATGTCATTATGCGCATCTTCCTCTTGGCTCATATGGTGATCTACATCTTCTTCATTAGATTCATCAATTGGATCCGGCATTGGTAGTGGCATCTCCATATCCACATCTCGATCTTCAAAAATTTGCTTACTTCGTGGTGCAACTTGGATCACATACCACCATCTTGGATCAGAACGATCCGGATAAAAACCACCTATATTGAAGATGGGTGCCAAATGTCATCAATTATATATATGAAATTATGCTCAAGTACATGTATCAATGGACTTTAAAAATGAAAGCTTCGATTAATTAAATCATTAGTATGCACCTACTCACAGTGCTCGGGAAGAACAAAAGTATCACTTTCATTGGTCCAATGTTTGGTGGAGTCTATTGCAAAGAAACCGCTACTATCTTTTCTCACTGTCACATGGGGACCGTTGTAAATAGTTCTAAACCATTTTACATCAAGAATGAAAATACTAAATCGTCTGAAATCAACTTCATAGATGTCACGTATGGTTCCACAATGATCCAACTGTGAGGAGAGAAGATTGGTATCCGAAGCACTTGCTCGGCTATCTTGTGTGAAGTTAGCCATGACTCCACATATCATACATGACTCTCTTTGAATCGATGCGTTCCGCGCAAAAATGTCATCCATATGACCATAATGCATTGTACTTTTTGTACTGTAAAAGAGCATCATTAAAACAATGAAGATGCATCTATTTTATAGCCATGGTGGGATATTGTAATTCACCACGACTATGGGCCATGTCGACCAAGATGTCGAGCGTAACCCAAAAGGATTCACGCCGTCCATGGCTAGCCCAAGATGTAAGTTGCGTGGCTCTCTCGCAAAGTCCGGCCACTGATTATCTATGTGCTTCCAAGCTGCACAATCTGCGGGAATCCTCAATGTGTCATCAGTGGACCGATGAGATGCATGCCATGTCATCAACTCCGCTATGGATTTGCATCGGAACATGTGTTGTATTCTTGCAATGATGGGAAAGTGTCTCAAGACCTTTACCGGTATCCGCTCACCCTGCAAGTCATCTCTATATCGTTGTTCCCCACACTTTCGACAACTAGCCAAATCTCCATGCTCACGACGAAAGAGAATACAATCATTACAGCAAGCATGGATGGTATCATAATCCATACCCACCATTGTTAGCATCTTTTTTGCTTCATCTCTTGATGTGGGCATGGTATTTGGTGCAGGCAACATCTTTTGGAGCAACCTATGACAATTCAAAACATACATAGGCTTTAAACAATGAGGATTCGGTATACACTATCCAAATGATGATTCTCAAAACAAACAATATCCAAATAATGAGTCAAATTAATGCAAGAGCTAACCTCATTAAGGCCGAGACACTTGTATCCGACCACCCATACTTTACTTGTAGATTCAAGATTGAGAGACAAGCACGTAGTTTAGACATCCTAGCACCCTCGTACAATTGTGTTGATTGCAACTCTTGCATTTTGACCTCAGGCTCTGACATCACATGTACATGGGATGTAGTGCCCTAAAAATGGAATCCATCATGTCGACCATACCCTCGTCATCATCTGGGAGACTATAGTCTTGCTGAAAGTGAGAAGGTATATGCATACCCTCGTCACCTCCTCATCCTGTTTTAAGATTTCGTGTAAATATAAGATCTTGTATTTCTTGGTATACAATAAGACTGTGAACTTAAATAGCTTTGACTTACCGATGGTCCATAAACATGTGCAACACCAATGGTGGGTACTGGTTCCGGCTCCTCCCCATACATCTGCAAGTAGCGCATGATAATACGATGTTGATGTCGTAGTTCTCGCTTGCAATGAGTGCAATGACAGTATAACCTCTCCGTAAGCCACTTCGTGCTCCCAGGCTATCTCAGAGAACCTCAGCGATTCCCTCCCCTACACCGATGGCTAGATGTACTGCCCAGCCGTCCCCTCGTGCCCCTTCAACCGAGGGGTCATCACCTGTGCATGCCTCTCGTAAGGGAAGGAAGAGTAGGAAGGGCAGCTTCTATTGTGCTGACTCGGGAGATGTAGACGAGTTGAAACTGTCATCCATATGGCCGTAATGCACTGTAATTTTTGTACTCTAAAAGAGCATCATTAAAAGAATGAAGATGCATCTATTTTATAGCGTATATTGTCACAAATAATTACTTAATTACTTAATTTTCATACTTTCGGTCTTCTTTTATGTAATTTTCTCTCTTCGGATGCACCAACGAAGTTTGAAATTAAATGCACTTCATAGCAAATGGTTGCAAAATTTGGGATCCCTCAGACAACTAGATTCTACTATATGATTAAAAATTGGAGAAACACAGTGAGACAAAAGCCAATTTTTTGGTTTCTAGAGTGCATAATGTTTCTTCTTGACCTTAACTAGGTGCCTATAGTCTTTCAATGAGACTAAAATTTTGGCAGGTGCTCCATGCTTATGCATATGCATTGGCATACATGCATTTTCCTAGATATTTACACAAGTCTTGCTAGGTGCAGAACACCCTAATCTTCTATGTCATCCATATATATGTGTTTGAGTATTGTACATAACCGAGGCTAAGGCACAGTGTCCTTTAACCCCCATAACCTCCCACTTAAAGGCCAATGTGCCTTTAAGGGAGAACAACCAATGAGCATACTATCCAATGCCCATCAACAATACATGACAATACTCAAACCGCTGACTAGGTAGACTCTTCGTCAGCATATTTGCAAGATTATCATCTGAATGAACCTTGACAAGCTCTATGCGATTGTCCTCAAATACCTCCCTGGCGAAATGGGATGTGATCTCAATGTATTTGGTATTTGCATGAAAGACCAAATTCCATGCTAGCTGAAT
Organism: Dipteris shenzhenensis; assembly: GCF_047967505.1. Classification (NCBI taxonomy): domain Eukaryota; kingdom Viridiplantae; phylum Streptophyta; class Polypodiopsida; order Gleicheniales; family Dipteridaceae; genus Dipteris; species Dipteris shenzhenensis. The sequence goes on from NC_141616.1 coordinate 27,775,930, forward strand.
AGCACTCATGGAATCACTATGCAATGTTGGTACACCTGTATGAATCCCCAAATCTCCCACTAGCCAATCAAGCCATATAGCCTCCTTGCAACCCTCTGTGGCTGCAACATACTTAACCTCTATGGTAGAACCAAGTGACATGTGAGTGGGGAGAAGGGCGAGATCTTGTGGATATGGTTGCAATCGCCTGTACATTACTCTGAATCTCATTCTTGCATTTATTCTTTTTGCTTTGGCTGCTTCATATCTCTCAATCCACTTCTGCATCTCCTTGCTATTGAGGATACAAAACTTATTGAATTTCTCCACTCTTGCACGAGCCATCCCTCTGCCATGCTTGCTTTTGGTCTTGCTCTTTGTCTTACAAATCCCTTCAAAGTTTTCATAAACCGCTCAAGAAAAAAAATCCACCGACTCTGAACGGTACCTGCAATGGCCACCTCATCAACTATGTGCACAAGCAAGTGCACTTGAGTTGTCATAATGCTCGAGGGAAAGTGCTTCTCAAGCAAGCATACGGCTTCGATGGATTCCACCCTAGCCGTCTCGATGCTTGATATGGAGATCTCTTTTTGAGATATCCACCTATTTCACATGCCCATGTAAGATATATTCATAATCAGTCTACAGATTATTCAGCTTAAATTGAAGAAAATGCAATCAATGCGATTTGATAGTAAGCATACATCACAATACCACTGATCTTGAATATAGAATTTCTAACATCTTCTTGTAAGCACCCTTTTATTATAATTGGGAGGATGAACTATCAAAGCAACAAAGAAGTCATGTCAACAATATAACATAATCATAATTATACTAATGCATCACGATTATTGGTACACTAATCCTACAACTTAGAATACGTGTAAGACCTTGTGCTAATCATGGGACTTGAGCCCACTAAGCTTATTGTCCTTTGAAAATGCTCCTTTCAAGCAATGCATGTACCTTGTGGGTGTTTGAAAAGAGGCAATGTCTGCCTTGACCGCTCCCTCCTCTCTCGTAGAGAGGATCCATGTTGCTTTCGGGAGGATAACTTTTCTTGAAGCACGCACTGGGGGCCACAAATGAGACATCCTATTCATAGCACGCAAGTCTTCTCACACTCCTCTCGAGTCTTTGGAACTAACCAAGTGTGCCCAAATAGTAGCCCCCACATTCTTGAAGATATGCATGGGATACAAGAGATGATTGATTTGTAACTGACCCCAAGGAGGAGGTTCATACCATGAGGAGGTTCCTCTCCATTCGCCCTCCAAGCCTGAATCCAGTCACTTGCCTTCAAATATGATGGTGGTGGATCAAGCTGACCTCCACACGTGAGATGGTCTAGTGGAAGGTATTGAGCATGACCTTCATAAACATTTTTTCTCATATGTTTGGAGTATAGTGCAAGGGATTTCAAACCCGGTCCACAAATAGGACAAGCATGGTACCCACTTGTAGCAAGTCCTGCACGCGTGCATGAATGTGTTAGTATAAGACATGCATGTGAAAGAGAGTCATAAAAGAATAATCCTATATTATACATGTAAAGACACAACCACGTACCTGCGCACTCTCCATATCCTAGGTAGTCATGCATGGTCCACATCAAGATACCCCTAACCAAAATATCATTGGTATGTCTAGGAGCTCTGGAAATATCAAAGACCCGCACTCCTCTCCATAAGATCTGTAACTCCTCTATCAAAGGTGCCATGTATACGTCCATATTTTTGGCCTTGTACTTCCCTGGCACAAGTAGTGCAAGCATGAAGTGTCCCTTCTTTATTGTTAGCCATGGTGGGATATTGTAATTCACCAAGACTATGGGCCATGTAGACCAAGATGTTGAGCGTAACCCGAAAGGATTCACACCATCCATGGCGAGCCCAAGATGTAAGTTCCGTGACTCCCTCGCAAAGTCTGGCCACTAATTGTCTATGTGCTTCCAAGCTGCATAATTTGCAAGAATCCTGAATGTGTCATCAGTGGACCGATGAGATGCATGCCATGTCATCAACTCCGCTATGGATTTGCATCGAAACATGTGCTATATTCTTGCAATGATGGGAAAGTGTCTCAAGACCTTTACCGGTATCTACTCACTCTGCAAGTCATCTGCAAGTCATCTCTATATCATTATTCCCCACACTTCGAACAACTAGCCAAATCTCCATGCTCACGACAAAAGAGAATATAGTCATTATGGCAAGCATGGATGGTATCATAATCCATACCTACCATTGTTAGCATCTCCTTTGCTTCATATCTTGATGCGGGCATGGTATTTGGTGCAGGCAACATCTTCTGGAGCAACCTATCATAATTCAAACATACATAGGCGTCGAATAATGATGATCCTCAAAGCAACAAAGAAGTCATGTCACTAATCCTACAGCTTAGAATACCTCTAAGACATTGAGCATGCTTAGAATCCTACAGCTTGACATTGAGCAAACATTTATAGACTCCTGCATTCTTTGAATTAGAGTGACAGAAGTCTGTATTTGTTTGCTCTGCAATGGTAGGCTATTGAAGCTTCATGTGGGAAAAAAGAGAAGGAAAGAGAGAGAAAAAGAGAGGAAAAGAGAGGAGAAAAAGAGCAGAGAAAAAGGAGAGGAGATAAGAGAGAAAAAGAGAGAAAGTGAAAAGAGAAAAAGTGGGGATAAAAGAGAAAAAAAGAGAAGGAAAGAGAGGAGAAAAGAGAGGAAAAGAGAGGAAAAGAGGAGATAAGAGAGAAAAAGAGAGGAGAAAAGAGACGAAAAGAGAGGATAAAAGAGAGAATGATACAAGAGAGTCAAATCAAACATACATAGGCTTCAAATAATGACGATTCTCAAACATACATGATGATTCTCAAAACAAACAATATCCAAATAATGAGTAAAATTAATGCGGGAACCATACCTCATTAAGGCTTGTAATCTCATTTTTTAAGCTATTTTATTCTTTAAGTTCCAATCTAATTTCCAATTAATATGGTTTCACTCTTAGAATCAAAGCTCGAGCATCCCATTAGTGGAGATGAGCGGTGATGATGAGGGATTAGGCCTACACAGCTTCGACGAGGGCTAGAGATCAGGTGTAGCTCACGAGGGCTAGGGATCTCAAGCGTAGCTCACAAGGGCCAGGGATCAGGCATAGCTCATGAGGGCCAAGGATCAAGCCAGCAAGATGAGGATGAGAACGACGACGATGATTCGGATGAGCAATAGTAGTAGTAGTAGTACTTTGCATATACTTCGCCATGTATATGCTTTTGTATATCGGCTCGTTTGAGCAATTTTGTATCACCTTTTTTGAAAGGGTAATTTTGTAACAAACAATGTTGTATATCTTCGACATGTATATGCTTTTATCGCTCGATCGGTTCATTTGAGCGATTTTGTATCACCCTTTCCACAAGCGAAATTTTGTAATAAAATTTTTGTTGTTGTAATTACTAAATGAAAAACATTAGTGGGGCAAAACAGGGCTTGCTGTGGCCCTGTTTAGCCCCACTAACATTTTTTTAAAGCTTCTGTTAATCGTCGCTATATAGCGACGTTTACCAGTGTCGCTATATAGCGGCGTTAACCAACGTCACTATATAGTGACGTTTATTAGCATCGCTATATAGCGATGCTTATATAGCAACCATTCTTTTTCCACGCTTATAGCGACGTAAATAATGACCTTTGCACTTGTCAAAAAAAAATTGTGTAAAAAACGTTGGTATTTTTGTCGAACTCCATATCACTTTCTTTTGTACAAGTGTTACTTTGTGCTCCTAGAACCAAAGTCTCGATAAAACAACACGTGACTACCATGCAACCACACCATCAACCAAACAAGTATCAAGAGTGGACTGCACACCAATGAAGAGCCAAGTCATGCTACGAACTGCACAATGTTTATACTTGGAGCACTATACAAAATGCAAGGCAGAGGCACGAAGCACTTAAGTGAGCAGATGACTAATGAAGCAACGCTAGAAGTAAAGAGGTGAGTCAACGTCAAAGCTACATGCAACAATGGACAATAGTAGCTTTAGTAAATAACTACCTCTGCACGGAGATCAAAAGAGCTTCTACTATCTGCTAGTGGGCAGCTAACACTACAAGGCATAGGCCATTTTCCGACGAAAATACTGACGCTTTTTACATTTAAAAAAAAAGTTTTCACAGGCGCAAATGTCGCTATAAGACTCGCTAAAAGCATTGAAAAAGAACCGTCGCTATAAAGCGACGATGACAAACGTCGCTATATAGCGACACTATCAATCATCGCTATATAGCGACACTGGTAAACGTTGCTATATAGCGACGATTAATAAAACTAAAAAAAAGGGTTAGTGGGGCTAAACAGGGCTTGCTATGGCCCTGTTTAGCCCCACTAATCCTTTTTTTTTTGGTAATTACAAAAGAAAGTTTTTTTATAACAAAATTTCCCTTGCGAAAAGGGTGATACAAAATCGCTCAAATGAAATGATCGAGCTACCGTTTCAGCCAGTCAGGATAGTGGGCTTCATGGAGCATGGCTCTCTTTCACAGTGGTACTTGGATCCTGACTCGATCACTTCTCCTCGCCCTTGGCTCATGGAGACTATGGCTCTATGGAGGTGTCCCAATTAAGTTTTTACAGTGGGACCCTGGGGAATGGGAATGGATAGATGAAGGGCACCGAGAGAAGGGCATCCCCTTCTTTCATTACACGGTCACTAATGCCAAGAAATTCCAGCTCAGCTGTAGGGGTTGGAGGCCCACCAGAGCTCATCATTGGGAGAACTTTTAGATTCCTACTGACTTGCAGAAATTTTTTTGGCTGAGACTCTGAAAATCCCACCGAAATAGAAAAATCACTCTCTTCTTTTGGCTTTCTATTCATGGTGGGATAGCAGTAAACCATTGGAGGTCCAGGTTCGGAGCTGACCCTTCTTGCCCTCGCTGCCTTTCTGCTTTGGAGACAACACAGCACTGCCTTTGGGATTGCAGACAAGGCTAGAATCATATGGAAGGGGATTGCAAGACTTTTCAGCACTTTTGTTCGCCTACCTTTCTATATGACCTGGGGATCAGTGGCTTGGCTTACTCTTTCAAGGCCCCAGGTATTTTTTGAGAGACTTGATTCCTCTTGGGCTCTTCACATCTGACGACACCTTGTGGAGTCATGCTCTCTAGAGGATGTTTTGGCCACTCTTTTCAGGGCTACTCACTCCTCACTCTCCATGGGAGATCCTAGCTAGCATTGCAGCATGGCACATTTGGAGAGCCAGATGCACTGAGGCTTTGGAGGGTCCTCAGGTTCACCCTTCTCAGATCTTGGCCAGTACTTGGACAGATACGATACACACTCTAATGGCCATTTGGGCGACCATGCAGGGATCTCGAGCAGCCTCCTCCAGGAGAGTTACTTTTCTCAGAGATTGGAGAGACTCTCCCTTCTTTGATGAGACTTCTATAGGGTTGAGATGGCATTTTCAACCTCAGCCTTGGTTTCTTTCTACCTCATTCCTTTGAGGCGTTTTTTATTACATGCTTAGCATGGTGTATTTTCGCATAAAGCTTGCTCTAGCGGGTTTCTTTCTTACTTAATAGAAGTCTCTTTTTTGAAAAAAATAATAAGTTTTTTATAGATCCTGCATATTAGTTTGTATATCAAAAGTTTCTTTTGTCTTATATTGATGAATATTTAATAAAAGGATTTTCTATTGATTACTTATTTTTTTAAGTTCATGTAAGCATTGGAATGAAGTCAGATGGATTGATTTTATTTAAGATTCTTAAGTTGTTTCGACTGGTGACTCATGAAAGCATGACATATGTTAGGTTTGGTGCAAATGATTTTTTTATTACTACAAGAGCCTTTCTTTTGAGTGTGCATCCTTGTGACTTGTGTCCTGTAATTGCATATGCTAGTGTGATTGGAAAAGTTATTTTATGATACCATATGGAGTTTAATACCTTTCGTTTATGTTTTGATCGTCTTAGTGTGATTTCAATTGTTGATAAGATCTTGGCATGAATTTTTAAAATGTTGTTTGTGTTATTATCTATTTCTAGTGATATGACACTTGTAATAGCGCCATTTATATCTCCGATTGTGAGATCTATATTTTCTATGATCATCACTTTCGCTCCTATTGCTATTTGTTGTATGGAGTGGAAATCTAGATCCATTATCCATTCTTTTAATTCTAAGATTTGATCTGCATTGGATGTTACAGTGATGCTTTTAATTTGATGCTCATTGAATTGTATGAGCTCATTATAGTATCGTGTGTCATTCTGATGGGTGCACAGTATAGTTGTGTCCTTGTCAATGAAATTGTTTGCTTCACTATCACTTATGATTAAATTACCTAGGTAATACTGAATCTCTTCTACAGTTGGTTGTCTTATTCTGATTATGTTTAAGAATTCTATGTATCCATAAGCATGAGCATATGTCTCTTTTTCCCCCCTTCTCTTATTCTCTCTTTCCCCCTTCTCTCTTTCCTTTCCCTCTTATTCTCTATTTCCGCATAAGCTCATGCTCATGGATAAGCATAAGCATGAGCTTATGCTTATGCTTATGCTTAAGCATAAGCATTGAGCATAAGAAAATGAGACATATGCTCATGCTTATGCTTATGCATGAACATAAGCGAAGTAGACATATGCTCATGCATAAGCATGAGCATATGTCTCTTTTTCCCCCCTTCTCTTATTCTCTCTTTCCCCCTTCTCTCTTTCCTTTCCCTCTTATTCTCTATTTCCGCATAAGCTCATGCTCATGCATAAGCATAAGCATGAGCTTATGCTTATGCTTATGCTTAAGCATAAGCATGAGCATATGAAAATGAGACATATGCTCATGCTTATGCTTATGCATGAGCATAAGCAAAGTAGACATATGCTCATGCATAAGCATGAGCATATGTCTCTTTTTTCCCCCTTCTCTTAGACATATGCTCATGCATAAGCATGAGCATATGTCTCTTTTTTCCCCCTTCTCTTATTCTCTCTTTCCCCCTTCTCTCTTTCCTTTCCCTCTTATTCTCTATTTCCCCCTTCTCTTATGCTCATGCATAAGCATAAGCATGAGCTTATGCTTATGCTTATGCTTAAGCATAAGCATGAGCATAAGAAAATGAGACATATGCTCATGCATGAGCATAAGAGCATATGTCTCTTTTTTCCCCCTTCTCTTATTCTCTTATTCTCCCTTCTCTCTTTCTCTCCCATGCATATCTTCAAGAATGTGGCATCTACCATTTGGGAGCATTTGAATGGGACACGAGATTCCGTAGGCATAAGGGAGGATCTACGTACCACAGGGAGGATGCGTGAAGCTTGGCCACAAGAGAGACCAAATGGGCATGTTTTTTTACCTTGTGCACCATGGATGTTATCAAAGCTAGAGATGGCGACGGTGAAGCGTGCTATTACTACGATTCGTACTCCCACTGGATGCATGAGGTGTTTGAAGGGAGCCTTTACAAAGAGCAAGAAAAGAGGTGTAGAGCAATTATATGGCTTGAAATCTCATGATTGGCACAAGATGCTCCAAGTAAGTATTTTATGTCTTTTTCCTTCCAAATGTGTGAGTGAACAATTATAAGCAACTAATCAACCACCTTCCCATGGGTTTAGTTCATACTACCTACTAGCATTTCACGTAGTGCATCGAAGGACGTGAAAGATTGTATTTACAAGATGGGCGAGCTTGTGAGGTACTTTACATGATACAAAATATGATGCGTATCAATGCTCCATGCAAGTTTGAATGCATATTGCTAGTATGCTGTACTTTTTCATTTCTAGGTATGTGAGCTCAAAGGAAATAGATCCCACCACACTTGAGAATGCTTGAGTTATGTCAATGGAGGTGGTTTGTTTAGTGGAGGAGACATTTCCATGTTCTATTCTCACAAGCCAACTACATCTTATAGTGCATTTGGTGGATGAGATTGCTATATGAGGTACTATACATGCACGATGGTTGTTCTTCCTTGAGCGCTTCATGAAGACCTTGAAGGGCTTCATGAGACGAAATGCAAGATCCGAAGGTAGCATGGCCGAGGGTTGGTTGGTACAAGAGTCACTTGTATATATTTCTAAGTTTCTTGTTGATGTGGATAGCTCTCTCCCACGACTATGGAGAGATGATGAAGACCTAAGGATGACCTCTATTGTGCCTCAAGGGAAAGGATGCAACAAAGTAATAGACATGGAGTTGCATAATAGTATCAACCTCTTTTGCGTGCTTAATAGTGATGTGATGAAAGATGGGTGACAAGATACGAGGATGCAAAGGCAAGAAGACAAGAAGAAAGGGCCCTCTTTCGTACACACCATGGATCTCGTGTGCCATACCCTCAGTATCTAAGAGCACTTCCAAAGGATATTCATGTGGATTGGCTACTTGATGAAATGGAGAAAGCAGAGAAAGACGAGGGGATGCATATCACAATGGAAGAATGGGAGTATGCTAGGGGATGCATGAGCAAGGTCGGTATATAGAATGTTATGCATAAGTTAGGAGCTTTCAATAATTTAGATTGCTTATTTAATTGATTTTTTCTTGATGTAGTGCACTATGTTCAATGCTATATGGTGTGAGGGCAAGCATTTTCGAACACAACGGATTGATGATAAGAGAAACACACAAGATTGCGGCGTCATTGCTAGCTTTAAGGGAGCCAATGGAGCCATGGATGACTATTGTGGCATAATCCAAGATATTATTATGCTTGACTTTCGATGCTTCTTTGTGTATGTTTCGAATGTAAAGTGGTTTAAGGACGTGGTGGAAAGAGACCCTAATGCAACAATCAAACGCCATGCAAGTGGCTTTGTAACTATTGACTCCACAAAGTTTTGGCAAAGTAGGAAGGACACACTAGTACTACCGCAACAATGTGAATAGGTACTGTGCACACATATAAAAATACTCGCTTTTAAATATTTGATGCAAGAAAAATAACATGATTGTATTTGTGTTTGAATTAGGTTGTCTATCAACCAATGGTGGATAATAATAGATGGTGGCATGTCATACCTATTATGCCCAAAGTGATGTATAGTACATTTACTAATATGGAGCGTATGGACGTGATGATGACCGTGATACGAGAGAGGAGGATGACATGAGATAGGAGATACAGATATTGAGGCCATTACCCATGAAGATGAGCCTACCATTAGTGATGCTGATTTCGATGAGCACATGAGTAGCACAAGTAGTAGTGGGTTGGATGTATTTGTAGATCTAAACACTTGTTTGGATTTTGAAGTAGATAGTTTGGCAAGGGTTGATCTCATTGAGGATGAGATTGAACCATAGCCCCATCATTGATATTGGCAAAACTATTTTACATATTGTCTCATCCTCCTCACCTCACTTAATTCTTGTATATGTGGGCTTGCAAAAAAGCATTGATGTTCTGTTAAAATTATGTGCTTTGGTAATCATGGGCAATGTTTGGAAAGCAATGATGTACACCAAAATCTCACTTTCTGTATTCTCTGGTTTGCGTCTATCTACACGTCTATATGCGCGTCTAATTCTTAGTGTAAACATGCAAATAAATGCGTTAATACATGCACAAATAGACGCACTGATAAACGCGATGTTAGACGGGCCCGTATTTTCTCAGATTAGACGTGCAATTAGACGTATTAATACATGCACAAATAGATGAGTTGTTAGACCCACCCATAATTCCTCTACTAAAGCAACGCCTATAGACGCGCCTGCTATTTTGCGTGTCTACCAAGCGCGTCTATAATTGCTTTGTGTTGTTGTGTTTCCCCCTTCTCTCTTTCCTTTCCCTCTTATTCTCTATTTCTGCATAAGCTCATGCTCATGCATAAGCATAAGCATGAGCTTATGCTTATGCTTATGCTTAAGCATAAGCATGAGCATACGAAAATGAGACATATGCTCATGCTTATGCTTATGCATGAGCATAAGCGAAGTAGACATATGCTCATGCATAAGCATGAGTATATGTCTCTTTTTTTGCCCTTCTCTTATTCTCTCTTTCCCCCTTCTCTCTTTCCTTTCCCTGTTATTCTCTATTTCCACATAAGCTCATGCTCATGCATAAGCATAAGCATGAGCTTATGCTTAAGCATAAGCATGAGCATACGAAAATGAGACATATGCTCATGCTTATGCTTATGCATGAGCATAAGCGAAGTAGACATATGCTCATGCATAAGCATGAGCATATGTCTCTTTTTTCCCCCTTCTCTTATTCTCTCTTTCCCCCTTCTCTCTTTCCTTTCCCTCTTATTCTCTATTTCCGCATAAGCTCATGCTCATGCATAAGCATAAGCATGAGCATAAGAAAATGAGACATATGCTCATGCTTATGCTTATGGATGATCATAAGCGGAGTAGACATATGCTCATGCATAAGCATGAGCATATGTCTCTTTTTTCCGCCTTCTCTTATTCTCTCTTTCCCCCTTCTCTCTTTCTCCCTTCTCTCTTTCCTTTCCCTCTTATTCTCTATTTCCGCATAAGCTCATGCTCATGCATAAGCATAAGCATGAGCTTATGCTTATGCTTATGCTTAAGCATAAGCATGAGCATAAGAAAATGAGACATATGCTCATGCTTAGAAAAGAGGGAAATGAGAGAAGAGCATAAGTGAACAGAAGGGGGAAAAAAGAGCATAAGAGAATAGCATAAGAGAAGAGGGAAATGAGAGAAGAGCATAAGAGAAGGGGGAAAAAAGAGGGAGAGAAAGAGAGAAGGGAGAATAAGAGAATAAGAGGAGGGGGAAAAAAGAGCCATATGCTCTTATGCTCATGCATGAGCATATGTCTCATTTTCTTATGCTCATGCTTATGCTTAGCATAAGCATAAGCATAAGCTCATGCTCATGCTTATGCATGAGCATAAGAGAAGGGGGAAATAGAGAATAAGAGGGAAAGGAAAGAGAGAAGGGGGAAAGAGAGAATTAGAGAAGGGGGAAAAAAGAGACATATGCTCATGCTTATGCATGAGCATATGTCTACTCCGCTTATGCTCATGCATAAGTATAAGCATGAGCATATGTCTCATTTTCTTATGCTCATGCTTATGCTTAAGCATAAGCATAAGCATAAGCATAAGCTCATGCTTATGCTTATGCATGAGCATGAGCTTATGCAAAAATAGAGAATAAGAGGGAAAGGAAAGAGAGAAGGGGGAAAGAGAGATAAGAGAAGGGGGAAAAAAGAGACATATGCTCATGCTTATGCATGAGCATATGTCTACTCCGCTTATGCTCATCCATAAGCATAAGCATGAGCATATGTCTCATTTTCTTATGCTCATGCTTATGCTTAAGGAGCTTATGCGAAAATATAGAATAAGAGGGAAAGGAAAGAGAGAAGGGGGAAAGAGAGAAGAAGGTGTTGAGAGTTCATGCTCAACATCATGTGATCATGTGTGCATAGCACCATCACGTGATCATACTCTTCCTCTTCTTCTCTCTTTCCCCTTTCTCTTATGCTCATGCATAAACATAAGCATGAGCATAAGAGATTTCTCTTCTCTTATGCTCTTCTCTATTTCCCCCTTCTCTCTTCCTCTTCTTCTCTTCCTCTTCTTCTCTTCCTTTCCCTCTTCTCTCCTCTTCTTTTCCTCTTTCCTTTCCCTCTTCTTCCTCTTCTCCTCCCCCTTCTCTTTTCCCTCTTCTCTCCCTCTTCTTCAGATTCCTCTTCCTCTTCTTCCTCTTCCTCTTCCTCTTCTTCCTCTTCTCTCCCTCTTTGCCTATGCCTATGCCTATGCCTATGCCTATGCCTATGCTTATGTTTGTTTTTTTGTTTTTTGTTTTCGTGTTTGTGTCTATGTTAGACATGGGATCACGTTGCTCATCCGATGAGTACGGACAACCTCGCAGGAGAAGAGCTCATGATCTTTATGCTCCAGAGGACTTTGATTCCTCTCAGGTGACTACCCTGAGGACTACCCCTGGTCTGACTCCTCTTGGACCTAGCACTACGACTACCCCTAGTCTGACTCCTCTTCCATGTAGCACTGCGACCACCCCTCAGGGAACTCCTTTGCTAGCTACGCATGGCATTGTCGGGAGTCCCAACGAGTTTGTAGCACAGATGAGCGATGAGGAGGTAGCGAGATTCTTCTCTCTACTATCTCAAAGGACCTCAGCAATTCCCTCCCTTGCACTGACGGCTGGACGTACTGCCCAGTCGTCCCCTCGTGCCCCTTCGACCGAGGGGTCATCACCTGCGCATGCCTCTCGTAAGGGAAGGAAGAGTAGGAAGGGCAGCTTATGTTGTGCTGACTCGGGAGATGTAGACGAGTCAACACACTCACGTTCCTATAGGTCTCCACTTGGTCCAGAGACACAGTATCAGTCAGGTCCCTTTCCCTCTCCTACTCCCACTGCTACTCCTCGCTCCGAAAGCGCTCGCACAGCTTCCACTCCTTTTGACTCTGCTACCGTTAGTCCTCCTTACTCATCAAGGGATCTCTCCTATCAAATCACAGCTGTCGAAGAGATAATAGAAGATATAAAGGGCAAAGCAATGATGGCCACCATGAGGAGGTTGATGAGCCATCACTTCAAGAGCGGCATTGCTACCGATTGGCGGTATCAAGATGGCCAAAAGAAGCAAGCGGTCATCGATCAGTTGAAACAAAAATACCCTAACTCGCCAAATTGGGAGTTTAATGAGGATTATATGCGAGAGCGCATGGGTTTGGTCTTGAAGCATCGTAGATCAACCTTGCGTACTTCCATCACAAAGGGGTTGGCTAAACCCAGCTGGGCAGACAAAGCTGATTGGAAGTTCTTCAAGAAGAAAAATAGGGACAATCCCGAATTGTTCGAGGGTCAGAGGAGGGCTGCGAAGAGACGACTGGACGTCATAGGTACTTCGCACTTTGGTGCAGGCGGACAGTTGGCATTTGAGGCAACCGTGGTAAGTCTACTTCTTCTCATTTAATGTATTGTTCTATTTGTTTTACTACATATTACATGCACTTTAGCTAACTCTAACTCTCGTAAATTGGATCCACATCAAGCTATGATGGGTCGTCTTCCTACAGATGCAGAGACGCGACGCGCATTTCGGATAGGAACAAAGCCATGGTTTATTGAGCAAGAGGCAATGGGAGCGACGGTCGATTGGGCTAAGGTGGCTGCTCACACGGTACAAGTTTACTCCTACTTGTAATCTCACTTTTTAAATTGTTTTATTCTTTAAGTTCCAATCTAATTTTCGATTTATATGGTTCACTCTTAGGGTCAAAGCTCAAGCGTCCCATCATCAGAGGTGAGCAATCAACAGGGCCAGGGATCACAGACGCACGTGACGAGGATGAGGGAGAAGACGCAGCTGACGAGGACCAAGGAACAGGCCAACAAGACAAGGACGATTCGGATTCAGATGAGTAGTAGTAGTAGTAGTAGTAGTGGTAGCAGCATTTTCTTCGCCCTATATGTCATTTTGTACCTCCAACAAGATATCGTCTGTGGATCTGGACAGCCTACCCCCTGAAGAAACATCAAATACTAAGGCATCCTCATGTGGGTCAAGAAAAGCAATCACCTGTAAAGGAACTCCCAATCTGGAAAATGCCCCCATCCAAGTGGAGCAAGTAATAGGCATGTCATTTGTGTCCACCCAATCCAAGGGTAAGGCTGCATTGTTGGACTCTCCCTGCACTCCCTCTGAGATTAAGAACCATCTGGGACTATTGGTCTACAGGAAGCTTCCTGAAGGCTTTCCATGCTCCCACTGTAGATGCAGGGCCCCTCTCGCATCTTGGCCACTGCATGTAAGGAGAAGCTCCAAATGGTCTTCCAAGCTCATCCAAAATCCTGTCATTCCACATGATAGGATGCCTTTCATAGGCTACCTTTCAATCTCTTCACGGGTGGATGGGGGAATCCTATGAAGAGTACTCTTGAAGCTGGCCCATGCTTTCAGGATAGCAACCATAAGAGGGGAAGAGGGAGACCTGAGGTGGGTTGTGGTGAAAACCCATCTAGTACTGTGTGTCCAATCCTCTCCTGAAGTGGGCATGCGAGACTATATGCATCTGATAAAAAAATCCTTCCAAGGCTCTTGACCTGGCATAAGCCCTCTCACAATGAACTTGCAGAGTAAAGCTCTGCACTGTAGATCTGGGTCGATGATATTCAAACCCCCTTCTCTTGTAGGAAGAATCAAGGTCTCCCAAGCCACCCTAGCTGTAACATCAGTTGTGCCATCTAGACCACTCCATAAAATGTTTCGTATAGGCCTCTTAAGCTGAGTGATACAATCCCTAGAGTGGCACCAACAAGAGCATACAAACCATGCTGTGGCTAGAAGAACCTGGTTAACCACCACCACCCTAGAGGCCAAGTCAAGTTTGGCTGAGCTTTAGAAAAGGAGCTTTCTTTTGATGCTTTCCAACAACGAAGCAAACTATTGTGAAGGAGAGATGCCACCCCAACCTGGCAGCCCAAATATCTGACGGAGATGCCCCTCTGTACCCAAGTGAAGCCAATATCATTAACCCAATCTGGGGTGTCATCCTCGCAAATCCAAAAGCCACTAGATTTATGCGAATTAATGTGTGCACCTGTAGCCGTGCAAAACAAATCCAAGGCTGTCTGGAAGGAAGTGAGTGTCCTGGGGGAGGCATCCAAAAAAACAGTCATGTCATCTACCAACTCACTATCCAGAAGCTCTTCTTCTCGGTGGATAGGAAGCCTTACTCCATAAATATCAGCTTGAGATCTAATGTAGATACTCATAGCTTCCGCCACAAACAGAAAAAGAAATGGGGCAAGAGGACATCCCTGGCGGACGGATCTGGAAATGTGAACCTGTCCCCTCTTACCCCCCCAATGAGCAACTAGCTATGGGCTGATCTGTAGAGAGAGGATACTCCTCTAATCCATGCATCTGAAAAACCAAAGTGAGATAGAGTACCCTCTAAAAAATCCCAGTCTACCATGTCGTAAGCTTTCTCAAAGTCCAAGAGTAGAATGGCCAATCTCTGGCGGCTCTGCATGGCCCATTTTGAGGCCTCCCAAAATGAGAAAATATTAGAAAAAATACTTTTGCCATGCACAAACCCTGTCTGCGTGTCATGAATCAAATTTGGAAGAAAAACCTATACCCGCAGACTGATGGCTTTCGCCAGAATCTTGTAAAAAGTGCCCGATAGAGTGATGGGTCTCCATTGAGACACAAGATTCCTATTACCCCCCTTTGGGATGAGATGAATGAGACCATTTGTAAGTGAGTCCAGCATCTCACCAGAGTCCCACATGCCCTGCAAGGCTGATGTAATGTGATCACCAATTTGCTCCCAAAAAGTAAATTAAAAAAAGGAGGGGTAAGTCCATATGAACCTGGGCACTTGCCCTTGTGAAGGGCAAGTAATGCAGTTTTGAATTCTGCATTGGTGAAAGGTGCATCCAGAGAAACATACATCTCATCCTTCACCAATACAGGGATACACTACCAAATAACCTCTCTGGCATCATCAATGGCATGTGTGCCTGGATCTGCAGTAAGAAGGGATGCAAAAAAATCTGAAGCTACACGCATCACAGCATCAGGATCTGACTGTAACACCCCGTCTGAGTCAACAAGCTGTGAAACACTATCTACTATGTCTGGGCCCATGAGTAGAGAAAAAGTGTTTGTTGACCCTGCCACCCATCTGAATCCAAAAGGATTTCTGTGCATGAAAGGCATATTCTGCTCTCTGATCCAACAATGTCTGCAAATGAGCCCTTGCTGCAGCAAGGCGCTTTTGAATCCAAGCATCTGGGGGCTCTTCTGCTCTTCCCTTTGAAGGGATGCTAACTGCTGGTGTATACCAATCTCACATCTGAGAATCTCACGTCTCCTAGAATCAGCGACTGTATGATAATAGTCACTAATTCCGGATAAGGCTACAGCTACCTGAGATGGGTGGACAGCTCCACCCTGTATGTGAGAAACCCAAATCTGTAAAATATCCTCCGTGAGGCTCTCCTCTGTATAAAAAGCATCCGGAATCCTGACACTAGCAGAGCGTCCTCTCCGATGAGGCTCAAGAATCTGCAACACTTAGTGCGGTCAGTCAAGGGATGCCTTCCCGCACTTGCATGTAGCCTAGTTGGTGGTGTGCTAACTCTATCTGAAGCCGTCCAACCATCAGGCCACACATGGCCCCCATCTGGTGTCCAAACCAGGACCTACCGGATAATCGAGCTACTCAAATGCCTTCTCCTCATGTGGGGGGCTTACAAGTAGAGTTAGCTGGTTCTTGCGTAGTTACACGAGAGTGGAGCATTGATATCTAACATTTAGATTGTATCCAGCTAAATGTTACCATATGGAGACATTTTGCTCTTTGATCCTCACTTACTTTTGATTGTTCTCATGACATTTGTTGATATTTTCCTTCTTACATGCTCTGCTAAATAATCGATTGGATCGAGCATGAATTCCTTGAACTCTCCTTTGCGACCCTTGAGCATGTAGTTCCATTGCATGAACCTCGGTTTCTTCGGCCCGTTTTCTACTATTCACTATTTAAGGCTTTGTTGGCTTCCTCCTACCAGCCTACTCATGGCTCACTTAACCAGTCTACTCATGGCGACCCCATGAGCTCAAGATAAGTTGTCAGCAACAACTTTGCCCTCACCCTCTTGTGCTTTTAAGCTCCCTTTTCTACATTGCTATGTGTCTTGGTCGTCTCACAGACCCTAAGTTGACAATATAAGCTCTTTGGTTGCTTCCATATATTTATGTGTTGCTTGCCTACAGCTGGTAAGGTTATATATATACCATTATATATACATGTTATATAGTGTGCTTTTCCTCCCTTTATACTTAATAATTAATGGCCCTTTATATGCTTAAATTACCCCTTATATTGATATATTTAATTATCTCACTTATAATCTATTCATAACTCCTCCTTATCCCTTGTAGTTATTTGTTCCCCCCCCTTATATTTGCATATTTAGATTGATATACTCGCACTAGAATTTCTATTATTCTATTAACTATATACCATTAGACATTAGATATGAATTTAGTATGATTTTAATAATTTAGCAAACTTTGTGTTAGTAAACTTTTTTTGTTTTCTTCTTTGGTTAACATTTTACACTTCTTTAGTCTTTCAGTCTTTTAAAATTTCACCCCTGATTCTCTTCCTTCTTTCTTAAGTAGATAATTTTTCATCTATGTTATTTAATTAGGTCATCTCATTCATTTTCAATAGTCTTTGCTTCCTAATTTCAATATCTTTGCATTTTTCCTATTGGTTTAGTTTATCTTAATTATTTTGTTTGATTGATTATCTTAATTAATGTAAGAGTGTGGAATAACTGCCTTTTTAAAAAAATTCCCTAAAATTTCCTTTGATTTTCTTTGCCTTATTTAATTTTGATCCATTATTTAAAGGGTGTGGACTACTCCCCTTGAATGATATTGTGTTATTAAAAGAAATGATCTTTGCCTCTCAACCTAATTGCTATATTCAAACTCATTCAAATTCAAATTTCAAAAAATAAAAGAAATATTTTTCATATTTTTTCTCCTTCTATTTAGGTAATTGCTTATAAGGCATGCTGTTTTACATAAGGGAGTGATTTAGCTCCCTTCATTTTTTCCTTGATTGGTTGAAGCACCTTGGGTTGTACTCTAAATTTTTAGGAACCCCCTTGGTCACCTTCACTTTTAATTATTAGCCTTTTTGGCTTTAAAATGTAGCCCCCCCCCCTTTTTTACTTAATTTCCTTTAAAGCACCTTTTTATTTTAGAATTTCGAAAGGGTTATTCAAGTTCTTTGGTAAAGCGATAACAAGCCAAGGAGTACAGGCATTACCTGTCTACCCAAATTCAACTTCATTATTCTAACAACTCTTGGTTTAGATGGTGGCAGGTAAGTGGACCTTGACCTTGGCGTGGATTACTTGACGGATTTGACACTTTTGTACCAATTGTATACATATTTTATGTACATGCATATAATGAGAAATTTCTTATCTACCCTTAGTTGAGCATGTTCCATGTTGTTAAAAGGTTTTATTTTTTAAACACACACACACACACACACACACACACAAAGTAAAAATACGTACATAAGTATTGCAATGATGGAAATCTTGTCCAAAAATATAGGTTGGTTTCTTCTCCATTAGGCCATTCAAAATCGTGGAATCATGTTATAACTCACACAAAGGTAGAAAGCTAACTTATGAGAAGAAATATGATTACAGAATGAACCTCTTGCAATAAGAAATGAGTTGATGCAATGTGGGATTGTTGTGAGCCTCGTTTATCAAGCTATGGCCATGCTTTTCATGTGGAATTCTTTTCTTTTCTAGACTATTATATGACTTTTGGGCCTCTAATTTCGGGCAAGTGGTAAGAAAGCCATAATTTTACTACGACTTCTTGTTTTGTTATTTCTTTTCTAAACTTGGATTCTTTGACTCTGGACCACTATTTCTAGGCAAACGATGAGGAAAAATCACGTATTCAAATGTGCTTTGTGATCTTGTGGCAAGACAACCATAAATTTA
The DNA here is from genome assembly GCF_047967505.1 of Dipteris shenzhenensis. Classification (NCBI taxonomy): domain Eukaryota; kingdom Viridiplantae; phylum Streptophyta; class Polypodiopsida; order Gleicheniales; family Dipteridaceae; genus Dipteris; species Dipteris shenzhenensis. The sequence continues at coordinate 27,794,429 of NC_141616.1, forward strand.
CGAACGTGTTATGTGGTCTCTTGACCAAGACTCAAGTTGGCTCCATGAAGCATGCAATGCAGATTGATTGAAAATTTGTTAGCCCAAAAGTTGAAATTGGTTCCCAAAATTCTAGGCCAATATTGAAATTGCATGGTGTCCAATATTGCAAATGAACCCAAAAAACTAGTCTTGTATTGGTGTGATATTCAATCTCATAATATGAAAATACTTTGTTTTATTTATTTATAATGGGAAGGCTAAAATAGGTCTCTTGTCATTCTTTTGTAGTAGGTCCCCCTAATTGAAAAGATTCAAAATTACATTAATTAATGGAAATGGTAGGAGGGGAGACGGGATGTTTTTATCAAAGTTGTACACATATAGCAGTATAAAAGCTTGGGAAAAGTTTATCGATCTAGCTTTTTTAGTTTCATAATATAATTAGAACATATTACAATGTTATATATTTCTTTTTGAAATTTCAAAAAAAATTTGTAAATCTTGGCGAAACTTTAAAATTTTTCCCATAAAAGTTTCAAATCTTGGCGAATGTTTCAACCTTTATTTTTATTAGGGCATACAAAATTGACTCCATAAAAGTTTCGCTTCTTAATGAAACTAAAAGGAAAAAATCATCCATGGAGGGGAGAGTTGGAAAGGCAAGGGAAGGGTAAGGAGGATGTCCTTTTATTTATGAGGGGAAGAGGGGCATACCTTTTTAGCTCCCATCCCCTCTTATTTATGAGGGTGAGAGTTTTACTTCTTTTACATCTTCACATAGCATGATGGTAAGACCTTGGAGTGGTACTTGGAGTTGCTGAGTTTAGGTTCCCACCTTTGCATGAAAATTTAAAGTTATAATTTTAACCCTAGCACCTTTTCACCTAAGAAGTCAATTGAATTTCTCAATTGAAAAAAAAAGCCATTTCAATTATATTTCTCCTCTGGTTAAGTTATATGTACAGAATAATTTATTGAGATTCAAGGAACTTAGAATAGGTAAATGGAAAGTATAGGTGAGCAAGGAATTAAGTGAGATCCAATTGGTTTATGATATAGGCTCATATGACTTAGGGCCATAGAAGGGTGTTAGCACACACATGCATGCACCATGTATCCACGGATGAAAAACCTTGAGAGGCCTCTAGATATAGATGCCAAATAGTCATAAATAATGGGCTTTCTTAACACACAAGCATATTTGAAGAAGAAATGAATTGCAATGATGTGACTATGAAATTACAATGTACAACAAAATGAGAATGAACCTCTTGTAACAAGAAGAAACGGATTTCTATGATGTGGGAGAAAACTAATTGAGGCACCCTCTCCATTGTTTTTAGACTCTTTTGTTAAGATGAAACCATGCCTTTGATGTGGACTTCTTGTTTTTCTATTTCGTTTCTAAACTATTCTTGATGACTGTTAGGCCTCTAGTTTTGGGCAATCGGTAAGAAATTCATAATTTTACTATGACTTCTTGTTTTGGTATTTCCTTTCTAAAGGATTCTATGAATCTTGGTCATTATTTCTAGGGAATTGATGAGATAAAGCCATAAATTTCGACCAATGTCCTATGTTGGATCTTGATTGCAAAGTCTATTGTGGCTAGACAACCACAAATTTCATTTAGCATGCTATGTTTTCAGTCTATCAACCAATACTAAAGTCTGATCCATGCTTGTTTGGGGTCACTAGGCCCATGTGTAAAATCCCTTATCTATACATTTATTAATAATAAAGCATGCCCTTTTTTAATTCATATTCAATCTATGAATACCCTCTTTATATAGTACCCATTTGTATGTGAAAAATAGGTAAAAAGGGGATTCAAAACACTCTTTTGTGAACCCACATGCTGTACTTGCATATTTATGAGTGACCTCCCCAAGGGTTCATAAGTGTGCAATGCATGATGATGTAAAATTTCTTAGCTCAAAAGCCATAAAATTTCACCAATGTTCTATGCAACCTCTTGACCACAATGCTCATTGTGGAAAGACAATCATAAATTTCAATTAACATGCTATGTGTGCGGTCTATTGACCAATACTAAAGTTGGGTCCATGAAGCATGAAATGCATGAGTGGTGGAAAATTTCTTGGTTGAAAAGTCACAATTGGGTCCAAAACCTCTAGTCTAATATTGCAATTGGGCTAAAAATATCTAGGACTATGTTGGTGTGAAATTCAACATTGTGATATAAAAATAAATGGTTAATTATTTTTAAATGGGGGTCATTTTTGTGGGATGATTAGAATTATGGAAAGGTAAAATATGGCTCTTGTCAATATTTTCTCATAGGTCCCCCCGAATTCAAAAATGTATTGATTAGTGGAATAGAAAGGAGGTGAGGTGTGGAAATGCAAAGGGAGGGTGTCCAAGATATAACTTTATTCATGAGGGAAGGAAGGGGGGGTCGTCCTATGTGGGGGGGGTCCCTCCTTAGGATCCCTCCCTCTTTACTTATGAGAGTGAGAAGTTTTAGTTTTTTACAACACCTTCACAAAACATAGTGGTAAGACCTTTGAGTAGTACTTGGAGGTGTTTAATTCAAGTTCCCACCTTTGAATGAAATTTAAAACTACACCCTTTAACCTTAGATTTATTGGGGCTACTTCACCTTTACACCTAAGAACGCACTTGTATTTCTCAATTGAAAAAGAAAGGCCTTTCAAATTACCTTTCACCTCAAGGAAAGTTATATGTATGTAATTATAATTTCTTAATATTAAAAGCCTTCAAAATAGGTAAAATGGAAAATATAGGTGAGAAAACTAATGGATGACTTAGATGAGAGCCAATCGATTTATAACATAGGCTCTTATCACTTAGGGCCAGCCAAATGGTGGTAACACAAACATGGATGCACCATGGGGCATGTGTCCATGTGCATGCAAACCCTTGAGGGGACTCTACATTGATATAGGTCCCAAAGTATAGGCATGAAGAGTAGGCTCTCTAGAAATTCAAGGCATCAAAGTTCATGCATACAAAGCATTAGGAGGCCTCTACATGGATATAGTTCTCAAATTGGGAGGCGGGACGGGGGAGGCGAAGGCAGGAGGGGGGACGGGGGAGGCGAAGGCAGGAGGGGGGACGGGGGAGGCGAAGGAGGGGGGAGGCAAGGAGATGAGAGGGAGGAGGGGGGATTACCCCCCCCCAACCTGTTGCACGCGCAACAGGCAGCCCTCATGGGCCGACCTACTGCGCGCGCAACAGGTTAGGGGGAGGGTTAATCCCCTCCCCTAAGGCCCCTTGGGCCCTTGTTGCACGCGCAACAGGAGGCCCGCAAGGGCCTTAGGGGAGGGGATTAGCCCCTCCCTTAAGGGGGTCTCTTTGGGCCTCCACCCAAAAAACACACACACACACACACACACACACACGAAAAAAATGTTAAATTTTAAATAATTTAAATAAAATAAAATAAATTTTAAAATAAAATAAAATAATATTTTAAATTAAATAAATTAAAAAAATAAACTAAATTATATTAAATTTAAATAAAAAATTAAAAATAAATTAAAATAAAAAAATAAAAATAAATTAAATTTTAAATAAAGTAATTAATTTAAATAAATAAAATAAAATTTTAAAAAATAAAATAAATTAATTTAAATTAATAAAATAAATTAATTTAAATTAATAAAATAAATTAATTTAAATTTAAATAAAAAATAAAAAATAAAAAATAAATAAATAACTAAAATTAAAAAAAAATAGAAAAGTTAAATTAAATTTTAAATATATAGATATATAAATAAATAAAATAAAAATTTTAAAAAATTAAATAAAATTAAAAAAAATTTAAATTACATTTTTTAATGTATGTTTATAAAATATTTTGAATTAAATTATTTATGTAAGAAAATATTAGATAAAAAATAGTATCTAAAAATATAAAAATATATTTTTAAAAATATATTTGAACTTTTGAAATTTCAATAAAAAATATTTTTAAAAATATATTTGAACTTTTGAATTTTTAATTAATTTTTAATTTTTAAATTTTAAATATTTAATTAACAATTTTTTTTTAAGATTTTGAGTTTGAAAATCATTGTAATTCTCATTTTTTGTTTTTGATTGCTTTGCAGAAAACTATGGCGTATTTTTTGGTGATCACTGCTGAGAATGTGTCAAGCGTGAAATATTCTCCAGAGGTAGTAAGAAATGGTGGCATGGTCTCAACCATCAACATTAAAGAAAACAATTTGATAGAAAATGTGTGCAAAGGGAAGAATGACAATGTGGTCTACAAGTTATGAGTTACGCACAAGCACTTCTTGAGGGATCCCAAGAATTACTTAGTGCCTTGGAAGCATTGAAGAAAATGTGGGATGCATTTCCAAGTGGTGGTGTTTTACCTTCGGTAGCAGTAAGTACACCATCTGTAACATGTAGCCCTCAAGTTGTACCGCCAATATCTGTGGCGATAACTACGGTATCTTCGGCAAGAGTAACTATAATATCTGCAGCAGTAACTACAGTATCTTCAACTGTACCTACACCATCGACTGCTGCAACTACAGGAACAAGAAGGAGTGATCGTGGAGTAGATTCAAGTTCCACATCTATTCCCAGAAAGAGAGCCAAAATAACTCCTACTCCACGTGCAGATCGTTCAAGTGCAGGTTATTTAAATCTAGGTGAAAAATTGGATAGTGATGATCAGGAGGATCCGCAAGAAGAAGATACAAGTCTCACAGACTTTTCTATAAGTGTGGCAGACTTACATCCTCCAGAGGATGAGGGGTACATTTGGGGATTTTCACAATTCAGCGTGGCCACAATGCTTATTGATCGAGCTTCGTTGTTCACAAATCAAAGAAAGCTAGATAAGACATTTGCACGCAAATTGTATGAAGATACGAGAAAAATAAGAACTCCAGTTGCCACTAATATCACTCTTCGTCCTATGGCCTTCAAGAGACTTCAAGAAGATGATCCTACATTGCCTGATGTCACATTTCAAAAGCGCGTGGACTTTCTTTATGCTTTTAAGAACTTTAGAAGGAGTGACTTTGTTCGTGAAGCGGCTTTGTACCAAAGCCGATATGGGACTAACATCGAGAAGAGATACATGCTGGCAAAGAATAGATTCTTGGAAAGATGCAGGTTTGAGCCCATTGATGGCAATACTTTTGTGAAGCTTGCAAGATCGCCCTTGATGAGGGAAGAAAAGGAAGCTTGCCATAGATTGAGTGGATGGAAAAGTTTCAACAGGTCATTTGTCATGTATGCATATTTAACGATGACTCGAAGTACATTCTAGAATCAGAAAGGTTGAATTCTACTCCATTTAGGTTGAAAAAAAGCTCTTGTCTTTCTGAGGTCCTGATAAAGGCAAGGGAGTTATGGGTGGGCCGTGGAAAGCCACAAACAGTGAAGGGCAGGAGACCTACATCTGAGTACATGGCAAAGAGGACTCGGTTCTATAGATGCTTGAAAGGTGTTGTAAGCAATACGCAAGGCGTACCAAGCAATAAGGTTGAGGCAAAGGATTTGAACACCGCCGTTGCAAGATACAGGGATGTTACTTGCATTGTCTTCCATGAGCACTGAGTGTTTCAGAGCATCGTGGATGTTTGCCAAGCATATGAAATAGGAAAGATATCCTTTGAGGCACCAGAGCACACTGCAACTCAGAGGAAAGAAATAATGAAACCAATGTCTATTGTTTGGTGGAGAGCATTAAGGTTTGTTTCAGATGCAATAACAGGAGAAGTATGCAAGAAGATCCTAAGCGGTGGCTACTTCTTTGGAAAGAAGAGCAAGCATAGCAACTTCGATGAAGTGGTCACCCGAATGATTCAAAGTGAGGCTGCTCTCTAGGCACTATTGTTTTTATTAAAATTTGATGATGAGTTAGCTGGCAAGTTAATTGATGTGGATAAGAAGAAAGCACTTAGCCTAGGTCAACTCCTTGATAAGACATGGGCTAGAAAGTGGTTGGCTTCAATGGATGCAAATGCCACACCAACAAAGGATCTAAGAGCTAAAATGCCAAAGGTTGTTGAGACAGAATACATGGACATCAAGAAAAAGGCCTTGCAGTCCATTGCCCAAGGTAGAGCAATTGGTGGTTTACATGATGGTTCTCCATTCAGCTTCTCCTATGATATCTTGCTATCAGAGAATGATACAAATTTTGCACACATCAATGGCATTGATACAGAGCATTTCATAAAATTGAGTGGTCATGCTTGGGAGAAGCCATGTGTATTTTTCATAGATGAATTGCAAGACCTTGCAGTGTCACAGATAGTTAAACTTGTGCGGTTTATCATAGAAGGTCCTATGGCAGATAAAAAAAGATCAACATTGGTCCTGTTCATGATAGAATCACAAAGGGATGCCTTGTATGTGAGTTTGACATCTGCATTTGGGTATTTTCTTTCAAAAGTATACCATGGTATAGTCCTACGCAATCATATGACTGTCTTGGAAGGCACTGCCATTCAAGTCTTGTAGCCTTTCTTGACGTGCTTCTTATCCAGGGGTGGTGGCAATCTAATCAAAATTCCTTTAAGGACTCTCGAGCTTCATTACTTTGAGGACAATAAGGTTAAGCTTGATGTAGCAATGGTGGCTTACAGAAAGCCGATGCATCCTGATGTGATACTAGAGATGACAAAGAATTTACTGAATGATGGGTGGGAAGTAGCATTGTATCGAGAATGGGTTTTGCTACTGAGAAATTGCTACGCCAAGGTAGAAATGTAAATGTCATTGATATCCCCCATCAGATTGAGTTCTTTGACACATATTACAGTTGCACTACCTTCTTTGAAGAGAAAAATGTCAAAGAAGAGGGTAGTGAGGAAAATGTCGAAGACGAGGGTAGTGAGTCTGAGGGTGATGATTAGCTCAGGTGATGATGAGGATGAAAGATGAATCCAATGACTTACTCCAAGAAGAAATCTGCACAATGAATAAGGGTGATCAATTGTCAACTAGAGTCAAGGAGGTTCCACTCATCATACGAGAAGGCCCGCAGCAGCAAGAAGTAGTAGTACAGCACGTCATAGGAAAAGGTAAGGCTAAAGAGGTAGAAGCACTTCCCTTGAAATTAAAAGTGAGGAAGGCACCCTTGATCTTGGGTGAAGGACATGCAAGTGGATCAAGTAAGGAAGCCTTACCCAAATAAGGTATGGACGAGCATGACCAGGAGGAGTTACCAGGAGGCATAGATGGTTCTTCAACCATGACCTTACAGACTCCAGAGCAGCCTACTAGTCAGGTGCTTGGAACTGAAGAGCAAACTACTGAGGACCTTGCTACTGAGACTCCAGTCTTAGAGTAGCCTATTAGTCAGGACCTTGGTAGTCAAGGGCGCATTGAGGACATTGGTACTGTCTTAGAGCAGCCTATTAGTCAGGACCCTGGTAGTCAAGGGCCTGGCATTGAGGACATTGGTATTGAGGAACATGATGGCTGACGGCTTTGTAATCACAAGTTTTGAACTTTGCAAGTTTTGAACTATGTAATGTGAATATCTAATAAAAAGTTAACTACTTTTTTGATTTCTTTACTCTCATTATTGTGTATAAAGATTGTTTATGAGGTCCATTTTATACTTAATGTTGTATTTTAAACTTTATGTCAATGTATTTTTATAGTTAAGGGTGCTTTTTAATACCAAGTGAGGTGTATATGTACACCACTTACACATAAAAGGATTTAATATGTACACTATCTTTCTAAGGGGTTTATGTACACTACCTTTCTAAGGGGTATATCTACACCACCTTTCTAAAAGAAATGGTCATAAAGGTTTGCACACCACTTATACATAAAGGTGTTTATTTACACCACCTTTTTAAGAGAATTGGTCATCTATTGATGTTCTTAGGTGATAGTAGCTCAACTCATAAGAAGATATGAAGATGTTTATGTAGACCACCTTTGTAAGAGATTTGGTTATGCATTGATGTTCTTAGTACGTAATCACCAAATCTTTTGTTTTGAGTTGTCAAATCTAGTTCAAAAAACAACATTACTAGTATATTTAAAATTTTTGGACTGCTTTTTAGTCCATTTCTCAAATTGGACTTTACATAAGTCCAAAAATTTTGAATAGTATGTTAAACTCATCATCCACTCCCGTTAGCATCTCCCAAGACTCCAATCGAGATAAGCAATCGACCACCGCATGTTGGGATCCAGGTCGATGGATGATATCAAAATCATATTCCTCTAGCAACAACACCCAATGTGCCAATTGACTCGTAATATTTTGCTGTTTCACTAAGTACAGCAACACGGAATGGTCAACATGAAACAAAAAGGGTTAGGAGGGCCTTGGATTTGGGCCTCTCTCTAGATTGATTCCCTTCCAAGACCAGGGAGTCCATCCCTCCTGCTGTCCTACAAGAGGGGCGAAAGGCATAGATAGGCGATCCTCTCCTCCCTTTGTGTTCTAGCTAAACCCTAACCCCCAAACCCTAAAACCCGAACCCCGAAACCCTAAACCCCAAATCCTAACCCCTAACCCTAAACCCTAATCCCCAAACCCTAAACCAAAACCCCCAAACCCTAATCCCTAAACCTTAACCCCAAACCCTAATCCCTAATCTTGGCCTTTTAAACCCTAAACCTAAAAACCTAAGCCCTAAACCCTAAACCCTAAACCCAAACCACCAAACCCTAATTCCTAACCCCAAAACCCAAAACCCAAAACCCTAATGTCCAAACCCTAAATCCTAACACCTAATTCCTAAACGCCCAATCCCTAAACCCTAAACCCTAAACCCTAAACCCTAACTCCTAAACCCTAAAACCTAACCCCTAAACCCTAAACCCTTTTAAAATTCAAATTAATTTCACTTAAAACTAATAAGAATTTAAAATTCACATTAATAAGAAGTTTAAGTTTTGACAAAGTAAATTCTTATTAATCTAAACTCTAAATTCTTATTAGTTTGAATCACAAATTTCAAAATTTAAATAAATTAAAATTTAACTTTATGAAAAATGTGAAAATTTAAACGTAAAACTTAGAAAATAAGGCTTAAAATTAAAAAAGTAAAATTTAAGTAGAAGAAAATTTTAATTCTCCCTAAAAGGAGTGAAATTAAACTAATATATTGAAAATGTAAGCTAAACTAATTTAAAATTGTCAAAAAGGTGAGAAATTTAAAATTGTACTTTCTATATTCCAACACAAAGTACTTTTTATTTTCAATTGAGAAATTAAACTAGTAAATTGAAAATGTAAGTGAAACTCATTTTAAATCTTTAAAAAGGCAAAAAATTTGAAATTCAAGTTTCCACAGGTTTGCCTTTTCACACACCAAGGTACATAGTTTTGTTTTCAAGTTTCCACACGTTTGTCTTTTCACACAAGGTTCATAGGTTTGTTTGTTTAAGTTTCCACTAAATCACACACCAAGGTACATAGTTTTGTTTTCAAGTTTCCACACATTTACATTTAGTCATTCCTATCTTCTCTTTAGTAGCCTCTAATCTCCTTCCTTGATCATCGCCTCTACTCCTATATCCATCGTTGTCTCTAATCTCCTTCAATATCTCTCCTCTAATATCCCTCATTGATCGTAGCTCCCACATCCCTCCATCAAAACCTCTCTCTTCCAAAATCCCTCCTTGATTGTCGTGCACTCCTTTCTTGCATGCTCAGTGGAGAACTAGAGTGCATGGTAATGAGTGATTAGAGCTTCATGATTTACCTTTGTGGGAATTATTTCCCGGTGGTGGTGGCTCTCATCAGCCACGTCTATCGTGGTTGAGATTCCGGGAGTAATGATACAAATTCATTTTCAAAGACTGGAGCTGGGCACAAATCGTTATGAACATTTGGCCAAAACATATTGCATTCTTCCTTGACATCCTTTGAGCCTCGCATTCTCTCAAGGTCCTTTATTAAATTTTGTGTCTTGTTAATTACAGTGGTAGTGTGTTCTCTCCAAGTAGGCTTCGAATCATGATATCTCTAGAGCATTTCCTCTTTGTATGTAATAAATGCTTTTAATCCTTCTATTTCACAGTTAGACCTCTCATTGAATTCTTGTATAGGAGCCCATGTTGGATACCTTTCCTTGCTGGGAATTGAAGTTAAGAGACTGTAAGGTTCTTCAGGTTCCCATCTTGTATCATGAGAATACTGTTGCCATTGCATTACACGTTTTTCATCTTTTAAAAAAAAAAGAAAGTAGTGTGGATTGGTATGACCTATCAATGCATCACCACCCATTTGTATGAAAGGTAGAATGAAGCTCTTCCAATCATACATTCTTTCGAGCCTCTCACATACTGTACTTTCCTTACGACCACAACCTTGCTTGCCACATCTTCTTACCAAGTCATCTATTGTCTCCACATCCTTGCATTTAAGCTCCCTTGAGACTGTGCTAAAAACCTGATCGATATCCTCATGTGTATGCCCAACATACAAAAATCCACATTCGACGTCATTGAAGATTTGATGAGCAACTAGCATGGAGCAGAATGCAAACATGAGTACATTCTTATTTTCTCGCCAGCAATTATCAACTTGTATTCTCAAAGTCGGTGGTAGGCGACCTTTTTCTGCATGTATATTGCGAATTGCCTTCATAATAGATGTTACAACTTGATTGCTATCATGTAGATGCAAGAAATCAATCCATATATCTGCAAAGAACTTAATTCCATGCACTAACACTCCACATAGATGTGTCTTTAGAAAGTGCTTTCCTTGTAATTTAGGTGGAGTGGCAACAAAACGAGGCAATGTTGTTGTATTTTGATCCATGCCATCTACAATAAGGCACATGTAGTCATCGGGATGCGAAATAGCTTGCTCCTTCCAAAATGCATATTTTTGTCTGGAATGTTGAATAAGGTCATGATGAGATTTTTGGTTTTTTTTGTATAATTCCCTTTGATTTGGACATGTTGCACTCTCAATCGCTCGCTTTAAATCATCACAGACATTGCACTTTGACATTTTTTGCCTCCTTGGGATTTTAACATATCCAAAGTTCTTCTTCCAAAGAGTATACAAAGTATGAGAAAAAGCTACAGCATCCCCTCTTTGCCTTTTCTTTTTTGCAATAGAGTCAAATACTTCGAGCTTTGTCAAGCCCATTGGAAGGTGCATTTCAGTGATAGCATCACCGTTAGGGAGTTTGTAGATATATGGGGTTGAGGTAAAGCATTTCATGTATGAAGTCTTGCAATATTGCTACTGCCCTGATAGTTGAGATTCTTGATTTGGACCTTCCTCTATTACCGTGAATGCTAAATTGTTGCCGCCCTTTACCTTGGTGACTAAATCCCAATATGTACCATGGGATAATCCAGTAATATTGCGATATGCCTTATTGCAAATCCTTTTTCCATTTACGAGAGGTTTTACCTTTGTCTTGAACTTAGCCTTTATTGCCATTCTGAAGAAAGCAAGAGAGACTTGTGAGAAGGTATTCATTTCTTTCGCTTCCTCTTCTTTGCCACACGTGTCCTCTACATTCCTTGATGTCTGCAAGATCAATGAAGCATATACATCTTCGCTTGCAACATAGATATCCCAATGCATTTAACATGTTCTCCTCCTTCATTACTCTCTTCCTCTTTGGTTGCTTTTGTGGATCTGCCTGGATTCGATTTCTCTTCATGCATATGTATGACCGTTTTCGTTCCTCGTGCATGTTGTTATCTGTATTTATGCACTTCTCTCCTCACATTTGTTTGTAACCAAGCATCCATGATTGGTCGTTGCATCCTTGTCCATATCACAATCAAAGTTAAATATTAAATAATCCTCTGTTGATCTCATCCTCATTTTTAACATACTCTTAGGACCATTCAATGAATTCAATATTCTATGAGAGTATTGAAAACCTTGAAACTCTTCCACTCCTGATAGAACATCACTCATTGGGACATCTTGCATGGCTTTCACAAATCCACAAGCTTGATTGACACCAGGTTTGTTAATATGCATGAACTCATCCACACTTGACAAGACATCGCTATTGAAACCTTTGCCCTTCTCACTATGCAAGAATTCATCCACCCCAAATAAGGCTTTGCTTCTAAAATCATTTTGTTTCTCAGAACCAATGAACTCATCCACTCCAGATAAGATGTCACTTCTATAATTGAGTATATTGAAATCATCCACATTTGAAGTGATAGAGCCTGGCACATGGGCATGCTTTTTAGGTCTTTGATTTGTAGTATACCTTGTCTTTATCATTGAAAACCACATGCCTCTTTCTCATGTTTAAAAATTGCATGCTCCATCTCATATTCTTGCCTACCTCATAGTAGGGATCACATAAGGATGTTATGTTATCAACCATACCATCATCAGTGACTTTTAGAATCCTCATCTGTGCAAAAGACCATTGCTCCACTTGTTCAAATCCCAATACTTCACCTTTTGCTACCGTCTTATTTGCAAATGATCTCATTTGTAAAATGTCCCCTATAGTAAAATCCAAGGTGGTGCACTTTGTATTCTTGATAATGTTTGTTGCATAAGTCTCATCTTTGTCCCATGCTATAAATGATTTGTTGGATGTATTGTAGGGCATAACATCTCCAAGTGTTTCCATATCTCCACATTTATACTTTAGCTCAACATGTGCGCTAAGAATCTTTGATATAGTAACTGCCACCTTATCTTCGCCAAGTCTTCGAAAGTGGCAAACTGAATTGGGATCACTATCATGGATTGTAGCAAATGCAACTACTTCTCTTTTGCTACATAAATCACATCCATCCCTGGAACAAAATCTATAGCCATCTCCTTTGTGAGAGTCCTTCGCAAGCAAGCTGCAGTAGCAACAATTACATAAATATTAGTCTCTTTTTAATAATCTACTGATTTATTATAATTTTTAATTATTACTTAATTTATTGGTGGGAGAAGTTATCCGATCAAGTACTATAAGCCGGAAAAGAAATCGAGACCAGAGGCTAGAGGCTAAGCATGGCGACGCTCAAGGGCCATAGAGAAAAGGAGATCATGAGGGCGAACGGTGGTCATAGGAGGGAAAAAGGAATTAGAAGTGGAGGGAAGGAAGAGGGGGACTATGACACAAGGGGAAAAGGGAGAGGGGAAGAGAAGCATGTACATGATAGGAGGAGGAATGCAGAGATCGAGACATCAAGGGAAGAGAACCATACTTTATTTGAAAGAAGGGATGAGAGGGAAATATCAAAATACTAGCTAGGTGGCTTTACAAGAATGAGCGTGTCCATCAACCACAAAGCACACATAGGTAGGGTAGGGTGTGACTGGTGTAGTGTGAAATACTACATGAGAAGAATCTTCAACATAGAATAGCACATAGACAATCTTAAAAGGACCAACCTCATGATATCACATCGATCTTTACAAGCGAGGGTTAGAGGCGTGGCGTTGCACGAGGTTGTTCATCAAGGCAAACAAGAATGCCATGACAAATGTCAACAGTGGAGAGCTTGCACATCACCTTCAGCCTTCTTCCAGTTCTTGTAGTTGCCATGCTATTTCTCAAGGGTGTGCGGCTGCATCCTTCTTTTGAGCAATGTCCTTGAGAACCCTCCTGATGATCTTCCGAAGTCGGTGAACTCGTATCAAGTATGCCCAACACTTAGTTTCATGATGACCACAACCTTTGCATTCCTTACAAATGATCACCCTCCTTCGTGGCTTGTGGCTTTGTTGGGGTGGCACTTCCACTCACGTCATGTGTGATTGAAGTACAAGCTTCACGTGCCAAGAAATCAGAAACAAGATTTCGAGCTCGAGGGATATGCTGAATTTTTACCTCTTCAAATTGGTCGCAAAGTTCCAATGCTTGTTGATGTCGTGGAACCAAGCCTTTGCTCTACACCTTCCACCTTCCACTAACTTGTTCACACACTAGTTGAGAATCTCCTTGCACCTCCAATTGCTTGGCATGATGTTCTTGTGCCTTTTGTAGCCCAAAAATGAGCGCCGAGTACTCAGCTTGATTGCAAGTACTTGCGGGTGAAGACTTGCTGTAACAATACTCCTCACCACCCGGTGAAGTGAGCTTCACACCCATGCCAGCCGCCTTGGTCGAAGGTTTGTAAGCTCCATCAAATTGAAGAATCCAAGATGTCATCACACCAAGACTAAAATTCGGACATCCCAAGTTTCTCGGTAGTCCAAGATAGGTAGGAGGAGAGGGTGGGGAGAATTCAACACTTGAGCCAAACGTTCAGCACCAAATAAACTTGCAATCCTTTGTTGATAGTTTATCTTAAGACCAAAAAGAATTACAACTTGAAGCTCGAAATGAGGCACAAAAGGTTGATTAGGTACAAATGGATTCCTTGGTCGAAACATTACCAACCATAACTGAGGCCTAGAAACCTTTGTAGTGAGATTGTGAATAAACCATTCAGGACGAGCTTATCCACAGGAATCAACAAGCAGATGCACCAAATCTCCCCCCAAGCTTGGGGAGCATCCCACCCTTCGATGAAGGACACCGTTTTAATTACCTCTGAAGCAGCAAGTAGTTCGATCACTGCACAATGAGTAGAAGTAAAATCAAAATCCTGCCAGCGTATCAGTAGTTCTTCACCATGAATCATCCATGGTGTATCATTCCACCCGTCATCTCCTTCAACAATGCACTGGACAATCAGCCGTTGAAGGTCGACATGAAGATCAAGGAAGACATCTCGTGCATTGGTAGCCGTAAGGTGTGGAGGACCAGGCACCAATTCCTTAAACGCGTCGAGAAGTGACATAAATGTCCACCCTCCTCGTGTGGCGTGCATCCGTGAAGTGAGCTTGGAGAAGTTCTGATTCGGCGATCTAGCAGGAGATGTGGGTTGAGCACATAAAATGAAGTATTTTTGCTTTTTACAGCAAGAGCAAACTCCCTACGGTTAGAGAGTTACAGTTCCCGCGATTTCAATATATGAACAAAAATCATTATATTTTTACCACTTCCAACTTGTTGGCCCAATGATAAGTCTTTCTTTTGTGAAGGGGGAGGTCTTGGGTTCAAATCCTACTCTTTAATAAAGAGAGAGGAGAGGAGAGGAGAAGGAGAAGAGAAAGAGAAGAAGAGAAGAGAGAGGGGGGCACGGGATTTGCTGTTACAGTTTTGCAGGAGCTCAGAAAACTATCCGCGACCAGAAGCCACAGCAGTCCAGAGAACTGTCGCGTAGGTGAACGCAGAAAACTGTCCGCAACCAGAAGCCGCAGCAGTCCAGAGAATTGTCGTGCGGGTGAACGCAGAAAACTGTCCGCAACCAGAAGTTGCAGCAGCCCAGAAGACTGTCGCACGAGTGAATGTAGTAGATGGGCGAAATGAGAAAACTGTCCGCGACCAGAAGTTGCAGCAGCCCAGAAAACTGTCGCACGGTCAAACACAGGAGACGCGCGAATCGAATGCACGCGCAGTAGCTTAGAAAGAGCACAGATGGTATAGTTTTATAGATGTGACCCGTACGAGTAGAAGATTTGCCACTAGCCGTGGAGATTCGTATCCAGCAGCCACACCAAATCTATTAGCCAGAAAAGAAATCAAGACCAGAGGCTAGAGGCTAAGCATGGCGACGCTCAAGGGCCATAGAGAAAAGGAGATCATGAGGGCGAACGGTTGTCATAGGAGGGAAAAAGGAATTAGAAGTGGAGGGAAGGAAGAGGGGGACTATGACACAAGGGGAAAAGGAGAGGGGGAAGAGAAGCATGTACATGATAGGAGGAGGAATGTAGAGATGGAGACATCAAGGGAAGAGAACCATACTTTATTTGAAAGAAGGGATGAGAGGGAAATATCAAAATACTAGCTAGGTGGCTTTACAAGAATGAGCGTGCCTCATCAAGGAATAGCCCCTTCCTTTTATAGCCAAAAGAGGGGGTCTCTCCCCATTAATGTATCCTCCCACATGCATGGTGTGTGTGGAAAAGTCTCCCATGTGGGCTAGGCGGTTACGCACTCTCAATTGTGTGCGACAACCCTTTGCCTCAATTTTCCACATAAATCAAGCCCCATATCTCAAGTCTATGATACTCCCTTGGTCTCTTTCCAATTTTATAATATGTTCAAACCTCTAGGAGGACAAGTGGAGGGTTGGCACAAGGAATCTTGCCACCTCATCCTACTTTCCCCATTATTTAACTTGCTCTCCTGGACCTTCTATACCTCCCCCACATGGGCCTATCCCATATGGAGGGAATAACTCAATATAATATCCATCTCCACCTATTTTATATTGCTTCTCCCATGGACTTTGAGCCATATCTCACTAAATGCAGCCTAGGTGGAGGGGTGGCACATGGAGGAGCCATGCCACCTTACATTTTATAATATTACTATCATGGATTACGTACAACATACCTTATGGGTCCTCTTACATGGAAGGGTGGCACATGGTCATGCCCTGCCACCTCAACCTTGGGCCCTATGCACACCATAGTTTATTATACTATTGCCACATATACAAACACACATACATATTAATGCCTTTTTCCTTAGACAATTTTATCCATAATAGTACTCATCAGATGGACATGCCAAGTTATCCTTTGCATGGTCGATCGAGCATTAAATACTATTTTTGCTCTAGTGTCATGCACATCCGTAAAAAAACACGAGCCTACTAGTTATGTTATCCAATCAAGAACTTATGGGATGGGTGTGCCACTTTGCATGTAAGTCAATTCCACCTAGTTGAAGGTGTGTGCAAAGTACTGTGCCCATCGGATATGCTTTGCATTGTCGATCAAGCATAAAACACTGTTTTTGCCTTAGTGTCATGCACAACCATGAAAAAACACGGTCCTAAGTGTGTTAATCAAACAAGTACTTATTGGATGGGGGCTCCACTTTTCACGCAAGTCCGTTTCAACTAGGTTGAGATGCGTGCAAAGTATTGTCACCATCGGATATGCTTTGCATGGTCGATTACGCATTATACAACGTTCTTCCCGTAGTGATATGCACATCTGCAAAAAAACACGCCCTTAGGTATGTTATCTGACCAAGTACTTATCGGATGGGTGTGCCTCTTTGACAAAATTTCAATACCACCTAGGTTAAGGCATAGGAAAAGTATTGTTCCCACCAGATATGCTTTGCATGGTCGATCGAGCATTAAATAATATTTTTGCTCGTGTCATGCACATCCGTAAAAAAACACGCTGCTAGGTGTGTTATTCGATCAAGTACTTATGCGATGGGAATGCCACTTTGCATGTAAGTCAATTCCACCTGGTTGAAGGTGTGTGCAAAGTATTGTGCCCATCGGATATGCTTTGCATTGTGGATCAAGCATAAAACACAGTTTTTGCCTTAGTGTCATGCACAACCATATAAAAACACAGCCCTAGGTGTGTTATGCAAACAAGTACTTATCGGATGGGGGCTGCACTTTGCATGCAAGTCTGTTTCAACTACGTTGAGGTGCGTGCAAAGTATTGTCACCATCGGATATGCTTTGCATGGTCGATCACGCATTATATACCATTTTTTTCCGAGTGGTATGCACATCCGCAAAAAAACATGCCCTTAGGTGTGTTATTTGACCAAGTACTTATCGGATGGATGTGCCTCATTGAGAACATTTCAATACCACCTAGGTTGAGGCATACAAAAAGTATTGTGCCCATCGGATATCCTTTGCATGGTCGATCGAACATTAAATACTATTTTTGCTCGTGTCATGCACATCTATAAAAAAACACGCTGCTAGGTATGTTATCCGATCAAGCACTTATGGGATGGGTGTGCCACTTTGCATGTAAGTCAAATCCACCTAGTTAAAGGTGTGTGCAAAGTATTGTGTCCATTGGATATGCTTTGCATTGTCGAACAAGCATTAAACATTGTTTTGGCCTTAGTGTCATGCACAACTGTCAAAAAACGCGGTCCTAGATGTGTTATTCGACTAAGTACTTATGGGATGGGCACGTCACTTTGCATGTAAGTCAATAATATCTAGGTTGAGATGTGTGCAAAGTATTGTGATGATCGCATATGCGTTGCATTGTCGATTAAGCATAAATCAGCGTTTTTGCCTTAGTGTCATGGACAACAACCAATAAAAAACATGGTCCTAGGTGTGATGTTCTAAAAAGTACTTATTGAATGGGCGTTCCACTTTGCATGGAATACCATACCATCACTTTTGAGGCACGTGCAAAGTATTGTGCCCATCGGATATGCTTTACATGGTAGATTGAGTATTAAATACCGTTTTTGGCCTTGGTGTCATGTACAACCGTCAAAAAACATGATCGTAGGTGTATTTTTAAACAAGTACTTATCGGATGGGGATGCCACTTTGCACACAAGTCAATACTGCCTAGGTTGAGGAACATGCAAAGTCTTGTGTCCATTGAATATGCTTTGCATAGTCGATCTCACATTATACACCATTTTGTTCCTAGTGTTATGCATAATCGTCATAAAATACGTTTGGAGGTGTGTTATCCGAACAAGTACTTATGGGATGGGTGCACCACTTTGTATGCAAGTCAATACGACCTAGGTTGAGGTGTGTACAAAGTTTTGTGCCCATCGGAGAAATGTAGATGCGATAATATTAGAAAATTCTCGGTATGTGTATATGTGTGTGTGTGTGGCAAACAATTTTGATACAACAAAGTAAACACCTAGTGCACAAATTATGCACTTCATACCTTGAGTAAATAAGCTTGTTGATGAGGATAAATACACCCTTGAATAAAAGCACAGTTGTTGTATGACCACAATAGGATCGCTTTGACACCTGTGATTTTGCCCACATGTAAGTTTGTAAATAGTATAAAAAATCATACAATAATATATTAATAGTTTGCAAATGTGTATAGCAAGTGAGTAATGGGAAGTGGAAGTGGGAGTGAGGAGGGAGGAGTGGAATGGGAGAGGGAAGTAATAGGGGTGTATGATAATAAGTATAAAAAATAGTATAATAATATATTAATAGTTTTCAAATGGCAAGTGAGTAATGGGAAGTGGAAGTGAGAGTGGGGAGGGAAGAATGGAATGGGAGAGGGGAAGGTAATAGGGGAGTAGGATAATAAGGGAGTGAAATGAGTGAGGGGAGTTAATAGGGGATGAAAAAGAGGAGGGTGAGATGGGGAAATATGGGATTTTGGGAAATGGGAGGAGTATGGGACGTGGCGGAAATGTGGGATGGGAGTGGTGGCAATGGGGGAGGAAGAAGAAATGGATGGGGGGAGGGGTAATGGAAGATTGGGATGAGGGATGGGGGTCCAATGGGAGAGGGGGAGTAATGGGAGCCAATGGGAGAGGGGATAAATGAAAAGCCAATAGGAGAGAGGGGAGGAATGGAAAGCCAATAGGAGAGGAGGAAAACCTAATTTTTCTTATATATAGTCTTCCTTCTTCATTCATTCTCCCCTCATTTCATTCATTGAAGCAAGAAAGCAAGGACGATCAAGAAAGCAAGGAAGGAAGAGCAAGAAAGCAAGAAAGAGCAAATTTTTTTGATTAATTCTTTATCTAGATTTTTTAAAAAAAAATTGAAGAGAGAGAAACTAGAGAGAGAAAGGTTCTTGCTAGGAGGGGAGGAGAAGGAGAGGATGGAGGGGCAGGAGGGGAGGGAGAGGCGAGGGCGGGGTCGAGGCGGGAAAGGAGGGGGGAAGGGGGGCGGGGGGGGAAGGGGTGTGGTTGGGGCAGCCTCCCTTGGAGGGGGGAAAGGGGAAGGGGAAGGGGGGGGGCTGGCGGCCGCGGCCGCCAGCAGGGGGAAGGGGGGCGGGGGGAAGGGGGGGTGGGGGCTGGCGGCCGCGGCCGCGGCCGCCAGACCCCCTTGAGGGGGGGAAGGGGGGATGGGGGGGTGGAGGGGGGGAAGGGGGGCGGGGGGGTTGGTGGGGGGGGAAGGGGGGAGGGGGAAAGGGGCGGGGGGACTGGCGGCCACGGCCGCTAGTAGGGGGAAGGGGGGGTGGGGGGGAAGGGGGGGGGGAAGGGGGGGCTAGCCGCTGCGGCCGCCAGCACGGGGAAGGGGGGAGGGGGGGAAGGGGGGCGGGGGGGAAGGGGGGGTTGGCGGCCGCGGTCGCCAGCAAGGGGAAGGGGGGGCTGGCAGCTGCGGCCGCTAGCAGGGGGAAGGGGGGAGGGGGGGCGGGGGGCTGGCGGGGGGAAGGGGGGGGAGGGGGGTGGGGGGCTGGCGACCGCGATCGCCAGCAGGGGGAAGGGGGGGTGGGGGGGAAGGGGGGCGAGGGGGAAGGGGGGGCTGGCGGCCGCGGTCGCCAGCAGGGGGAAGGGGGGGTGGGGGGAAGGGGGGTGGGGGGGAAGGGGGGGCTGGCGGCCCCTGTCGCGAGCAGGGGGAAGGGGGTGGGGGGGAAGGGGGGGCTGGCGGTCGCGACCGCCAGCAGGGGGAAGGGGGGGGAGGGGGGTGGGGTGGAAGGGGGGGGGCTGGCGGCTGCGGCCGCCAGCAGGGGGAAGGGGGGGCTGGCGCGGCTGCCAGCAGGGGGAAGGGGGGGTGGGGGGGAAGGGGGCTGGGGGCTGGCAGTCGGGGGGGGGGAGGGGGGGGGCGTAGGGGGAAAAGGGGGGCAGGGGGGAAGGGGAGTGGAGGGGGAAGGGGGCGGGAGGGAGGGGGGGGGCAGAGGGGGGGGAGGGGTTCTGGCGGCGGAGGGAGGGGAGGAGGGGAGGGTGGGGTCGAGGGAGGGAGGGACGGAGGGGAGGAGGGGAGGGCGGGGTCGAGGGAGGGAGGGAGGGAGGGAGGGAGGGAGGGGAGCGGAAGGAGAGAGAGGAGAGAGAGAGGGAGAGAGAGAGAGAGAGGGAGAGAGGGAGAGGAGAGGAGGGAGCCGAAGGAGAGAGAGGGGAGAGGAGGGAGGGGAGTGAGAGAGAGAGTGAGGGGAGGGAGAGAGAAAGAGAGAGAGAGAGTGAGGGGGGAAGGTATGGGAGAGAGAGAGAGAGTGAGGGAGGGAGAAACAAGGGAGTAGAGGGAGAGGTCGAATTCTTACAAGAGCGACAAATAAGATTTGACTTAGGAAGAGAATGAAAGGGACTTACTAGAAGAAAGTATCAAGAAGAATGTTGAACACAAATTTGAATTCTTACAACTAAGAGTAGAACTATCACGAGCAAGAGTGACACATAAGATTTGACTTACTATCACGAGCAAGAGTGAGGGGGGAAGGTATGGGAGAGAGAGAGAGAGTGAGGGAGAGAGAAACAAGGGAGTAGAGGGAGAGGTCAAATTCTTACAAGAGCGAAAAATAAGATTTGACTTAGGAAGAGAATGAAAGGGACTTACTAGAAGAAAGTATCAAGAAGAATGTTGAACACAAATTTGAATTCTTACAACTAAGAGTAGAACTATCATGAGCAGGAGCGACACATAAGATTCTTGCTCAAATAAGATTTGACTTACTATCACGAGCAAGAGCGACAAAATTTAAGATTCTTGCTCAAATAAGATTACTATCACAAGCAAGAGCGACAAATAAGATTTGACTTACTATCACGAGCAAGAGCGACAAATAAGATTTGACTTACGAGAAGAATGAAAGTATGAGAAGAATGTTGAACACAAATTTGAATTCAAATTTATAATGAATTCAAATTTCCCTCTCTTTTTTGAAAATTCAAATGTATGTGTAGGAGGAGTGGGCTAGTTTTTCTTATATATACTGTTCTTTCCATTCATTCATTCTCACTCTCTCCTCATTTCATTGAAGCAACCAAGAGCTGAAGAGAAAGGATTAGCGGAGCCTTACTTTTTTCACTTTTTCCAGGTACTTGAATTCTTTTTCATTCATCTTGTAATTCTTTTTCTTTACTTACAATTCTTTTTCAATTAGTTTCTTGTTAAAGTTTTTGAGTTCTTTTTCTTTACTTACAATTCTTTTTCTTTACTTGAATTCTTTTTCATTCGTCTTGTAATTCTTAAAATTCGTCTTGTGTTTTCTAAAGTAACTGTAATAGACAAGAAATGAAACTACAGTTCCACAAAGACTTTTTAGTTCTTTAGTGTAAAGTTGTAATAGACAAGAGAGACAAAGAACTGCCCCACTCTCCTCCACTATCCCTTATTATAACCATAGAGATTGAATAAATGGTAAGTCTATTTAGTTTAATATAAAATGGTAAGTCTATTAAATAAAGTAAGCATGGTGGATGCATTGGGATTTAGATGATACAAACAAAGGTGCATAACATCTATTTTATTAATTTTGGACTAGTGCACTATCCAAATTCATTTTGTGAGATAATTTTGGATAAAGCATTTCAAAAAAAGAGGCTCTTATAAAACAAAACTTTGAGTCAAAAAGTAAGATTTTAAAAAAGCAAATTAGAAAAAATGACGTGACATGTTTTTAAAACTAGAGTACATTAAAAAAAGAGGACTTCATGTTGTTAAAAGAGACAAAAAGTAAGATTTTAAAAAATGAAATTAGAAAAAAAACTAGAGTACATTTAAAAAACTAGAGTACATTTAAAAAAAAGCATGACACATTTGTACAAGAAGTAGATCATATGACTCAAAGCCATATGGTGTTAAAAAACACCTTCCATTAGCTCAGCCTAGAAGATGTCATCTTTGTCTCTCTTGTCGAAGTAGTTTAGTGTGAAGCAATAGGAAGGGAAAGGGTAATAAGTGCTAGTCAATGGGGGCCTAATGATCTAGTATAGCAAGTGTTAAAAAAATCAAGGGGGGGGGGGGGGAGAAACACTTAGATTAGTTAAACATAAAGCCCATAACTAAAGCAAAATTATTTCAAGATATATATATATATTTATTTATTAAAAAAAGGGGGATTAAATAAAACATATAAAGGTGGTTAGTGTATAAAGAGGGGATTACACAAAACATATAAAGAAGGGGATAAGTTTAAGCATATATAGGTGGTTAAAGGCATTAAAATTTTTTTGTTGAGGGCAAGGTAACCATCCTATTATATTTTACATAAAGAGGGGTTAAAATAGAAATATCTCTATCTTACAAAAGGAGAATCCTTAGGAGGTTCATATAGCCAAATGCTCACACACACGCACAACGGATTGGGTACAAGAGGGTAAGACCGAGTGGTGGGAAAACAAAAATCATTCTACAAGATTAAAGCTTAACCTATCAAGATTAATCACTTTAATTGAGTATAATGAATAAAGCATTTAGGGTTGGGGAATTATATACGAACCACTAAGAGCCATCATATGTAATAAAAGGAAGGGTGCATTTTATTATCATGGGCCATACATGAGCCAATCCACATGTGGGATGTATCGAAAAAAAGGGATATCATTTTGTAAAAGATGACGTACAAATATGTGTGAGTGATTACATAATTGGTGGGCTAATTTTGTGTGTGTATATAGTTCATTGGTTCTGCATGTGTGTTTCTGTGCATGTGTGTGTGTGTGTGAGAAAGAGAGAGAGAGAGAGAGAGAGAGAGAGAGAGAGAGAGAGAGAGAGAGAGAGAGAAGCATCCTTTGTACATGTGTGTGTGTGTGTGTGTGTGGGCAAAAGGCAGTGTTAAATGTAATGAGTGTGTGTGTGGGGGGGGGGGCACACACACGCATGCACATGTGCATGTGAGAGAGAGAGAGAGAGAGAGAGAGAGAGAGAGAGAGAGAGAGAGAGAGAGTTTGTTCTTTGTATGTAGCTTGAATTTCTTCTGTCCTGTCTTACTCAAATTTGAAAGAAGTGTGAAAATGAAAATGCAAAGGCAAGGTACAATGTGAGGTGATGTATTTTTTGCTAGCATTGGCTCATTAGAGTCAAGAGCTTTAGGAACAGGTTTGGGGCATTTTTGGGAAAGTTGTGTAAAAAGCCACTTATTTGTTTGATTTTTTGGAAATTGGGAACTCAAGTTATTTTGGGACTTGACTCAAGTTGTGTGGGCAAAATGGTCAAGTTGGTGCATGCATGCACTTTTATTTTCCAATTGTAAGGTGTATCCTCCCAATGCCTCTCATGAATTGGATTGCCTTTTGAGCTTTGATCCTTTCCAAAGAAGGCTAGGGTTAGAAGAATTCTGTGCAAAGGTCACGACCATCTCCAGGATTTGACACCTAAACCTGATGTCTTTGAGGATTTTGCTCATACAGTGCACAGAGACTGCTAGTTTCTTCCAAAAGCTGGCAAATTACTCCTTCCCCTAGCTGTACCATTTCTAACAATTCCCTGTCAACCCCCTTATCAAAGTTATTCTCCTTCCTTCCTTTTTTAATATTCGTGTAGGTTCATGCTGAACCTGATGTCTTTGAGGATTTTGCTCATACAGTGCACAGAGACTGCTGGTTTCTTCCAAAAGTTGGCAAATTACTCCTTCCCCTAGCTGTACCATTTCTAACAATTCCCTGTCGACCCCCTTATCAAAGTACTTCTTCCTTCCTTTTTTAATATTCGTGTAGGTTCATGCTCTATGCTCGGATCACTAGCTTTGTGTTGCCCAGAATTGACTTTTGAAACTATACAATAGCTCTCACTCATCTGACGTGGCAAAAACAAAGTCGAAAAACATGTAGAGGGATGGGTGATGTTCTTGACACATTTGCTACTATTCGCCTCTAGAGCCGGCAATTGCTATTCTGTAGTTTGAAAAAGTGCACTCACCGATGACATGCAAGACAATTTCATCTAGACAAATGTAACCCATAGTGATTCTAGATTCGGAGTCAAGGTTCAGCATCATCGTGGAGATGGCTCGGGGCCCAAAACAATGAGATACATGACTCAAAAATAGGATCTCAATAAGAAGGGCAAAAGTGTCTTCAAATTCGATTTAGACACGCATGAGCACATCTTAGGGTGTTTTGGAGTGGTGGACAAGGACGATTGAGATAGTACTAAGAAAATGTAGTCTCATTGCAAGGAAACAATATTCCACTTATCCTAGAAAATGAAAAAGCTTCTTTTAGTAAATCCCAAACTAACCACTGCACTTGTTTTTGTAAATCCCAAACAATAAATCCCATGCTTTTTAGTATATCCCAAACAACCACCGTGCTAGAGTTATTAAATTGTTTTTGGAAATCTATGTGGTCTTGATGGTGACTCACGTGGTGGGGATGTTGAAGAGATGCCAATGGAGCCTCCACTCCAAGCTACTCCTTGTGAGAGAAATGCAAGGCACAAGCTATCCGCATGTGTCACTCAAGCAGCCTCCGGATTGTTGCAATGTGTTTCCACGAGAGAAAGAGGGAAGGGCGAGAGGGGAGAAGAGAGGGGAGAAGGGAGGGAGAAGGAGAAGGGAAGAGGAGAGTGAAGGGGGATGGAGTGGCAAACACAAGGGCACTACGATGGAAATAAGGGAACACCCAAAACACTCTTTGAAGAGAAGAGGGAGCTTGTATTGAAACTTGTACAAACAACAATGAAAACCAAAGTCAACCCTTTGGCCTTTTATACATGTCACCTTTTGAAGGTAGGGCCAACCCTTTTCCTTTTAGCACTCTCCCTCTCTTTACATAAAAAGTCTCTTGGGCTCGTAGGGTGCCAAGGCATATTGCTATTCTTTCCATCTCTCCCTACTAGTGGAAATAGCGCTTGTGTTAACCATATAAGAGTGCTTGGGACAAGCCTGGCATTAGGAGGTATTCCTAACCGGCTCCCAAATAGCGCTTGTGTTAGCCTTGCGCCTCCAAGCCTTAAGTTATTTGTGGTTCAAACCCCATGTAGGAGGCTCAAAACCTGGAGTGGCAAGGCTTAACCACGGGGGATTCACTAGTAGTAATAAGGAGACGTCACCTGTGTGCAATAAATATATGAGAATTTCCCTTATCTACCCCCTATTTACAAGTTCCTTCCCTTATAACACCCCTCCCTTACACTCACATGGTACCATACAATAAACCCTAGTGGACCCCTCGGGGGCTTAACTCCCGTGAGACACTTAACCACAGCTTGCATAGCTGGAACCTACAATTTGTAAGTTGGAACTTGCAACTTGTGCACGTTGCTTGCAATCTTTGGCCTTGGGGTATTTGGGGCTCAAACTCCCTGATCTTTTACTGTACTCCTTCCATGGCTACAACCATTGAACGTAAATCATGAAGCCTAATCACCTCTCATCACTGATTACCTTGCATTTGGCAACTGTACTCTGTGGATGTTAACAAAATCCCAATCAGTAAATCCCATGCTTGTTTTTAGTATATCCCAACCACCATCGTGTTGGTTTTATTAAATCCCATAACGAATCGACACATCCACAAATCCATTCATCTTGTAATAATAGAAGCAAACCACCACGTTGGCGATCACTTATCCTACATTACTACCGTGCTATCCTTGTGCTACTGCCGTGCTATCCTAAAATGTGTTGCACATTGCTATACTAAAAAAGTCCCCTTTAGACTGGTTATCTTTAACTGTCAGATTTCAACCACTGGGCTACTTAAAACATTTAAGTACTAACATGGAAGTAGGTCGACATAAAATCACGTATTACAAGCACCATAGATCATGGATGATGGCAGGCGGAGAAAGTCCACAAGTCCAAGAAATGCCTGCATGATTTTTACGTTTTTCAAAATATGATGACATTTTACAGCTCATGGAAATTCCAAACTCCCAACTATCTTATCAACCTCTCTATAGCAAGCATCTCCCAACACTTTAGGCCAGTCTAATGGACTATCGTAGACATCTTCACGCACTTGGATCACATACTACTTGCTTGTCTTTGTTGACTTGTATGCCCATAGTAACTCCTCGTTTCTCTTGGGGTCCTCTTCATCCTGGTATTTGCGCTCTATAAAACTTCACGCCTCCATCATGTCCTGCCAAAAGAAACCTACATCATGAGCTTGACAAGTACCTTTAAAGAGCAGGAAAAACAATAGCCAGGGAGATTAATATTCACTGTATTTGCTGACTCCAAGTAATACACCCACCTCCATGTCAGATTACCTCCTCGCAGCTTACTCTTTGAAATTTCAACAATGTTACGAAAAAACGATCCTCACTATGGCTATTGCAACTTGCTCCACTGTGGCTCTTTGCATCCTTCTTGGCCTCGAGAGCTGCCTTGTTGTCTTCTCCACCCCAGCTACTCCTACCCCATCCTTCTTGGCCTTGAATCTCTCTCCTAGTTCTTGCATCACCTTTCTAGTTTCTACATTCTCTCTTTTCAGCTCCTCCATCATCTGGTCGTTTTCAATGTTCAATACGTTCTGCATGTTGCAGAGCCATTTGTAAAGATCCTCCTTTTCGGCTCTTTGATATTCAAGCTCCTTTCACATCATTGCTAGATCCTTGTCTCCGATGCCCCCATCACTTCTCACTTCTTTAAACCTATCTCGGAGCTCCTTGATGCGCTTCTCTACTTCTTCTCTTCTATGCCTTTCCATGTTGACCATTTTTGCACAGCAGCCTCAGCTTGCTCGTGTGCCTCTGCAAGACCCTCTCTTGTGCATTCTCTACCTTGGCTTCTACACCTTCCCTGAGAATTTTCTCAAGTTGCACTGCCTTTGCTACATCGATGGCTTTCTCTTGTAGAAAAGTCACCTTCTGAGACATCTTCTTATCACATTGCTCAAAAATCCCTTTGAGGGTAGATGCCATCAGGTGCATTGCAACTCCAACGAACTGAGATAACAATTGGGATTTGACATCCACACAATTCTTCAGGTTAGTTATCATGCTCTTGGAGATCGCCCTTGAGAAAGATACATCATGCCCTTTCAGTTGCTGTACTACTGCTTGAACCTGCCAGAACTTCATGGTTCCTCTGATATCAGGAAAGAAGTGAATGGTCTTCTTCATCACTCTTGGAGGTCTGTCAGCAAGCTAGAAAGCTTGACTCCACCATCTTTATTAATATGAGTGTTGGGGTATACATCTAGAATATCATCTCTTCCACTACTTCTCGAAGAAGTGTGCTTGCAAATTGCCTCCAGGAACGCCTAGTGCATTTTCAATCACACTTTCAGTGATGGTAATCTTTTGACCTTAACAGACTAGTTGCCCCTCCTTCACGTTCACCTCTTGTACCAACCTGGTGACTTCTTTGAGAGCATCAAAATTGGGCTTTTGAAGAGCGAGAGAGGAGCTCCCATATGTCACGATTTCAAGATCAGGGTAGGAGAGGCTCTCGCATTATGCGGCAAAGGGGGAGGAAAGATTGTGTGAGGAGCTCTCGGATTGTGCAGGGTCCATTATGAGAGGGGATGGAAGTTGCAAGAAGAGTGCAAGGGAGAAAGAAAGGGTCAAGAGGGATAGAAGATGAAACAGTGAAGCAAATGGAATAGTGGAGGCTTGAGTTTGTAGTTCGAGTGCAAGGGAGAAAGAAACGGCCGAGAGGGATAGAAGATGAAACAGTTAAGAGAATGGAATAGAGGAGGCTTAAGTTTGTAGCCGAACTACACTATCAAGGTGAGAGCTGCCATAGTGGTTGGCCTAAATTTTGATTAATTCAAGAAGGCAGTACTACCTTGCATGGTAATGAGTGATTAGAGGTGGTGGCATCTAATATTTCCAACCACGTCTATGGTGGCTGCTAAGACCCACTGGGCTAGCAGTTAATTACCAGCCCATTGTAGTGGCCTGCAATTACTCACCTTCCAGTTACCACCACCGGGCTTGCATGCGTGATTACTACAGTGCAGTAAATTACCAGTCACTAGGCTTGCATGCTTAGGAGGGTACTAGAGTGCATGGTAATGAGTGATTAGAGATGATTAGGCTTCATGATTTACTTTTGTGGGAATTACTGCCCGGTGGTGGTGGCTCTCATTAGCCACGTCTGTCATGGCTACGATTCCACCGGAGTTAATTACTAGCCACTGTAGTGGCTTGCTCACCCACCACCGACTGAAGCATGCATGATCACTACGAGTGCAATAAAAATTACTAGGCACCGGGCTTGCATGCTTAGTAGAGTACTAGAGTGCATGGTAATGAGTGATTAGAGGTGATTAGGCTTTGTGATTTACTTTTGTGGGAATTACTTCTGGATGGTGGTGGTTCTCATTAGCCATGTCTGTCGTGGCTACAATTCCATCGGGATAGGAATAGTTAATTACCAGCCACCGCAGTGGCTTACTCACCCATCACTGAGCTTAAGCATGCATGATCACTATGAGTGCAGTGAAAATTACCAGTCACCGGGCTTGCATGCCTAGTAGAGAACTAGAGTGCTTTGTAATGAGTGATTAGAGGTGATTAGGCTTCATGATTTACTTTTATGGGAATCTAGTGGTGGTGGCTCTCATCAGCCACGTATTTTGTGGCTACGATTCCACCAGGCTGGCAGTTAATTACCAGCCACACCATAGTGGCCTTCTCAACCACCACCAGGCTTAAGCATGCATGATCACTATGAGTGCAGTAAAAATTACCAGTCACTTGGCTTGCATGCTCAGTATAGAGTAGTAGAGTGCCTGGTAATGAGTGATTAGAGGTGATTTGGCTTCATGATTTACTTTTGTGGGAATTACTTCCTAGTTGTGGTGGCTCTCATTAGCCACATCTATCGTGGCTAAGATTCCACTGGGCTAGCAGTTAATTACCATCCACAAGAGTGGCCTGCTCACCCACCACTGGGCGTTTGTTTCATGATTACCAGCCCATCTGGGGTGGCGCCTAAGATTCCACTATGGTGGCCTGCAATTTATATGGATGGAACCGTGGGCTCCAGCCACCATGATGGCTCAAACTTTATGATATATAAGATCCGTGGCATTTGGTATTTTACTATGTTTCTCTCATCTGCCCTGCTCTGCTACTTTGCTCCACGCCCCTTCTCCATCTCTTTTCTGCCCCTACTCTACTTTGCTCCATGCTCCCTCCTCCAACTCTCGTCACTCATCTGCTACTCACCCACTTATCTTCATTATGCCTACCACCACCCCGCTCAATGCACTATGATTCCAATGTTATCTGCCTTCGCATATAAGGTGATTGCGTTGCACTCACCTGGAGTAGAAATGCTGGCACTAGTGGAGACCCTTCGTTCCCACGGCGGCGATTCCCCCCATATTTGCACGTCACCACCTTAGATGACATGCTCACCTCTGGCCTCTTTATGGCTGTATTGTATGGGTTCCCCCTAGATGTCGTAGAAGGTCTCATTATTTTCACAGTTGAGTACTCTCGACTTGTTGGAGGGGCCACAATTTGAGTCATGGCAATGTGCATGCCTCTCCATCGTCTCCTCCTTTTGCTCTTTAAAAAATTTTAATGCAACGAGATAGACTGGTGGAAATACTAAGTTGTACAAATTCCCTCTTGCTTAGATGAGGCTCATAACCACTCAGGAATGGCTGGATGTAATCTTTTGGCCCCTAAGGCTCTCAACAATCTTTTGGCTCACTGGATGTAATGTTTTAGTCTCTAAGGCTCTCAGCAATTGCTGAGTTTTTATTACATTTATGTAATCTCTTTTTGTTCAATTTCAGGCTCTCAGTATGCACTGTTGTTAACTTTTATATTTGAATGGTTATGGTCACTAGCTGTAATCTTTTGGCCTTTAAGGCTCTCAGCAATTGTCGAGTTTTTATAAATGTAAGATCCTTTGTTCAATTTTTTCTCAGTATAAGTTGTTAATTTTTATATAACCTGTTATTGGATGTAGATGTACATTGTAATCTCTTTTGCTCAATTTTCAGTCAATGAATTGTAGTTGATTATCTGGATGGCACCACTGGTGGCCTCCAATCACTATGGTGGCTTGAAATACTTTTGGCCTCATTTATATTTACTGCAACAAGGACTAAAATATTAGTAAAGGATGATAATTTCCTTGGTTTATGACCAAAATAGCACTAAAATAGCTCCAATGACCCACCATTGTGGTTGCATGGAGATCCACCTAGAAAAATACAATTAAACTTTTAGAAAATGCAATTGATGATCTGGCCCTTGAGGGGTCCCCTCTAGGGGCAAGGGCCATATCATCATGCATTATACAATATTCAGGATGCCATTGGACAGATATCGCATGTTGATATGGCCTTTGCTCCTAAAGGGGACCCCTCAAGGGCCATATCGTCAATTGCATTTTCCTTGGTTGCATAAGGAAATACGTTTTTCTTGGTACACAAATATATAACTCCAAGAACCAGCATGGTGGCTATCATAGATCTCCTTCTATTTGCCAGTGCAGTGGTTGTCATAGACCTCCTCCTGTAATAAGTAAAAATAGGTAACGGAGCTATAACTCCAAGAACGAGCGCGGTGGTCACTCCAAGACAACCTTGAATTTTGGGCGATGATGACAAGCCATCAGAGGCCAGAGACTACACTGAGGCGATGCTCAGAATGATGGATTGCGTCTCATTATTATGCCAAAAACCAACGCAGTGGTCTCTCCAAGCCAACCTATGATTTGGATGGGCAAAGCTGCGGCAAAGTTTGCGCGATGACAGGTGGTCACTACTTTGCGACCGTGTTCAGAATGATAGATTGCGTCTCATTATTATGCCAAGAACTAGTGCAGTGGTCTCTCCAAGACAACCTTGAATTGTAATGATCTGCATGGGTACAGTGCCTAGTGACAGGTGGCAAACTTGTGGCATGCGTCTGAACACGCGCGCACATGTGCGTGCATGCATGTGTGTGTGTGTGTGTGTGTTTGTTTGTGTGTGTGTGTGTGCGTGTGTGTGTGCATGTGTGTGTGTGTGTGTGTGTGTGTGTGTGTGTGAGAGAGAGAGAGAGAGAGAGAGAGAGAGAGAGAGAGAGAGAGAGAGAGCCTAATTTCAATGCCCCCACCACCGTTTTTGCGTAAAAAAGGATACCTACTTTTAAATATCTTGTTTTGTTCCCAAAAATGGTGGTGGAGGTTCCAAAATGGTTCCAGACCCGATAATGCCAGTTTTGGAGGTTTTGCTAAGTTATAGTTTCCACTGCCATTTTTGGGCCCAAAAATCAACGAGGCACGTAGAGATGGAAAAAGCAATCATCCACCTATTTGTGGAAAATTATTTGGAGAAGATGCCACAAAAGAGTAGTACATTATTGTGTGGATAAAGAGACACTCAAATGGTCATCACTTCTATACATAAGCAATCCTCCTTATAGTTTGTCTACCTTTACACGTTATGGTTCATACTATCTACAAGAAAGTTAGCTTCTCCAACACTAGCACCTTCTCCAAATGTGACACTCAGTTTTTTTTAAAAGATGAAGTGTGAATCTTCAAAGGTGTGGATTGAAAGGAAGGATATTTAATTAAAACAATGGGCACAGTCTGTAACACATGTCTTGTAGAAGCTTGTAGTATGCACTGCATTTGTCATTTGAGCTAAAGATCGCCCAAAATTTATGTATCATAAATGAAATATGGATCAAGTCGAGACTTGCATTCCAAGGCTATAACCATTGCCACAGTCATTGAATTGTACCATGAAATTTCCCATTAATGTTAGCAAAATTGGTCCATGTATGGTCAAGAATGTTGACCCATGGGCAAGGTAAATTAGTCTATCAATGTCGAGGACCCATGGCCATGGTTAGCTAATATATGGAAACTTTGTGTTGAAATTTGGAAGAATGTTCCTAATTCTACGTAGGTTCACTTTATGCAACCTTGAACAAGCATAATGTTTTTGCAAGTCCATAACAAGGACTACATTTTCTCACTTTTTTCAATTTTGATGTCTAAATATTCCTATAATTGTCTTATATTATCAAGTGGTAGTAGAGAGAGAGAGAGAGAGAGAGAGAGAGAGAGAGAGAGAGAGAGAGAGAGAGAGAGAGAGATAGATAGATAGATAGTTTTTTAACGTCGTAGGAACAATCCCAAGGAGCCAATTTTGACTCATCCGACGTCGATCCCTGAGGATCGAACACACAACACCCAACGACAGAAACCAGAGCCTTAACCACCAAGACCCACGCAAGTTTTACAAAACTTGGTGGGGAAGGATAGAGAGAGAGAGAGAGAGAGAGAGAGAGAGAGGTGGACAATGGTGTCATGTCATCATTCATATTTTCAGTTTCCTTGATTGTTCTGTGTCAAGGTGCCAAATTCATGTTGAAGAGAATAGCGAGGAGACATGCAAATGTAAGGATGCACAAGGCGGTCCTCAACAAAATTCAAAAGTTCAAAAGCCACACTCTTACTTTACACTTAAAATCTTGTGACCAAGAAAATTCTGAGAACGTTGCCCATAGTTTGGATAAGGGGAGAAAGAAGCCGGAAAAGAAAAACCGTCTCGCAAAACGCTACCGAACCCCCAATACGCGGCCTCTTTCTCCTCTTGTTGGCTCACCCTCTGCTCTGGCATCACAGTCCTCCCCTTACTCCTTCTCATGGATCGCCTCACAGTTGCCGTCCCCAACATTCTAAGAGCTCTCTCCACGCTTTGGCTTCGCCCCTCTGACCCTACCTCCTCAAGCACAGACGCAACCCTGCACACCGCCAATGACGTCTCCAACAGCGAGTCGCTTAAAGGCGATGGTCTCCTCTGTTCATCGACTCTGTTCTCCACTTTGGTGGGTGATAGCAGTATGCCGGCATCGAGGCAAGCTGAAGCTCTGGAAGATCCGTCGATTCGCCAAACTATGTTCCAGGTCTTGATGTTGCAAGTGTTGGTTCCGCTGGACTGAGCTATCAATATCTATCTCACTCTGCCAGCGATCTTTCGATGGTTGAACGTTTGGGAGTAAGTTGCTGTACAGACAGTAATGGCTTCGGTGGGGCAAGCCCAAGATTGGTTTTTGCGGGGCCTAAGCGTCGTCAAGACTTCCAAATTTGCAATTCCTCTACAACCAGTTTTCACGAGAAAGCACATACAGTATCTAGTATATATTAAACGAGCTTAACTAGATCGACAATTTTGAAAGGATTTCCATCATAATATTTTGTGTTGAAAGCCAATGGTATGAAGTAGGTATAGATGTGAGAATCTCCAATGGAAGCATCTTTTCTTTTAAAGAAAGTTATTTTTAGAAACAAGTTTTCTCTCTTTTTCAGAAATTGATCTTTTCATGTTGGAATGCAAAGTAGAAGTCACAAGGCTTGTCGACCACTCGATTCAACCAAGCTACAAAATAATTGTGAAGAGCTATTACAAAGGTTGCAATGACAAGAAAGTGAGCTTAAAATTGAATGTTGAAATTGAGAGCACATGTATTCGATAATCAGATAGTAGCTTTGTGTGTTGGAGTTTATGGTTTTAGCCTTATGAGTGACTATCATGAGATTGAAAATGCACGATGGTGTGGTTTTAGAGGATGAGTTTGGGCATGTTCGTGGATTCATCTCTCTCTCTCTGTGTCCAAACTCATCCTCTAAAACCAGCGTGCATATATATCACGATGGTGTGGTTTTAGAGGATGAGTTTGGGCATGTTCTTGGATTCATCTCTCTCTCTGTGTCCAAACTCATCCTCTAAAACCAGCGTGCATATATATATATATAGCACTTCCAATTCACCACATAGCACTTTGTATAACCACTCATTTGTTGGTTGGGGGGGTTGACACACTTTCTCTCTATAAATTAGAAGAGCATGGGTCTTGGGAACATAGCACTTTGCATCAGGATTTTGCATCCCAAAAGAAGACAAATTTGCACCAAACATGAACACCCTCAGTAAGTATAAGATTCAAATATTAGCATAGAAAAGCATCCTCGTGAGTTCCTATGGTAACAATCCTAAAACTTATTTCATACATGTTTTTTATATCTACTGCCATCATTGATCTCACTTATCTAGTTGAAGAACTTAACTAACATGTTTTCAAAATTTACCAGAGAATTTGATTCTATAGTAACATGAGTAATGCTATCGGATTGAGTTCCACAAGATACAGTTACACTATATCTTCCTTTTTTGCACTCTATGATGAGTAGGATCTTTCTTGTGCCATTTCTTAGTTTTTCTTCTATCTATGAATAGATGATCCTTTAGCATGGATGAGTCCTTTCATTTCTTTGATGCAGAGTGATGATGTTCACAGTTTGGTTTCTTAACAATACTTGATCACTCCTCAAATTGGTATTAACACCTTCAACACAATCCGCTCAAGAAAACGGTCCCTCAAGAGAGAGCTACTAGATTTGTTTCATGTACAAGGTCTTGGGAAATAGTACATGTCCATGAAGGGGTTGGGAATCCAACACAAAGAGTTCATAGTCAAAGTTGTAATGTAGAATTTCCATTGCTTGGAAAACATGGTTCAAGGAGAGGTTTCCCTTACAGGTGGCACACTGATCATCGATAGTGTGCATGAGCTAAGGATAACGAGGGGTCTTCAAATACCTAGACATGTGCGACTAGGTCTTGCAATTTGTGATTGGTAGGCCTTGCAATTTGTGATTTGGTTCAAAGGAAGTGAGTTGGAGAAGCTGGTGCACAGGGTGAAACTCCATTGAGAAATTAGTACCAAGATGAGAGTGCATGTGGTACAAGCATGAGTGTAGAGAAATCCCATATATAGTAGGAATGGGAAGTATATAAAATAAAGTGTGGAGTGAGACATAAGATCTAAAGTGACCACAACCTTTTAAGATAGATGCATAGAGTTGTCTCCCATGTTGTGATTGGTTACATTAGGGGACCAAACTTGGGTCTCAAAAAGGCCTCATAAGGAATGGATTAGGGAATGCTTAGTGGGATAATGCAAGGGGCTTGGAGGGTCCCAAAGAGACCTAACCAACCCAACCTAGGTCCCACAATTGACCCCACCTCTCCCCCCATCAATGAGAGGAGGGGACCACTTTTTGAAATTTGAATTTCAAATTTTGAATCTCCCTCCCTCCCTCTCTCTCACTCCCCCTCCCTCCTCCCCCTCCCTCCCTCCTCCTCCCTCTCCCTCTCCCTCTCCCTCTCCCTCTCCCTCTCCGCTCCCTCTCCCTCTCCCTCCCTCCCGCTCCCCTCCCCCTCCCTCCCCCCTCCTCTCCCCTCCTCCATCTTGCTCCTCCTCCTCCCTCCTCCCTCTCCCTTGCTCCTACTCCTCCCTCCTTCCTCTCCCCCTCGGGGGGGTCACTCGTCATATGTAACCCTATCACGTGAGTTCAACAGATGGGTTTTTATTAATTCAATTACTTACAGATTTATATATACATAAGGAAGTAATTTAATACCCAAAGGTTAATATACAGAAGGGCGTTTTATATTAAAAATTTTCTAGAAGCTTGCATCATGTGACATGGATATTTGCGTAGAGTGGCTTATGTCATGGGACATTTTGAAATGCTATTACTGGCATTTTCCTTTTGAAATGAGTAAGCACTCCTCTTGCATTTTCTTGAATTCTAAAAACCTTTTCTCTCTTTATTGCTCTTTTTGTCCTTTGCATTAGGATGAGATTAGGATACCATGCTTTCTTGAATTCTAGAGAATCCTAAAAACCTTTTCTCTCTTTATTGCTCTTTTTGGCCTTTGCATTAGGATGAGATTATGATGCTATGATTTTCTCTCTTTATTGCTCTTTTTCGGCCTTTTCATTAGGATGAGATTAGGATGCTATGCTTTCTTGCATTCATTGATCTCTAATCTTGATGAACACCATTAATTTTGAATTTATTTTTTGAAGTTTTTTAATCTCGTCACTCTCTTTTTTTTTCTTTCTATCCACAAAGGGATTGCATTGAATCAATGGTGGAGGAGTATTTTTGAAGTTGATGCCTCTTATACTTGATTTTCTTTAGGTCTACTCAGTCTATTTAGCATTGCCTTTGTAAAGATCCTTCAGGCTCTTAAACAATTGATCTATTATTTAAAAAAGGATAGGAGAGCCACTTCTATAATTAAATCCAACACAATGTTCTGACATAAGATATTTCGATTAACACAATGTACAGTAATAATGAAACTAGCATAATTTAACAAGTAGCTAACCTAATGTACACAGGGTTGAGGGGCACAAGGAAACTTTTTTGAGCGACCTCCCTTTCACCATATCTAGGAATCTTGGTGGATAGCAGGGCAACCACATGGCTAGGCAAGTTGAAGCAATGGATGAGGAGAGGTCAGTGTAGGGCAGAGAGCAAATGCTCGCCAGGAGGGCTACTATTTCCACGAGGCACAAGGTATTGCTAGGAGGACTCGGAGAGAGTGGGGCAAAGGAGGCCAAGGGGCATCCACCATGGTTATATGCCTATGAAAGGGGAAAATAATTTTCACAAATATTTGGTGTGCGTGGAAACTATGGAAAATATGCATTGGTCCACTGTACTTTTGGCCATCAATCTGCTATTGCCTTGTCAAGATTTTTAATTCTTGACATTGATTCCACCCATTACAAGCTATGGATCTTATGGGGTGGAATCTACATTTGCTAAATGCCTACATCTCCATCCTCTTCCCTCTATTGTCTCTACACCAATGACAATGCGACTCTTGTGTTCAGAATCTATCTGCCATCATCGGTCACGAAGTTTCATTTCTTTGGCTAGGCCCTAGCACCCATTGCTCTACAAGAGGCCTTTGTCTCACCCTGTCCTACTCCTCCCCCTCCTCCTCTTTGGTAGTGTGCCTCATCCCCGACCTGGTGTAGAGCAATGAGAGGGAGCTTGATCTGCTCTTGGCTAGAGAGGTAGCCACTGTTGCAAGGCTCAATGTTGCCTCATTTGGAGCCTTGATGCTTCCCTGATGGGCATCACAGCAATATCTACTAACTCAAATCATTAGTCATGCCTTCTAATAGAACACCATTGTAACACATAAAATTAAGCATACTAACCAAAACATCCTAAATGACATGCCAAAATCCCTTATAAAATTCAACAATGACGCCATCTTGTTTTAGAACGTTCTCACAAGTCCTCTCCCATTCACTATCAACCATAGGGGGAGAATTGTCAAGGATGCAATTGCAAAATCAATCCAACCATGATGTCTAGGTTGTGCAAGCTCTCTACAGGTTGTGAAGGTGATAGCTCATGCAATCTTATCTTAATCTTGCTAAATCTTAGGAAGATGGAAGAGGATTAGGAGGGGATCTCAAAAGCGGCAGCCCATTAAAGGTGCCAGCTCCTTCTCCCCCATCCTCCACGATCCCCTCTTGCTAAATCAACACCCTCTCCAGTTCTTCATCTTCCTTGCCATCTCCTTCCCCTCTTGTAGCCCCCATCGGCAGCCCAAAAGCGAAAGAGCTTCAAGATTGGCATGGTAGTCGGGAGCAGAGAACCAGGTCTGTAAATTCTAGCAAAAAGATTTGATGGTTCGTTCACCGAGTTATTTATCACGAACGGCGGTCTTCGCTTTGCCTTAATCTTGCACTTAGGTATTAAAATAACATGCGGTCTTACTTTCTTACTTTCTCATCCGTTTGAAGGACCTGTGCAGATTATTTGACTACGTGATCGACATGCTCGAAAGCGGCGTGCAATGGTCATGGTATACAGCACAATTTGCTAGAAAACATAGTAGGCTTGTTTGATGCAGATTTCTGTTTTCACTGGTTCGAATGGTGTGCTCGAAGGCCACCTCATGATTTCTTCTTATTCAAATCTGCGCCTGGTACGTCATTGTCCTTTATAGTCTTTTATGCCCAGC
Source organism: Dipteris shenzhenensis (assembly GCF_047967505.1). Lineage (NCBI taxonomy): Eukaryota > Viridiplantae > Streptophyta > Polypodiopsida > Gleicheniales > Dipteridaceae > Dipteris > Dipteris shenzhenensis. Next base: position 27,832,747 of record NC_141616.1, read on the forward strand.
GTCCCCATTTTTCTTCAAAATGAGGCTAGCTGCTACCTCCCAGTTGCTGTTCCAGTTTTCTGTATTGAGAACCATTGCTTCATTTTCCAAACTTCAGACTGCCGGGCTCTCTCTAGAGCTAGCTGGTGGCTCCTTAAGCCGTTTGATGCAATCTGGGTCTATTGATTTTGGAAGAACTGTTGGTCGGCGAGATTTTGATGCATTGGTAAAAGGGAAGATATTCTTTGCTGGAATTCGTCAGTTCGAGCAGAAGATTTCCCAACACGTTCAAGCAGCAGCTCAGACAAGGCCATGTCTGTCATCTGCTCGAATCGTGGGCCGAGGTGCAACGGATAGAAGTGCCCAGATAATGGATCGACGGAATACGGAGGTAGTACCAAGAAGGCCTCCCAATGTGGAAGGGACCAGGTGTCTCAGTGCATATAGAAAGGATAACAGCATGCAAAGGCACGCTGAAGTAGAAGAAGAGGCAGCTAACATTGATCTCGACCCAGCGAAGATGCTCGAGAAGGGTTCACCAGGGACTTTCCAAGCTATTATCAAGGACGTAATTCCTGTGGGTTATTTTCTAACTATGCCTAATGGTTAGGTTTTACGGGTGGTGTGGTCATTCTAGAGAGGTTGTACAAGGTAGGGCAGGAACTAACTGTTCAAATCACAAAGGTGACACCGAAACGTGATATATTGAGAAGACTTCTCCTCTATGTGTGTGTGAGAGAACTAGTATTTGTATATTGACTGCAAGCATAAAACAAGGAGAGAGCTTCGACTAAAGACACTTTTTCCCAAACCCTAAAAGGGCCCAAAATGAGCTCCCTTTTTTCCTAATGCCAATTCGATGGGCCAGAGCCTTGGTGAAGTTGAGGCCAACTAAAAAGCCAAAGCAACAAAGGTCAACTAGCTAGCCAAACCATCTCCAACACATTGGCAGCTTCCAGACCTATCTTTGACGACTAGCATAGTAGCAATGACCTCTCCAACTACTCTTAGTAGCGCCTATGACCTACAATGAGCCTAGGCTCTCGGCAACCTAGTCTTCAAGCTGCAGCAACTACAAGCGACTCTATCCAATGTGCAAGATTTCAGCATCAAACACGACTCTTGAGACTGACGACCAACACACATTCCCAACGTGCTTCAATGCATCACACCTCCATGACTAACTTCACCGCCAGCCTCCACGAACTCCAACGACTAGCAAATGATGGTGCTCCACCCTAGCTCACAATAGCTCCATCTACAAAGCAAGCTCCAGCCCATGAGTCTTGTTTTCTTCTTGACATCTCTAGTTTTCGTGGGAAGGAGCCGCTCTTCTGCTCTGTTTCGTTGTAGATTCACCCTTTGGAGTCGCTGCGAGGGGTTAGCTCTCCTTCACCTTCATCCTGAGACTTATTCTTTTCTTTCCCTGTTTTTAGCAAGCCTTGGTAGGCAGTGGTTAGCAGGTGAGGTTTGACTGGTCGGTCTTCATGCCCGATTGGTTTGTTTTCTTAGTGCAACCTAACTAGGAATGGCAAAATTGCATGATCTTTCTTTGAAACTCTACAATTAGAAAGCCCCAAAGTCTTAACTGCTCGTGTTGAATCCTATTGTGAGCAAGACTAAAACTAAAAGGACACAAGAGGCGCAGCCATGCTTAAGATGTCTCCCATCTTAGGTTTTCGAAAGAGAGAGATTAAATGTTCATTACGGTGTCACATCCTTCGTTGTGGCGAATGCTGTTTCATCTAGTCCTTACTTATTGTTGGTATTGATGCTGCCTGGAGCCATAGCCTACTTCTTGGTTGGTCTCCACCATGGAGTGAACCTTTCATCTACTTTGTACTCACACTGTACACTTGCATGCTTGTGGTGGAGAGTCTCATGATGACGGTTGCGAGTGTAGTTCCATATTTTCTCTTCGGTATTATTATAGGAGCCGGTATTCAAGTGGGTTGGGAATATATATAGAAGTCGTATTACGTCAGAATTGATATACAAGTATAAAGAAATGCTCTTGATATCCCAGACTAATGAACATAAGTGATGACATCGCGGCCCATAAGCTCGTTTGAAATGTGCTTACAAGGCATATTCATTCTTGATAATGGATTCTTCCGTCTACCTCATGATACTCCGAAACCCTTTTAGAGATACCCACTTTCATTCATGGCTTTTCACATGTATGCAAATCAGTTTCATGGGATCCTCATCACTCCGTCGATGTTGGTTCAATTTTGTTCAGTCGCTGGTTGGAGGCTGGTTGACTGTAAGATTTTGGAGTCTAATATGCGCAATTCGAAGTTGGGTTGCTCATCCATAGCTTAGGATTCCTCATTTACCTTACTCCTTCCCCTTTACCTTACATAAGCTCTCTAATAAGTTTGTTCATAAGGCACTGCATCTCAAAAAGGCAGTTTTGGGAACGACTCAACTGGAGTTTATAGCTTGCCTTCTACTGAGAGGATTTCTATTAATTGTCCCTTGGATTTGTACAGGTCACCAAGGAGACTCTCTGTTCGCTTTGTGCCTGGTTAGCAATCCAAAATCAAAACTATAAATGAAATAAAGGTATGATAGCTTTTCTTTCTCTGCTCAATAACCCATCTGTTGGCAAATTTTTGATAAGTTGATAAGCTTTTTTTTGGGGGGGTTTCTTCTTCACGTATGCTCGATGTAGTGTCGTCTTTTCATATAGTATGTCAATGTTATAACTTTTTTATTCTTGATATTACACTCATATTACATGACTATTAGATATCGACGTAGTGTCGTATTTAGCCTTTCGACATAATACGTCGATCATCTGATTTGTAATGTAATATTTGAGTCAATTACTTGGGCCATGCATTTGCATGGTGCTTATCTTTCCGCATTGGATCGTATTACTCGATTATATGTGCGGTTAAGTAAGTAAGTTTGCATTTCGACATTTGGTTGTAATATTCAACCTTTGATGTCGTTACAAGGACTCCTTCTCATTGTTTTGAAACTAGCTTGACACTTGGTCGTATCATTCGACTGTATGTGTTGTCTCTCAACCTTAGAAGAGTAATAGAATTCAACACTTTGTCGTTTATTCGACTTTTGGTGTTGTTCCTTAGATATATAATTTATAAAATAAGTAGGCTTTGACACTAGGTCGTTTATTCGGCTTTCAGTGTTGTCGTAGCTTATTTCATAAAACAAATGTTTAAACTTCGACACATGGTCATTTATTTGGCTTTCAGTGTCATTGTAGGTTATCAGTGTTGTATGATAGTTTTGGCTTCAACACTTGGTCGTTTATTCGACTTTTGATGTTGTTGTACTTAACATTATTAAATGTAATTGTCCAAGCTTTGACACTTAGTCATTTGATTTGATGTTCGTGTCATTGTAGCTTGCATATGAAATGGTTGTTTGTGTTGTTTAGTTTAAAATACTTGTGATCTGGTATAATTAATAGACTAATGGGAAACCCATGCATTGTTGCAATTGGTAAAATAATAGCTTAGTTAGACTCCTTCAGCTATCACCGCCTTGGTTATAAGTAGCATTGAGATTCGGATTTGCATGTTGGTATTCTTCTACCAAGTTTCCATCCTCAATAAAGACCTGACATTAATTGTGAAGGCCCAAATTGTGAGCAAATTGTAAGGATTCTTATCGCTAGCAAGCAATCATAACTCAAAGGTATACAATTTCTTCCACATGAAAAAGAACACCTTGCTTTGCACTCTTTAGGGGCATTGTCAACTTCAACTTTATACCCCTATCATGCTGGTGCCACCATGCATTACTTCTTTCTAGAGGAATTCATCTCCCTTGATTCATTACTTGCCTTACTTCCATTTCACTCTTCGCTATTCCTCTTTTACCTGTACCCGCATCATTGTCCTCTTTGGAAATATTTTGTGTAGAATGTAGGGGACTACACTTCTAGTGTAGAATCTAGTGTCTAACACACACTTCTCCACACACTCAAATGGTAGGCCCATGTAAGCATGATGCAAATTTCATAAGAATGGAGTTCGTTGTGTTCTTTATTGTAATTAACTTTGTGTTCATTCATTATTTAAAATATGAATATATTTTAGATTCTCTCTCAATACTTGGTTTTTTCATGCATGTTTTGCCAGAAATCCTTTTGTGAAAAGATGCAAGCAGAGCAAAGGAAAAATTGGCTCAAAGTCATTAGGCGGCATCTTTGTATAGTGATAAGTAAGATGAGCAAGGAGAAAATAACAGACATAACTAGCAATGCAATACGGATAGAGTGTTTCTACAATGAGGTCATAGCCAACACAATGGGAGAGACGCTGCCCAAGAGTGAAATGAATGAAGGTGGAGTACGTCACATGATCAATAGCATCATAGGAAATATGAAGAAATGTGCAGAAGACTTGCGAGATGACTTGCCTCCTAACATTGACATGGAGAAATTAGGTTTTTGGGATTTGAAGTGGAAAGAGGAGAAGGGTAGAAGCAAGAGGGCAAAAGACATAGATTCACATTTCACTATTTCAAAGAGAGTGCGATATGAGCAATCAAAACATTCATGTGATCCATCTTCTAAGGCATGGTTAGCTATTGAGGGTAGTCGCGGGGATGCTTCTCACAAAGCACATTCATTTAGGAATGGTGATCGTTCAATTGTGTTAGGTATCCCCCATGAGGCTATAGAGGAGGGTGAGAATCTTGGTGCTGGCTCATTTGGAGTATGCTTTAAAGTCACTTTTAATGGCATCTCTTTCTTTCCTCGAAGTATTACTTATGCAGCGAAGCGCTACAAAGGAAACATATCTCACACCTTAAAGTCGTTTGACAAAGAGTATGGAATGCAAATATTACATCCAAGGATTGTCAGATGCATAGGATTTACTAGAAGCTTACCTTGGATTAACATTTTTCCATACTTCAATGGAGGGAGTATTGGAGACATGATGATGCAGCTACCCTTTGAGAAAGGGACTTTCAGAAAGCAAGTGTTATGCTTGAAAGGCAATGGAGTCACTAGGAGAGAACCAAATCCAATACTAAGTGATGTACAGCTTACGAGATTAAAGGCATTTGTGGAAGCTACCCCAGACATCATACACGCATTGGTTGATGCATTAGCAGTTGTACACCAAGAAGGCATTATACATTGTGATCTACACCCTTTCAATGTCATGCTAGATTTTACCAAGAATCATAGTCCACGGGTTGGCATCATTGATTGGGGATTGCTACTTCGATACAGTGAATCAAGAGAAGCTGTTAATTTTGTGAAGTGTACTTCAGATATGGATGATGTGACTTATAAGATCAAGAAGACTACAACAATAAGACAAAATCGACTCCAGCCTTGGCAAGCTCTAGAAATAATCGACCCTGAGAACACCAATGCTTACAGTAAAGAATCAGATGTGTTTGCCATGGGATACATGATTAAAGAGGTAATTAATTTTTATAAGGAGTGTAAGGAATACTACTTCAAAGAGGATTACACAAAATAGTCAGCATGGAGTGGCAAGTTGCAGCAGATTTATTTCAATGCAACTAACTATATGTTTGTGGAAAAACAAAATAGAATGACATTGGCCGAGATGAATAATCGACTAGCAAGATTTAACTCTCAATCCCATGCCTATTTGCGGCCTGCAGTTGAGATGATGCCTGAGTTTTATTAATTCGATTTTATTATAAAGCTACTCTTGGACAATTATGTTTATAACTATAATGTTACTCTTTCAATGCATTTTGAATACTAGTATATGCATCTATACTATTTGAATTGAATAAAGTATTATAAAAAATATTTTTTAAAAATTCTCAAATTTTTATCTTCGTGCTGTAACTTCTTGCATTTTGAATACTAGTATATGTGTTTATAGTATTTGAATTTAATAAAGTGTAAAGTGTCTTAGAATGTATTTTTATTTTTTTTCAAAATTTTATATTTGTGTATTAGAATTGTGTATTAATTTGGGAAGAGTTTGTGTTTATTATGGTTAAACTTAAACCCATGAGTCATGCATACAAAATTTTATTATAATGATTAAATTTAAACTCACCAGTCATGCACGAATTGGCAATCTAAATTTTGCAGGTCATGCACACACAGGTGGAGGGGGGGTTATAATTAAGGTTCTCATTTTGGGAGGTAGCAAGCTAAGGGTGTCCACTTTCGGACCACTTTCGGGTGAGTGTGACACCCGCTCGAGTGAAAATACAAAGGTTTTGCTTCGGTCTCCAATACCTCGATCGAGGTATAAGCTCCAATGAAAATCACACACGAGCACAACCGAGCCAAGCCAATACCTCGATCGAGGTACTGAGCTTTTTCACCGGACCGAGCCTCTACCTCGATCGAGGCTTGCTGGCAAGCCAGCTATACATGCCACATCTACCTCGTTCGAGGTATCGTGGCAATCCAGCTCATCAACCTCGATCGAGGTCAGGTGGCATGTCCAGCATACCTCGATCGAGGTATGTGCCATCCGACAGGGCAGCCAACAGGGCGGATGACATACCTCGATCGAGGTATGCTGGACACATGACTTGGCATCCCGCTTCTGCCAACATACCACGATCGAGGTATCGTGGCATGTCAAAACCTCCATCGACGTGGATGTACCGAGATGTATGGGCATGTCACAATACCTCGATCGAGGTATTGTGGCATGGCAATACCTCGATCGAGGTAGATGTACCGAGATGTATGGGCATGTCAAGAATACCTCGATCGAGGTATCGTGGCATGCCAATACCTCGATCGAGGTAGATGTGCCGAGATGTATGGGCATGTCAAGAATACCTCGATCGAGGTATCGTGGCATGCCAATACCTCGATCGAGGTAGATGTGCCGAGATGTATGGGCATGTCAAGAATACCTCGATCGAGGTAGCTAAACCCTAATTTTTCTTATAAAAGGAGAGCGACCCCCCTCATTCCGAGAACCTCGATCGAGCTCCTCCTCATCCACTGATTTCGGATTTGCCGGACTTCGACGGAATTTCGCGAGCGACGGAGAGCCACGAACGGACATCGACGGAGATGGACGGAGCCGGAGCGGGAGAGTCCAGGTAGGGTTTTTTTTAATGTAGCATTTTCTTTTTGGTAGAATTTGATTAAATTTTAGTTTATAAGAAAAATTATAAAATGCATTTTAATGTTTTTTTGAAATTTATGAATTATGAGATTTTTTATTTAAAATGTGAAAATTAATTTTTTTTTTAAATAGAGCTTTTTTTAGTAAATAAAAAAACGTTCATATTAATAATTATAAAATATTTATAAATTTGAAATGCATTTGTAAATTTTTTTTTAATTTTTAAATTACGACATTTATAATTTAAAATGTGAAAATTTTAAATTTAAAAAACATTTAATGAGGCATTTTTTATTCAAAATGTGAAAATGTTCAATATTTCTGTTTTTTTTATGTAGCATTTTCTTTTTGGTAGAATTTAATTAAATTTTAGGTTAAAAGAAAAATAATAAAAAATTTCTAAATTTCAAATGCAATATAATGTTTTTTTGAAATTTATGAATTACGACATTTTTTATTTAAAATGTGAAAATGAAATTTTTTTTTCAAAATAGAGCTTTTTTAGTAAATAAAAAAACGTTCATATTAATAATTATAAAATATTTATAAATTTGAAATGCATTTGTAAATTTTTTTAAAATTTTTGAATTACGACATTTATAATTTAAAATGTGAAAATTTTAAATTTAAAAAACGTTTAATGAGGCATTTTTTATTCAAAATGTGAAAATGTTCTATATTTCTGTTTTTTTTATGTAGCATTTTCTTTTTGGTAGAATTTAATTAAATTTTAGTTTATAAGGAAAATTATAAAAAATTTCTAAATTTATAATGCATTTTAATGTTTTTTTGAAATTTATAAATTACGACATTTTTTATTTAAAATGTGAAAATGAAAATTTTATTTTTAAATAGAGCTATTTTTATTAAATAAAAAAACGTTCATAGGAATAATTATAAAGTATTTCTAAATTTGAAATGCATTTGTAAAATTTTTTTTTAATTTTTGAATTATGACATTTATAATTTAAAATGTGAAAATTTTAAATTTAAAAAACGTTTAATGAGGCATTTTTTATTCAAAATGTGAAAATGTAAAAATTAGGTTTTTAAAAATCATCTTTAGGAATGGCCACTAGTTGAGGTGGATTGCCCAACCAAAATAGGAAATGAAGATACAAGACATTTTGTATAAGACTCACTCGACTTATCAAATTAATACACAAACATAAACCTACTAGTCAACTATTGCAGTTGGACATTAAAGATTGACTAGTGACATGGTTGGTGACCAAAGCTTGAAGTTGACTAGACACTTTGGGACAAGCAAGTTCTTTAGAAGGAAACTAGGTTTAAGCTTGGGTAATCATCCCTAATATATTGGGAAATTACTAATGATAAATCATCCATTAACTATTTGGCAATTAGTAAGGATCGATTCTACTAGGAAATATGTTGAAGGCATATGTCCCCTATTAGTCAATAGATTGATTAGACTAAGCATGCATGATAAGGCTATAGCTTGGAAATGCCTAGATAGTGGCTTAGTCCAAATCTTCAATATCCCTTAAGAAGACATGAAATAGTGGCTTAGACCTTAAGAAGACATGGAATAGTTTGCAAATGTCTAATTCTTCTAAGTTATGCATAGACTCTAGCATAACTGAAAAAAGAATATTACAAGATTGAGAATATTTGGATGGGTCTTCAAGAACTCGAATATTACGGTCTGTGCCTATAAACTGTTTGAGATTCTTATGCTATCACTATGGCATGCTTTAGATCTAGCACTTTGATCATGTTTGTTGTCTAGTTCCATAATTCATCTACTTCTCTTATATGTATAAGAAGAAAGAAATACGCCATAGAGAAACTGAAAGTTTAACTAGAATACCTAACATTCATTGCACATGGGACTCTAGTGGATCTATATTCATTCCACATTCATGCTAATATATGCAAGTGTTTTGATCAACTATAGACCTAAGTTCAAATAGAGCCTGTTAATGACTGAATCTCTCCTAATCATCCCTTAATGATCATAGATAATAGTATGGGCCACTATAAGGATTGGTTAGGAGCTATTTTTGAAATGCCAAACTTTGAAATGAAGTCAATATTCATTGTGTTGAGGAATATTTGTCGGGTGGATCTAGTTGAAGAGAGAAATCCATGTTGCATAACATTTGTCTGAGTTGAGCAGCCTCAAATCGACTTAAGAGAGAGAGAACTCCATAACCTTCAAGAGTCGACATTTGAAGCATCCCATTCCATGTTGTTTGCTACATGGCAGCTCGCCATGTGGCACACATACATCCCTTTTTGCACTGTAGGGAAACCTATGACTAATGTTAACAACATTTATCTTGTCTTTTACAAATGACTAAGATGTTTTCCCAAAAAGACTTTGTAACAATAATCACGTGAACCACCTCATAACCAAAATAGTATGGATGTTACATATCTCCTTTCCCTCATTGAAACTATGTCACACATGGAATGTCAACCACATGCTCAAGGAATTATATGCTAGTTTGATTGTAAGCAAGGGTGGTCTCTTTCTTGCTAGTCCAACCATAGGCAACGGTGACGCTTATTACTTGAGCTCAACCAAAATTAACATTAGTTATCGTATGCAACCCTTCCCATTGCATAGGGACATCCAAGGATTTAATTTTCAAAGTTTTTGAATCCTCTTCTAGGGATCTTGTGCCCTTTGTTGTTGCTACGTATGTGGATGATCTCATTCCAAAACTATTTTTACAACTAGAAGTCGAGTGAGTCTTATACAAAATGTCTTGAACCAAGTGATGATCTATAGGAATGGCCACTAGTTGAGGTGGATTGCCCAACCAAAATAGATAATATTGAAAAGGCTTAATTATTTTCTCAAAGTTCTCGCTTTAAAAGGTATGTAGTGTGAACCCGCTCTCTTTTTTAATGTGTAGTCCGAGAAATACTAGATGCGCCTTGCTTGTGTATCGTTCAAAGTAATGTATTAGGTATCCTTCTATCTCCTCCATATCTATTGCAAACCCAAGGCAGTAAAGCATTCAAAGAAGGTCTTATTAACCAAACCTCTCCACTATCTGTCCTTAGTATAGGGGCCATAAGTGGACAATGTGGTCCTTGCACCACGTGGAAAAGTTTCATATTGGATAAAAAGTGAAAAAAGGGAAACATATAAGGAAAAAATATTTGAGACATCTAAGTTTAAAAATGCAACAACTAGAGTGAAAAAATTCTAATCAAAATTAAGAATTATTAATAATATTGATTAATATTGAGCCACACATTTGGCCCATCTACCGGTAGGTGCATAGGATCTACCTCATCAAGGAGTACGTACAAATAGTTTTCATTACGTAAATAGATTATAAGTCATATTGAATAGAATATTATTTTCATAACCCAAATAGAATATTAATTTCCATGTGTTTTTTTTGTGCATGCGCCAGCCAGTGCACAGGTTCTAGCACCACTATTCGTATGCAGATAGAGATGCTGAGAGCTGAGATGAGGGAACTGCAGGATGCTAGGGCACCCCCTCACTTGGTTGCGAGCCTGGATTCAGTTATTGAGGCTCTGAGTCGATTGGACACAGTTGAGGACGTTGTGGATAGCTTTCAGGCACAGGCTGAGGCGGAGATCACTGGTGGTGGCTTGGATTGGAGAGCCATTCGACAGTTGTTTGAGCGTGAGTCACATCACAGGGAGGCCTTGGACGATATGTTTTGGGATGGTCACACCGAGGCGATGCGACCACGATCAGGGCTCCCCTTGCATATTTTACGGTGTAGGCACCCCATCATAGCAGCACACATTTATCCGAGATATCTCGCTGCAAATGGTGGTCGATTGCCTCACAACCGCCAGATAGCCAGGTCGTTTGCCATGCAGCTTTACGCTGAGTTTGTCCTTGGTCATCGGGTGGACTACCTTAGTACCCGTCCAGGATCAGGAGCGGGACGTGGTAGGATGGGGCGTCAGGAGCGTCAGATTGTAGGTGTTCGGCGTCGACGCGAGGGACCAGAGTTGCACACCATCCCTGCACCGGCATTGCGAGCGGTGGGAGGACAGATTAGGGGGGATGTTCATTCAGTGGCATCATCCTTGCAGCACATGGTCTCTGCCCTATCGAGATCTATTGCGATTCCACCTCCCCCACCTCGATCATCGATGGAGCATCCCACATCTACACCACCTCCCACATCTACGGCGCCTCAGCACGAGTTGGAGGCTCGAGACACACGGATTGTAGAGTTGGAGGCATTGTTGGCCGAGTCTAGGGACGAGGTTAGTTATTTTGATTATGTTAGTTTATTTTTTTGTAGCGTGTTTTGAACTGAAGTTTTTTGGTTAATTCTCACCATGTACGCGACATGTTTGCATTGCAGGCACATCTATTGCGTCAGGAGATGGAGTCTCGCGTACGACTGTTGCAGACAGATTTGGAGGAGCAGAGGATTCGGACACGCATAGCATACCATCGCGCAGAGCACTATATTTTGCAGTTGAGGCATATTAGTCGTGATCCATCGCGCCATAGGATCGACCCCAGCGTGGCCCTATACCCTGCTCCTCCTGTAGATGTGCCGACTAGGACACCCATAGACGCAGCAGTCATAGCGAGGCTTCCTACTGCCACTTGTGTCCTCTGCCACGAGGAGTTTGACACCGTAGGGTGGTTTGGACTAGGGTGCGGCCACATCACACATCTCCATTGCATGACCCGCCACATGGTGGCACGTTCAGTGTGCCCTGTATGCTTTGCTGACATTGATGTGGCGACATACAGAGGACTGGGCATGGATGATCTATATCCTGGTCATCGTCAGGCTGTTGATCCATTCGCCCGTGTAGTCTTGACAGAGCACTACAGGGAGGAGGCACAGAGAGCGTTGCTGATGCAGGAGGGTGCGGATACATCGGTGGTTGCATCATGCATTCCACGACGCTTTTCGTACGGTGATTTCATGCCAGGTGACGAGGCACGAGCGGAGGAGGCACGCCGGATTGAGCGAGAGGCAGAGCTGTAGACATCATTGCAGCAGTGGGTGGAGCAGCAGCTAGGGCGGGGCCGAGACCAGCGTCTTTCACATGTAGAGACGATTACTCGCGCTGGATTTGAGGCACGAGTATTCGCAGATGCACGGCTATGGGAGCTGAGACGCGCGTACATAGAGGAGGCGAGGGAGGCAGAGATGGCAGCAGTGGCGCGTGCAGCATGCCCTCCTCTTCATCAGGATGAGGCTGGCCCATCTCATGCAGGTGATGAGGCTGGCCCATCTGAGCCGGCTTTGCCTGAGGGCACACAGCGGACGGTTGGGCAGCGGGTCATACAGGAGCCACGTCAGCGTTCCACTAGAGGATCATATGTAGAGTTATCAGATTCGGATTCAGATTGATTGTTTAGGCTTCACACGTTTCTTGTATAGGGATGCACTTTTGCAGCATGACGATGATGATGTACAGATTCATTTTGGTACTTTCATGATATTGTTCCCACTTTTATGATGTATGAGCATTTTCGTACTTTCATGATGTTCTTCACACTTTGTTTATCTCAGTTTATCTCAGTTTATAGTTTGTTTAATACATAAGGTATTTAAAAAAGAATGCCATGTGAAGTAATTGTAAACATTAAACATTAATTGTAAACATTAAACATTAAACATATCAAAATTCATCTTTTTTTGGATGAAAATTTTATTTTGCTGATAAAAGTTTTTCATTTTTTAAACAAAAATTTTATTCTATTCATGTTTGTCAATAAAGTGTGTTTCAAAATCCAAATTTTCATCAATTTTTCAAAAAGACAACTATTGTCATATTCATGCTTCCAAATCTAGCCTTCCCATCTTAATATCAAAATATGTTGAAATTCAACCATTTGATAAACTAATTTGTATAAAAAGAAAATTACTTTTTTTAGACAATGCCATAGCCCAATGTAAAATTGTTTCATCAAATGAAATTAGATATTAAAGTAACATCAATTTTACCAACTTTCAATTTATGTTATTTACAAAAAGTATTCTAGAAATGTATATTGGTACAAAACTTATCCATGACTCCGAGGGCAATGTTGTTACCTATGTGTAAATCAATTGATAAAAAATTCTTTCAACACCAATGAACTTGAGGGAATGTGTGATCTAGAGATACTTAAACAACATGACAAAAGGAAAAAATTCGAGAAATCACCAATGTGTGGACATGCTTAGTTTGTAGGGTGTAGAAATTCTTGTATATGGATTTGATATGGGCACTTGCATAGAAAACAATTGGTATTTCAAAGAAAAAGCTCTAGCAACTCTCTTAGTTGAATGAAGCAGTTTCTTCTCCTTTGCAATTTGTCATGTTTTTTAAATTAAAGGAGAGAATACTTTTTGCAAATGATAATACTAGACATTTTTAGGTTCTGTAATAAAATATAAGTAATATTTTATGCATTCTTTTTTCACAATTCTAGTTTTTTAATATTATTGACATGAAGCGTATATTTTGTCCCTACAATTTTTAAAAAATATAAATTTTTTGGGGATTTTTTTCAAAAATGGAGTTAGACTTGTCCTTTGCATGATTTTGCTGTTATTTATTATGACTCAGTGTTTAATTTGTCTCTTATTGTTAACAATACTTGTGCTAATTGGTGATCAAAGAAAACAAGACCTAATTATTTGTCATATTCGAACCACAATCACATGTGCCTTCCAAATCACAATCGCATATGCCTTCCAAGTTTCTAAGGACTATTTCAATTTCCTTAATATGACATTTGCCAATGCACCAATCTAATTATTATGCATGTATAAAAGATAATGAACATAAAGAAGAGAAATCAACACAATTGGCAATTAATGCATGTATATGATTTTGGATTAGTCGTGCTAGTAGGGATTGCTTCTACGTGGCGCAAACCAAATCAGTTGGAGACCAAATCTTGCATGGATGTACGTCTAGGGTAGCCTAAGAGGCGTGTGAAGTTTCGTCCCCAACAGGGTTTAGGATTTAGGGTCCAGGGTCTAGGGTTTAGGGTTTAGGGTTTAGTCGTGCTAGTAGGGATTGCTTCTACGTGGCGCAAACCAAATCAGTTGGAGACCAAATCTTGCGTGAATGTACGTCTAGGGTAGCCTAAGAGGCGTGTGAAGTTTCGTCCCCAACAGGGTTTAGGATTTAGGGTCCAGGGTTTAGGGTTTAGGGTTTAGGGTTTAGTTGTGCTAGTAGGGATTGCTTCTACGTGGCGCAAACCAAATCAGTTGGAGACCAAATCTTGCGTGGATGTACGTCTAGGGTAGCCTAAGAGGCGTGTGAAGTTTCATCCCCAACAGGGTTTAGGATTTAGGGTTTAGGGTTTAGGGTTTAGCCGTGCTAGTAGGGATTGCTTCTACGTGGCGCAAACCAAATCAGTTGGAGACCAAATCTTGCGTGGATGTACGTCTAGGGTAGCCTAAGAGGCGTGTGAAGTTTCGTCCCCAACAGGGTTTAGGATTTAGGGTCCAGGGTTTAGGGTTTAGGGTTTAGGGTTTAGTCGTGCTAGTAGGGATTGCTTCTACATGGCGCAAACCAAATCAGTTGGAGACCAAATCTTGCGTGGATGTACGTCTATGGTAGCCTAAGAGGCGTGTGAAGTTTCGTCCCCAACAGGGTTTAGGATTTAGGGTCCAGGGTTTAGGGTTTAGGATTTAGGGTTTAGTCGTGCTAGTAGGGATTGCTTCTACGTGGCGCAAACAAAATCAATTGGAGACCAAATCTTGCGTGGATGTACGTCTAGGGTAGCCTAAGAGGCGTGTGAAGTTTCGTCCCCAACAGGGTTTAGGATTTAGGGTCCAGGGTTTAGGGTTTAGGGTTTAGTCGTGCTAGTAGGGATTGCTTCTACGTGGCGCAAACAAAATCAGTTGGAGACCAAATCTTGCGTGGATGCACGTCTAGGGTAGCCTAAGAGGCGTGTGAAGTTTCGTCCCCAACAGGGTTTAGGATTTAGGGTCCAGGGTTTAGGGTTTAGGGTTTAGGGTTTAGTCATGCTAGTAGGGATTGCTTCTACGTGGCGCAAACAAAATCAGTTGGAGACCAAATCTTGCGTGGATGTACGTCTAGGGTAGCCTAAGAGGCGTGTGAAGTTTCGTGCCCAACAGGGTTTAGGATTTAGGGTCCAGGGTTTAGGGTTTAGGGTTTAGTCGTGCTAGTAGGGATTGTAAAAATGTATGCATTTGTCCTTCCACGTGGCGCATACCAAATCAGTTGGAGACCAAATCTTGCATGGATGTACGTCTATGGTAGCCTAAGAGCCGTGCAAAGTTTAATCTCCAACAGATAAGTCCACATGCATATTTGGTTAGTACGTGCGCCATTTTTCACACGTAGTCGTGCTAGTAGGGATTGTAAAAATGTACGCATTATACCTTCCACGTGGCGCATACCAAATAAGTTGGAGACCAAATCTTGCGTGGATGTATGTCTAGGGTGGCCTAAGAGTCGTGCGAAGTTTCATTCCCAACAGATAAATCCACATGCGTATTTCGTTAGTACATGCGCCATAGCTCATACGTAGTCGTGCTAGTAGGAATTGTAAAAATGTACACACCTGTCCTTCCATGTGGCGCATACCAAATCAGTTGGGCACCAAATCTTGCGTGGATGTACGTCTACGGTAGCCTAAGAGCCGTGCAAAGTTTAATCTCCAACAGATAAGTCCACATGCATATTTGGTTAGTACGTGCGCCATTTCTCACACGTAGTCGTGCTAGTAGGGATTGTAAAAATGTACGCATTATACCTTCCACGTGGCGCATACCAAATAAGTTGGAGACCAAATCTTGCGTGGATGTATGTCTAGGGTGGCCTAAGAGTCGTGCGAAGTTTCATTCCCAACAGATAAGTCCACACGCGCATTTCGTTAGTACATGCGCCATAGCTCATACGTAGTCACGAGTGCTAGTAGGGATTGTAAAAATGTACGCATTGTACCTTCCACGTGGCGCATACCAAATCAATTTAGACCAAATCTCGCGTGGATGTATGTCTAGGGTGGCCTAAGAGTCGTGCGAAGTTTCATCCCCAACAAGCAAGTCCACACACGTATTTCGTTAGTACGTGCGCGAATTTTCTTAGTCACGTTTTTAAAATGTCCTAAAGCACAAAACAAATTACAACATTACTACTAATAAACAATTTTTTGTATTACAAACACAACAAATCCCATTGAGAAGACATCGGACATCATGTTAAAAATAGAATCTAATACAATGATGTGTATGAACGTGTATACAGCCATCATAGTGAAATACAAAATATGAGTCCATGAAAATTACAATGGTACGGTCACACAGTGAGCCTATACATATCGAATACAAAAAAGTGTAATCAACTAGTGATACCCAATAAAAATCAATCTGATCAACTGATGATCCCAAAAAATATGATATGTAATGTGCTACTCCTCAGGATCAGCTCTCATGCCAATAGTTGCAAGTATGCTCTCGTGATCCGCCACTGCAAGGCACCATCGTGGAGTGGACGTCGCCTTGCGAGTGCGAACACGACTCAAAGTAATCTTGATCCCAACAACAAGATGAGAATACATGTATGCCTCTTGATCCGCCATGTACTCCTGGAACTCAATATAGCGACCACGCCTCTGTATCTGCTGAAAATAGTGGCCACCTACGATCATGCTATGAGCATTGAAGTGCATCCCATGCCCATCCACTGTATCCTCATTCAGCACAGTCTTCAGCATAGAGCATCGCAACAAGTAATAATCCACACCCTCCTCATTGCCCTCCGAAGCAATAACCGCGAAGATATCACCAATACGCAAAATATCTGTAAGCTGGTCATAATCTCTAGAGGAACTGAATCCCGCATCCTGATCATCATGTATCTCCTCCCAAGGCTGGAAGGGAGAAAGCACTCGCCGTACCCATGGATCGGCCCATGGTATCATGGAGCACCCTCCCCAATCATCATCAATGCATGCAGAGCAAAAACATGCAAACCGTCGAGAAAAGATCGCGGGGTGAGACTCACCTACGCTCCTGATGGAATGGAAATCAAGAGTGCCAGGCACAGAACGACAATCAAAAGGCCTCGACCGATCAAGACTCCCAATGTCCACGCACCAAAAATACCGGCTCACCACCCTATCGTCACGCGACTGAAACGAGGACGTAGCACTAGTGGATAAGTGCTGGCTGCACCACCGCACCACATCATGTGCATCCTTGAAGCGATCGGCACTGTGACGCAACTGGTATCGACGCAAAGCACGCTTCACGCAAGCACCTGCACCATCGTGCTCTCCCTTACCGTGCCCTGTCTCGAAGTAGCTCCATGTGATCGGAATGCCTGTCTCACGGTGCCATCTGCAAAACCAATAAAATTGTCTAGCGGATTTGAACTGACCACCGCAACCGTCTGACCAGATCCAGCGCCGCTGCCATGTGACACCATGATCCCTCAAGAAACTATCATGCAAAGTGAAGCAATGCTGCACAAAATGGGCATCATGCGATCGATCATCACTAATGTAGAAGTGATACTCTCGCACAATGATGCGTGAGTCCATGGTGCTATCAATGCCATCCACATGAGCCTGTGCATGACGATAGCTAATGTGCACAAATATAGCAACCTGCAATATGGCATTGAAAAAAAATATGACTATTGAAATAATTCAATATAATGAGGCGGAGAAAAAATCAATACTCAATCACACGTCACCTGTTCGGAGAAATAATACTCCGATTGGATCTCATGCTGTGGTGCAAAGGTGTAATTCTTCGCAAAGTCCACCACTGAGACAACCACCCCTGTAGGAAATGTCCTCAAACATGCACGGAACTAACGATCCTCCCACTTCGCAGTGTGCGAGTGGCGTATGTAGCGGTACAGCTTCCCTCGAAAACTATCAATGAATACAACACGTGGTGTCTCCTTCCCCACAAGCTGCAACCTCCTCAACTGTGCACCACCATCTAATGTCAAGGTACAGTACTCATACTGCTGCCAACGAACCATCTGCACATCACAAGTATCTAGTGCAACTCGTGGCACTCTAGCAAAGTCACCACACAAAGTACACGTGCCTTCCACACAATCAAGGGAGTGGAATAAAGCATCACCATCTCGTGTACACAATATGGAATGAATGAAGTCGCGAGGGCTAGTAGGAACCACTCCCCTATGACCATCAAGGGAACGGAATACGTCATACATCAATCCAAAATCCACATGGTAGCGACAACAGCATGTGTCACGCTCCTGAGAGCATCGCACAGACCATGGCTTGCATCGCTCAAATGACCTCTGCCCAATCTTGAACTCCGGGTGCGCCTCTACAAACTGAGTGTACAACTCAGTTTGGGTACACTCCAAAAAACATGCACCATGCTCAATGTACACACCGCGTGACACCCTCTTCCGCAATGCCTTCTTGAACACCGGGGATGCTCTGCAATGCTCCTCCCAAAACTGTTGTATGAAGGACCTAGTGGAATCATCCAACAATCGATCGCTGCGAGGTGCACGACCACTCGAAGCCCAAAGAGCATCAGTCTCACTATCCTCTAGACTCTGCCTCCTAATGATGCCTGCTCGCAATGTGCGCGGTGCAATCTGAAGAAGACGTGAAGCGGTACGCACATGGCCTATCATATGAGGTCTACTAATGGCAGCCACAATAGCACGACGTGCTGCCAAGGCATCACTGGAGTTCCTATGCTTAATAGAAGCATAGGAACGTCAAACACTGCTAAGGACCTCGCTAGATACAACCCTATCTCTACGTGCACCAAGACCAGCAAGCCTCCTACACTCTACCAAGTCAGGGTGATCAATCAGGGACGTGAGAAGAGAAGACTGCGAAGCTGGCGTGAGGTCACAAAAAAAAGACTGCACAATCTTGCTAGTACGACGACGGATAGTGGACTTCGGCAAGTCACGTCGTGAAGCAACACTGCTACTGCAAGGTGGGGCAAGGGGATCAATGGGAGATGGTAGGGTGGACGGAGGAAGGGAGGTGCCAAGCGGAGCAGGGGGAGGGGGAGGGGGGAGGGTGGAGGGGGAAGAGGTAGAGGTGGAGGCCAAAATGTAGGTGGCTAGGGGAAGGGCGGAGGCTAGAAGTAGGGGAGCGGATGAGGATGGGGGGACAATGGAGGTGGGGGTGGGGGTGGAGGTGGGGGTGGAGGTGGGATGTAGAGGTAGAGCTGGAGGTGGATCAGTGGTGGGAGCGCGAGCTCGAGCTCTAGAGGCTCTCTTGCACTCACGAGCCTTCCGCTTGCGCTCCTCGTCAATGAGATTTGGGGGGGGGTTCCTACATCTTTCACGTCTACTAGCTCTACGGCTTTGAGAACCCATTCTCAATGAAAGTAGGATGGAAGGTGTGACAAAGTGATGAGGAGGCAAGAATGGCTAAGAATGGGTGAAATGAACCAAAACGTGGTGTCTTATAGAGAGCCTCAACTCATCCACTAGATTGCTCTTAGATTGCTCTTCATTATTATTGGTGGAGAGGTGCTAAGATTGAAACTAATTGGCTAAGTTTTGGTGCTAGATTGATACTAATTGGCTAAGTTTTGTACCTTCAAATACCTCGATCGAGGTCTATGCCCAGAGTCCCGATCATATACCTCGATCAGACTTTATACCTCGATCGAGGTATTCAGTGCCATTACGCATGTATGAACCTCGATCGAGGTATCCCTAGGTGTCCTCGGTCATAAACCTCGATCGAGGTATCCCTAGGTGTCCTCGGTCATATACCTCGATCGAGGTATTGTATGCCTCACCTAGATCATATACCTCGATCGAGGTATTGTATGCCTCGCACATGGTCATGTGTATACATCTGGCTGATGTGGCACCATACATGGTCATGATGTGGTAATATAGTCTCTTCCTGCATGGTCATGATGTGGTAATATAGTATCTTCCATGACATTGAAAGGTGATGTGGCATGATGAGTTGGCATTCATGAGGTGGTAGATTGACATGGCAAAGTGAGGTGGAGGGATTGGTGACGTGGCAAGGTTGAGGAGGTATGCCAAGGTGGCATTGTGTGATCACATGGCTGATGATGTGGAATGATGAGGTGGCACATGTGGCAGCACGTGTGGCAATGTAAGGTGACATGGCAAGGAGTGATGTCACATCTCCTTGATGAGATGGCACCACGTGGTCTAACAACGTGGCATGGTTTTGATGACTCAGCCTTCCACATGGGCAGCATGCAGACTCCAAAGGCTTGCCACTAGGGTCGGTGATGCTCCTAGCCTACCTCACCAAGCCTAATACCAAGCCTACCTTGTCTTGGTATTAGGCTTGGGTGGCCCTTTTTCCCCCACAAAAGGGAGATTTAACTGTTGGAGGCCATATCGTACGTTTCCCTTACTCAAATTTAACCAAAATTTTTTCCTCTTATTCATCACGCAGAGGACTAAAAATATTGACATTTTTGAAATTTTTGGTTATGTTTGAGAATTACTAGATTTATTTTTAATATTCTTTGTTGATCCTCTAAGGAGTAAAAGTAAAAATTAAACTTCAATCTTCCTAAATCTAACCGTTGGATTTGGGATTTGATGATTCAACCACACACCCTTATGTGCCTACTAACCTTCCACCGAATTGGATTTGCTTAATTATTCAAAATACTAAAAAAATGTGGTGTGCTACTAAAATGCATGTATTTTATGACTTTATTTATTATAAATAATTATTTATAATTAGATAAATCATTCAAAAAATTACCAATAAATCAAGTTAAGCTCTACATAATGCAAAGAGACCACTTACAAAGTTTCAATAACATTTAATCTAAAATGAGTGAGAAATTTAGAATTTAATATGACACTCTCTATTCGTGACAAACGTGTGACCACCCTGGAACCATGCCGTGTGACACAAAGAAATTTTTTGTGTGTGCATCGAATTTTCGATCAGACTATACGATTGTGTGCACAATAGCAAGTGTGATGTTGTGTCAGAAGACTTCAAAGACTAGATCCATAGGGAAGTAGGTGAGATTTGCATTTTTGTGTGCTAAAAAGCTTGTTTTAAACCTCCTAAGGATTGGGGAGTGAACAAAAAGTGGACACCCTTAGCTTGCTACTTCCCTTTTATTTTGAAGTACATCGATCTCCTATCATGGCATTTTTTTTCAGGATTCAAGTGATTGACTATGATAATAAGGAGGAATTAGGTGTTGTTAGGGTGACAAGAGACACAGGTCATCCCACATTCTCTCATGTTCGTGAACAAATTGAAGGTGATAAGCTTCTATTAGAACCCTTTGAGTTTGTTGAGGATGAATATACAATAACCAAACGGCAAGAGGAACGATGGACAATCAATGATCAACTCTTAGTGCACATCAAGAGAAGTCTATGCCGCATAGAGGAAACTCCTTATCCATGTAAAAGACATTGGACTCAACTAGCTGATGACATAAATCTTGATGCCCAAGTGCACATGTATTCAAAGCTTTCTAGTAGATTACTGAGCCCAACTATTCTTGAACTTTGGCAACATGAATCTGATAGAGTTAGATCAAAGCTAAAGGAAATGGTAGTGTCAAGGGATGATAAGTTTGAGTTGCATTCTGAGGACTTCAATGGGGTGCCCCATGTGCGAATTTGGTGTCATGAGTGTAATGAACTTTATGGTAAAGGATTGATAGAAGGCAAGCATGCAGCATACAATTGCTTCTCTAACTTCATGAGATTTCACATATTAGAAAGTAAAAAGCATGAGCTCAAGTATATGGTTGCTCGAGGACTACGAAAAGAAGATATGCCCAAAGTAGTGCATCAACCGACAAAGGATGACAAAAGAGAGATAGAAGATGCGATAGAGAAGATGAAATCTTTTATGTCCACAAATGAAGGTATTATTTGTTCCTTTATTCCTCAATTAGTATTTGCCATCTTCTTACATTAAGTCTCTTACTCATCTCCTATCGTTTCAATAGGTTGGGATTTTGAGGTTGTTGAAGCTACAATACATGATTTTAAGGACAAAAGCTTGGTGAAGGTGCGATGCAAATATGATGATGCATGGTTGCGTTTATGTCCTCCAAGATCAGATTTGTACACGGTTCTCAATGAACACACAAAGTCAAACTCTCATATCAAGTCGCTCATGAGAAAAGATGAAAATCCAAAGGTAGCACTCACTGGCTTGCGAGGGCATCCTCGAAAGGATAAGGAGCATGATCCAAAGCAAAGATCTCTTAGCAACTTTGTGGTTTCAACAAAAACTAGAAGCCCAAGTACGAGTGCTTTCTCTATTGATTCAAGTTTTAATAGAGAAAATGAATCTTCTTTTGTAAATTTTGACTTGCTATGTTGGGGCCTTTGGAGCCATGAGGTCAAAGTAGGTAACAAGTATGTCAAGATAAAGCCTTTCTTAGATGATCAATGTGGCGGGAAGTATTGGTTTATAGAGCGTCATGTTAAGGCGATGTTAAATAATGGATGTACGGATATTCATGTGGATGGATGCTTTCATCACATAAGTTGCATACGCATTTCACAAGATGGGCAACCATTTAAAGGCTTTACATGCCACCATTGCAAGGGGATAGTTAAACTTGCTGACTTTAGAATGAGATTGTACAGAGAAGAGAAGGTTGAGAACAAGAGAGGAGATAGGAGTACCGGTTGTGGAAGAAGGCTAGATTATCTTACAAAGAGTGAGCTTAGGGATGCAACTCTTTTTGCTAAAAGTCGAGTAAGAGACCTTTCTAAGCAACTATGGTGGACAAAGTCTCAGGTTGCCATTCTTTCAGTAAGAGTCCGCACTTTAAGAGAAGCTAGCATAGAGTCTCTCAATCGAAAGGATGTAAAACAATTTTGCAACAATATAATCGAAGCCCATAGATTGGAAAAGTTTGGTGGTAAAGCTGCCTTATGGGACTTTCTACAAGATGTTGCCACAAACATAATCAAGTCAAGTGCTAGACAAAGATATAGTGAGAACACAAAGGCAATATTTGAGGTTGCAAGGATGTGGGGAGGTCCAAGGTTACATGACTTCTTGAGTTCCAACCTCAATGGACCTTCTTTATCAACGACAAAGTGAGGGCAAAGACTTGCTACTCAGTTTGTACCTGGTATACATGGATATCTTTTTGATGCAATCACTGAAATTTATGAAAAAGAAAAAGAAAAGCGTGGAATCATGTCAAGGATTCCCTTCATCATAGTGGAAGATGAAACTGCAATAAAGAAGCGGATAAGATAACCTCCTTTTTCTCTAAATTATTTTCATAATCTAAATCTTGTTTTTGATTGCAAGAGGATTGCATATGATCTTACAGACTTGTGCTTATTATTGCTTGTAGGTGGAATCCAAAGGATGACATGCTTGTGGGTTTTGATGGATATAAAGTAGATGATCATGAGTGCATGACCACATGCATTATCAAAGTGGGAGAAGGACAAAAAGGATATGATCAGATTATTGATGCATTTCAAAATTGTGTCATTGGTGGACGTGCAAGAGTTTTTCTTGCCAATCCATTGCATGATGCACTCCCATGCTTGGTTCTTGCACTTCATTGCACTTGCGGCCGATTTGATGCAAGTTTTGTCCGCAAGCAATGGGATGCTATTTTAAACTTATGGAATGAGAAGCTAAAGACCACGGTTGGTCAATGGGATGGATGGCCTCTCTCAGCAAAAGTTTTAGAAAATCAAGTTTTTGGGCTGCATGATCAAGATTTTGTACATAATGGGAAAAAGTTAGTCAATGTTCTTGACAAGCCTAAGCATCAATTGGCTATTGGCAATGTTTGGATCACCTTAAATCATGTCATTATTGTGTATGATGCTTTTTCTATCGACAAGCATATGCTAAGGGAGGGAGACATTAGGCGAGATGACTGCCAAAATTGGGCTGGAGCTCAAAGAATATGTAGTAGACAAGTGCAATGGTGCTTGGGAGAATTGGCAAACAATGGAATTCATAGAAAAGAGAGGAGCATGCTAGAAACACAAGCTTATCTTGAAACTGCTGGAGACTACATCGACATCTTCTTATCTCCACATTTGAATCTTGTGGATCGAGTCTATCTTGCGGGCAAAGTCTCTTTTTTCTTTCAAATTTGGAGGTCTTGGATTGTTCATCATGCCAACTATACGTTGAATAGAAACTTCATAACTAAGGAAGCTTTCTTAGATGTGCAACTCTCATGCCATTTTGTGGTCCTACTGATCAAGTACTTTAGAGAATTTTGTCCAGGCCTAAGGTGTCCATTACATCTTATAGGTTCAGATGCAGTTGAAATCTTCTTTAGCAAGATTGGAAGCATGGTGGGACAAGAACGCGCTTATGACTTGATGGATATGCTACATAGTGCAGGTAGTATGAATAGGCTTGCACACTTTGAATGCAAAGAGGATAGTCCTCTATTTACAAGGGCACATAAGAAGCAAGAACATGTCTGGAGAGAATTGAATCTCAAAGAGAACATGCGAGAAGCTAATATTTTTATGATTGTGTGTCAACTGATGATAAAATCATCGAAGCATTGAAGAAGGGACTAAAAAGTGCTCAAGAAAGGTGTGAAAGTTTGCATATGAAGCCAAAGGGTGAGAATATGAAGTGGTGGATGGAACCTTGGTCAAATGGATTTGCAGATGCATATTCACAAGAATCTGATTCTGACGAAGAAGACCAATGTCAAGCAGATCATGTGTCAGAAATAGATGATAATGACAACAATGCCTCCATAAGTGAAATCAGACATGTGGTGGATTCTCTCCTAGATGAACAAGAAGCAGTGAGCCCAGTTGTTACCATTGGGGTGTGATTTTTTAGTGAGCTTTTTGTCATGAGCTTTTTTTCAATTTTCATGAATATTGTGAGCTTTTCATTCACCTGAGAGAGAGAGAGGGGGAGGGGGGGTTTCATGGAGTGGGGTGGGTGGAAAGTTTGGGTTATGGTTGTAGTTAAGAGGAGAGAGGGGGGAGAGGGGAGATAAAGGAAAAGGGGAGGGATGGTCGCATGGGTAAAGTGGCATGGAGAAGGGAGGGGAGGGGAGTTGGAACATATATTCGTTATCATAGTTAGAGGGGGAACTTATAAGGTATGCAAAGAGGAGTGCAAGGAGGAGAGAGAGGATGAGGAATGTGAAACTTATGTTCATCTCCTAAATGTAAAGGGGAAGGGAGAGCATATGGGCGCAGACTCAGGGCGCAGACTCAAAATAGGCCCAAAACAGGCCAAAATGACAAAAACACCATTTTTCCAATTTTTATCGGAATATGGTCATGTTGGTACTCAAAATGACCGGAATTCGACGAGGAATCCAAATATGAGGTCAAAAGTTTCAAATTATACACTTTGAAAATGAACATATCTCCCATAGTTCCTCCCTTCTACTTTGAATATGGACATATCTTCCATAATTTTTTGCCTCCTACTGCCACTCATATCCGCCCCCCCCTTGTGCATAGTATACATTCTTCCACCCCTTCCACATGCTATGAAAATGAACATATCCTATATCCTCTCCCCCTCTTTCTAACCTCCCCAGCTTTCTTATAACAAAAACATGTATGGATTTCTAAAAAAAGCTCGCAAAAACAAAGGAAATGGTAAAAAAGCTCACATTAAAAAGCTCGCCAAAACATTTTTCCCTTACCATTGATGGTAAAAATCTCTTCAAGTCCACATTGGTAAGCCAACTTAATGGAAATCCCACACTCTCTAAAGATAGACTCACAAGGGTTTGCCAAGGAGTATACTACTCTAAGGAAGATATACCTCTTGCTACATCAAATGAGAACCTATTTGGAATAGGTTCCGATTGTGCCGTATTCTTTCATGAAGAACACAAAACAAGGAAAAGCAAAAGGAAATGCAATCCAAGATCTTTGCAAAAAAAGAAAACACAAGCTATATGGTACCTTGGATGAGTTCAAAAAATGAGGAGAAAGGTTGGTGGGGGGTATGTGGAATATAAAAGAGGGTTCAACCTTTCAGATAGACCTTTTGGAGTAGAAGTCCAGCTTGGGTGGTATCAAAAGGCAAAAGGTTCAAGATGCTTCACATATGACCTTACAGACCTTGACATGATAAATATTGAGAGCGTAATTGCATTGACAAACCTCACCTATGAGGGTAATAGCAATAAGTATACTTTAGATGAGAATGATTGGAATGTATTCAATGACTTTATAAAGGGGCATTAAACACACTTGGTAGGGGCTTCTTTGTAATCTTTCTAATATGATAAAAGCTTTATTACAATTATTACTATGCGTTGAGTTTAGTTTAATTTGTCTTGATGGATTTTTTAAATTATTTTTTTGTAGGATCTTGAATCACAGAAGTGGATTATTTGCAACCGCCTGGGTGCTTTTGTTTATATGAATGCCATTAAGCAAGTTTGAACATGCTATTTTGGCATCGGGTACAACAAGATGTTGTATGAATGTAGCCTCTATGGTTTTAATACCATGGTTTGATATGTATTTGGCAAGAAATAAATATTATATATCGTCATTGAATGCTTTGTAAAATTGGCTAATCTATCATCCCTTCTCCTAGCTGAAACACCCATACATATGGTTTTATAAAAAATGGAAAGATATAAAGCATTTATAAAAGCTCCCAATCTTTCATGTAGTATTTTTATAAAGGTTGTTTCTTGAGCTCTTTACGTGTTTCAAGTGACTTTGCACAATTCTTTGCTCTTGGTGTATGGCACACATGATTTGTCTTGTTTGATATTTGTTCCTCTTAATTTTTGCACAATAGTCTTTATTCTTTGTTTCTCTTGCCTTATGGCATCATCAAGACACAAACCCATCTTAAACTTATGCATTGCCCATTATTGTAGTTGGTACCTCAATTTTTTGTGTGTAGATTCAAATAATGCAGGTGATGTAGAGATCTTGCATTCTCAATATCTCATCCTACCTAAAGGGACTCCAAAAGTAGTAGTGTATGACTCACATAAGGACTTTTAAAATTCCTCTAGGAAAATAAATATACTTATAGAAGGGGATTTATAAAATTTCCCAAAATTTACAGAGGGGATACTAGGAAATACTACAAATAGGTTACATAGGGATTTAGAAAAAAACCCTTGAACGCACATGATATAGACATATTACACTAAGTGACCCCCCCCGAGCTCTCCCCTTCTTCTCTAGCTGCCCTATTCCCTCTCCTCTGCTCCTCCCTCCTGCAACAACTCTTCCCTCCTCCTCCCTCCTGTAGCAGCTCTCCCCTCCTCCTTCCTTCTGTAGCAGCTCCTCCTTCCCTCCCTTCTACACCAGTCGCCCTACTCTCCTCCTCCTCTTCCTCTTGCCCTAACCTGCTTCTCCTCCTCCCTCTTCCTTGCTACTCTCTTCCTGTCAATGCTCCATCTTTGCCAGCTCTCCCCTACATTTCAGCCTGCATCAATGATACCTCTCCTTGAGTACTCATGGCACCATTCGAGGACATATCCAACAAGTACCATGTGAACTTACAACTGGAGGTTGAATATGCAAGCACACGTCGTTTGGGATTTAGTGAAACTCTTGAAAGTGTGCTCAACAGACTTTGATTGCAAGGGAAGAAGCATCTTGACCTTTGCGTGGATGGAACCTTGTATCCTTTAGACCCTACCACCTAAAAGAGTCCTCCTTTTCATACAGTGCATGATGTTGTTTGATTTTTGGCAATGGACATGCTAGATTGCTCGGTTATTGCAATCGATTGAACCATTCTCAGACATTGGCTATGCAAGCAAGCGAGGTACAGAGAGCCCAAGTAGAAGAACTAGCACATTTGGGAAATATTACTATTGTGGAAATGCATAGTAGTATGTAGGATCTCTAATTACAAAACAAGGAACTCTGTGAGAAAGCATGTGCACTAGACTTGGAGCGATAGGAATTGGAAGAATCAATCCTTAAGCTCGCTGAAAGCAAACAAGATTTGTAAAGGTCTACCTATGGCCAAGTTCAATGTGCTATGGAGAAGGAACGAGAGAAGTTGATAGAACGAGTACAAAAGTTGAAGGGAACACGTTTGGGACTGAAGGAGAGGAAAAGACAATTGCAGCAATCTATGGATGCATTGTCAACCAATAGTGGTTCCCAAAAGAGGAGAGTACCGGCTGCAAGGTTAGTTCCCCAAATTTTAAATGAAATTTCTTACTCCAAAATATTCGTGGTGCTGCATTGTTTTTGCTAAGACTCATTTGTACTCTACTTTAGGAATTTCATGGAGGATGTGATGGGAACAATGAAAATGGATGATAGTGATCCTTCATATATTCTAAGAAGTTTAATAAAGCCAAGTGATGTCATTGAAGTGTTGAAGGACCCTAGACAAAAATGGCTACGTGAAGACGTTGCTAGAGAGGTAATGAAGGACTTCAAGGGCCTCATGCAAGCAAAGGAGGTGCTTCGAGCTTGTGATGTTGCTGGTGTAAGCCATGAAGCTTACAACTTTGTTTTAAAATTTTCAAGTCTGCTATGGAAGAAAAGTATAAGATATCTACAATGCCATTGCCAACACCATGGTCGGTAAGGCTTGCATGTCAAGAAACAATGCCATTGCCAATACCATGGTCTGTAAGGATTGCACATTAAGAAACAAAGCAATGTGCTAGAGAAAAGCTTGGAGGATACCATTGTGTAAGTGGAACAATGACTTGGAAGAGTAAAAAGAAATTTGGCATCCAAATGTTTGAGATGAATGCTTTCAATAATGTTTAAGTGGAGGTAGAGAATTTACAGCAGAGACCCTAGTCAAATTCTATGGGATGAGAGAAGAAGGTAAGAGGAATTCCCTCTTTGCATTCAACTTTACTTCTTCTCATTTCTATATCCTTGATATATTTCTCTTTCATTGTACAGATGGAAAGCTAGTATTTGTTATAAAAATGGATGAAGCTCAGTTGTTTGGTAAAAGAGCACAAGCTAGAGAGGGTGAGCATTTGTATTATGAACGATGCCTTGCGTTTTGCTCAAGGGGATGAGGAAGTTGAGCATGGTTTCTCAAGAAGGACATATGGTGGCTTCCAGCCTTTGAGACCCCAAAGGAGTGCCACAAGACATTGAAGTGAGTTTTGGAGAGAACCGACATCCTGTCAATTATTCAAAGACAAGAGGCAGGGAAAACATTGATAGTGGATGGGCATGAAACGTTTCAAGTTGAATGGCATCTAGTAGCTAGTAATTTGAAGACCCTCAAGTGCTTGTATGGTTGTGATATAGGTGCAGATGCAAAATGGACATGCTTGTATTGCACCCACTCTCAGAAGATGCAAAAGGGAAGCCTATAGTGGGAAAATGGCATCCTTTCTTGCAACCAAAGTGCAGCCCTTGATCATCATAAAAAGGATCCTAAGTGGGACCCCACTCTACCAATTCTGTTGGAGCAGGTACATGTGTGTACTTTGCATGCTAAACTAAGTATACTTGGTAAGTTACTCTATCCCCATCTAGTTTATGCTTGGAATTTGAGGCCATAGCAAGTTTATGCACAATGCATTGCAAAAGATGAAGAACTACTCTCACCAATGGGACTTCATGGAGGAAATTTGAAGCTTAAGAAGGATAAGAAACAATTAGGAAAGGCACAAAATCTTCATGCTAAAGTGTCCATGGGTGGAGGAAAGGCAAGAAGGTTCTTGTCCAACCACCATGCTGATAAATAAAAACATACATTGGCTCAAAGCACCCTAGGTTGGGAGTACTGAAAAGCTTTGTGTGAGTGTAGTATGAATCAAGCTTCACATCCACGAATTGCTACTTTGAGAGCAAAACTGTGGACAAAAAGCTTGATCCATTTATAAAGTTTCTTAGACAAGGTCAAATAGATGAGCTTTAATATGAGAGATTCAGGACAGCATTCGAAGAATTCATATCATTGATGGTAGAAGCATGGGGGAGTCACATATTACACATTACATGGTAATCCTCCTTAGGTTGAAATTTTGTACTTTAAACTTGAGTCAGTTTATGTTTCTAATACGAAGTTTTTCTTTACAACAAATTCTTTATTTATATGTGCCATGGTTTGTGGAGCAATGGGGGCCTTTGTCCATTTGGAATACTCAAGGAATGGAGAAATTGCACTACAGAACAAAGGCAACCTACTTCAAGAATACAAGGCATGGGGGTGGTATCGCGTGAAGAAATGCACTACACAAAATGTTTGACTAGTTTTATAGATGTCGAGAGGCCAAGACTCTCAAGCGCGACAAGGTAGAGATCTCAAGTCTTGCAAAAGCAACTCAACATGTCAAGAAGACAAGGAGATGTGCTACTTGGAAGTCCTCAATAGGGAGTCAAGGGGTTGCACTTTGGTTGCAATGTAGAGTCAGACAGGGGCGGCATTGTGTCCTAAGAGAACCCCAAATGTAAAATGTTTGATGAATAAAGTTAACACTATTTTGAGTCAATTATAGATTCCAAAATTCACAAATTTGTTTGGAAATTGCAGAGTTGCATGTGCAACATGGCAGGGCGGAGGGGTGGGTGCATTGGGAGGGAGGGTGGTGAAGATCTAGCATTACCGAATTGGCAGGGGGTGCACTCAAAAAACCCTAATTTAAAAGGCCTATAAATACAAATCCTAAAGTGCTTTAAAAAAGACTATATAAAGCACTTCAAAACCCTAAAATCCCTCATTTCTATGGCATGAGTTAAACAAACTGCTAGACCTGCTGGATGCTGTTTAGATACTACCCGCTCTCCTCCTCATAACTCCATGGCCTCCAAACACACTACGAGCCCCAGTAGCCAATAGGGCAATAATCAGCAAAAATTTGAAGGTGGTTCTCATCATCAGGAGTCCCAGCAACGTGACTCCCCACCATCCAACTCTCATAGGGGATCCCACGGATCTCAGCACGATGAGGGATCCTAGCACGATAAGGGGTCCTCTCAGTCCTTCCACACAACTAACTGTGGAAGTAGAGAGGTCTCCCAAGAGGGACAAAATAGTTCCATCAATCATGATCAACTACAAACCATTGTCATGCCCCTCCCTCCTTTGTGGGGTCCTGGCATGGAGCATCTAGACCAACAAGGGGAGCAAGAAAGGAAAAGTGAGGAGATGGAGAGATGAAAGGGGCCACAACAAGAGGAAGTATTTGGCAGGCTCACAGATATCATGAACCTTGGTCCCAATCCTCTAATCAAGTAGACTGCACGGAAGAGCACCATCAACCCTTTGTGCCTCAAAATTGTCACATATGAGGAGCCTCTAATATGAGTTGAGCAAGAGCCTCAGCCTGACTCACAGCCTCAACAAAAGGGAAAGGAAACAAGGACAAAGCAGACCCCTAGGCGTGAGAGGCCACCTCGACAGACCCACCAGACACAAGAAGAGGAGTCTGAAAAGGAGGTTGCAAGGGAGGAGAGGCAAAAGAAATTCAAAGCGGACAAGCAGCCATGGAGCCATGTCCAGAGGCCGGTGTAGGGTCCCCCAAAGATTAAGAGGCACAAGAAATCAGGCATGAAGGCACTTCAAGAGATTCACAAGTTCCATACCATTGTGGACAATCTCATTTCCTGTGCACCCTTCCAACGTGTTGTACGTTAAAAAGCACAATATTACAAGGATGATGTGCATTTTACTTCAGGTGCTATGGGAACAATTTTAGGAGGCGATGGAGCAAATGGCAATAGGTCTTTTTGAAGATGCAAACTTATGCGCTATCCATGCCAAAAGAGTAACAGTGATGGACAAGGGCCTTGCACTCGCCAAGCACATACGCTCTGATACCTCCCTTAGGCCCTAGATGTTGTTTAGGTTAACTTGGTGTAATCTGAATCATTTTGTAAATCTTTGCCCTTTGAGGTGAATGAATAAAAGATATTTTTATGTTTTATTACTGTTCCCATGTTATTATACATGTTATGTGATGCTTTCCATCACTTTATGCAAGTTTAGTGAGAATTTGAGAGGGAAAAGTGTTCAGCATCGCATGAGGAGCCCAAAAGGTCAAAACCTACTATGGCACGTATAGAGCCTGTTTGACTTGGTCAAACAAGCTCCATATGTGCCATATTGAGTTTTGACCTTTTTGGCTTCCCCGCACGATGCTGAACACTTTTTCCTTCTGCGCTAGGGTGAGATTCTTGCTGGATTGCTCAGGAATGACCATTATAGTGCAAAAAGTTATCAGATAGCATGCTTTTGAATAGAATAGTGAATGAAAATATTAGTGCCAACAACAATTAAAGATACATAATACAATGACAGTATAAAATAAAATTTGTAAAAGAAAACAAAATGGGATGTTGTAGAAAAAGTATATTTGTATTCATATAAAATAACAGTTCTATACAATAAGGCTTCACAACCTTTCTCTCTTCTCTAAAACATTGAGAATATTGGGCTTTGAATTCCCAAATAGGTTCCTAGCTCTAAACCTAGTCGATAGAGCGTTAACGCTATTGTCATTGCTAGCCAGGGACATGGGTGCTGCCGTCAATGCCATACCTTGAAAATTGGTTCCAAAAGCATTGAGGGAATCCATGCAATTCACCAAAATGACCTTGTCAGCATTCCAATTGATGTCAGCATGACCAATCACTCATGACAAGGCCTTGCATTTCAGAAGGTCCTTAGTGCCTTGTGGCAAAATTTTTTTGTGGATAACCATAAAGCACCTTTTTGCTTGGCCAAGGTAATGTGCCAGTGAGTGATCTTGGTCAAAGCTACTGCGAACAAGGCATTGCCGAGATGAGACGAGGTCGACCTCAAATGCCTCTTGCAACAATCCAACATTACATTAGAATGCCGATAAAGAAAAATTATATCAAGAGAGAAGAAATTCAAAGCTTGTAGTTTCTTACCACTGTGGAGTTGTCATGCTTGATCCCTTCCTCTTTGTCAATGAGGATGGATCCAGAGGACTCCTACTGTCCGGAGTGAGATGTGGAGGCTTCTTCTGGCACATCAAGTAGGTTAGAGTAGATCGATTTGTCAGCATCTTTTATTTTGGCCAGTGCGAAAGCAAGAACCTTTTCTAATGAATCATCTGCTCCCAAAAACCCGGGTCCTTGCATAGTCGTGTCCACCTTGTATCCACACAGGACACTAAGAGTTTTCTCCTCCCAGAGACCACCAAACATAACCTCAATGTCATGGAGAAAGAGGTATTGTTCTCCATCGACAAGAAGGGGAGAAAGAAACCATGTCACTGTTCAAGGTTCAATAGAGGTGGTGTCCGAGGCAGATGGAATTCGAGAAGTAGAATGGGTTTCAGAAGGTCTCTAGAGCACTTCCAGGGCCAATACATCTTCCTGCTCCTTAGCTTCTTTATCAATGGGCTCTTCATTTGTAGATGTTGGGCTCATCTACAGAAAAAAGAGGATCGGAAAGGGCAAGGGCAGGGTCAGGGCTTGAGGTTGAGGCCTCCTCTTCCATTTGTCCCTCCTAGAGAAGGAAAATGAAGGTCATTTCCCAGGATAGGAACCTATTTCCTGTGTTTTCAATGACTCCACATGCTAGGAGGTCATAAGTGTCCACGTCCCTAAACCTTAGGGGTGTGAGATGGGCTCAAAAGTGATCTAAATGCTTCACGAACCTGGGTTCTTGATTGAACAAGTACTTCAAATAATCAATTGGGACCCATCTTTTTGTAGACTTATCAAGTTGATATGCAAAACTTGTGATGTGGTCTTGCATATACTTGATGAGGTCTTCAAAATCATCTCGGGCTCCCAAGTAGGTGCCTAGGACATC
This sequence comes from Dipteris shenzhenensis, assembly GCF_047967505.1. NCBI lineage: Eukaryota > Viridiplantae > Streptophyta > Polypodiopsida > Gleicheniales > Dipteridaceae > Dipteris > Dipteris shenzhenensis. Next base: position 27,866,449 of record NC_141616.1, read on the forward strand.
TATGCTCTTATCAAATATTGAAAATAACTTTTCCTCTCTATCAACGAATGGAGTATGGGACATGAAATCGTGGAAGGAAGACCTAGCGAAATCGATGGTAGTTTGGTAGCTAGGAGAACTATGGCTATGATAGTGAAACTTTGAAACTAAAGTAACTTTATAACCTATATATACCCAAATGTTCTAAATATAAATAATAAAATGAATTACATGTTTTTGGGGCAAAACTTGAAATTGACATGAAACAAAAACATTCAAAACATCAAAATTAATTGCACCACTTTGAATTGGAAAATGTCAAAATCCACACCTGACTTGCTTTCCTAATTCACCCCAAGCAATTCCTCAAGGGAATTTTGATGTAGGCACTTGTATGACCACATGGTTTTTGTTCTGTGCATCTGGATGTTCTAAAAACAAGAAGCAAAAATGTCCAGAGGCATAAACCAAGACAACCTTACCCATTTGGAGCCAAATGTAAACTTCAATGGCCATGCCCACATCCTTTGCAGTCTTTTCCTTGTATGATTGCACTGTTCTTATGTCCACCATGCTGCAATCCATCTCTTCAAGTTGTGGGGTTACAATGCATTAAAGATGGCCATAGCCTTATCCCATCCTTGGGGTAATGTACTATTGGCTGGAAAAGAAATCAGGACAAGTGGCTAGACACTAAGCATGGCGACGCTCAAGGGCCATAGAGGAAAGGAGAACGTGAGGGCGAAACATTATCATGGGAGGGGAAAAGGGATTAGAAGGGGAGGGAATGAAGAGGGAGACTATGGCACAAGGGGAAAGGGAGAGGGGGAAGAGAAGCATGTACATGATTGGAGGAGGAATGTAAAGATGGAGACATCAAGAAAAGAGGACCATGCTTTATTTGAAAGGAAGGGAAGGGGAAATCGAAGTACTAGCTAGGTGGCTTTACAAGAATGAGCGTATCTCATCAAGGAATAGCCCCCTCCTTTTATAGCCAAGAGAGGGGGTCTCTCCCAATAAATGCATCCTCCCACATGCATGGTGTGTGTGGAAAAGTCTCCCATGTGGGCTAGGTAGTTACGCACTCTCAATTGTGTGCGACAACCCTTTGCCTCATTTTTCCACATAAATCAAGCCCCATATCTCAAGTCTATGATACTCCCTTGGTCTCTTCCCAATATTATAATACGTTCAAACCTCTAGGAGGACAAGTGGAGGGTTGGCACAAGGAATCTTGCCACCTCATCCTACTTTCCCCAATGTTATTTAAAGGTCAATGTTGCCATATGTAAGGACCATTATCTGCTACCTTTTACAAATAATGTGCTAGAGAGAGCTACAAAAAAGGAGGCTTATAGCTTCCTGGATTGACATAAGACATCATTCAACAAGTATACATAGCACCAGCAAATCAACATAAGACAGCATATGCCAAGAATTGGGAGTATACACTTCTAGGGTGATGCTCTTTGGGCCCATCAATGCTCCCACTACATTCCAATGATTGATGATTACAACCTTCAAGAAGTATTTGGGGGACTTCCTAGAGGTTTTTTTGGATGACCTGTGCATACGAGATGACCACCTCAAATATCTAAAATTGGTTTTTGAGAGGTTTTGCCTCTATAGGATTTCTCTCAATCCTCTCAAGTGCCAAATTTGGGTCTTGGACCTTCTAACACCATATTCGTGATTTTGGGAATCTCCCAGTTCCCATTTTGGAAAACTAAAAAAGGGGGATGTGGATAACATGGTTGTAACTTTCTCAAAACCATATCATGTGACCTATCATTGGAAAGTCCTTGAAAAATGGGACTTAAAGAGCTATAAAGTGCTCATTTTGGATTAACTATATTCAAGTTATGGGAAATCCATTTTTTGACCACAAGTCCCAAACTTGTGGGAAATTCCCATATTCCCCAATATGGTGTTTTCTATACCTCCCCCACATGGGCCTATCCTATATGGAGGGAATAACCCAATATAATATCCATCTCCACCTATTTTATATTACTTCTCCCATGGACTTTGGGCCATATCTCACTAAATGCAGCCTAGGTGGAGGGGTGGCACATGGAGGAGCCATGCCACCTTACATTTTATAATATTACTACCATGGATTATGTACATCACACCTTATGGGTCCTCTTACATGGAAGGGTGGCACATGGTCATGCCCTACCACCTCAACCCTCGGCCCTATGCACACCATATTTTATTAAACTATTGCCACACATATAAACACACAAACATATTAATGCCTTTTTTCCTTAGACAAATTTATCCATAACAATTCCCCCCCAGGCAGGGAATGCACAGCATTTCCATGCCTGGGTCCATCACGCACAAAGAAGGGCTTCAGATAATGCTTGTTGATCAACTTCTTGCCATATGGCTCATGCAGCTCCTGAACTTGTACAGACCCATTGCTACATTCCTTGATGACTTTGTATGGACCGCGGTCCACAGTGGCAAAAACTTCTTATCCATTTAGTGGTCCAATCTGTTATCAAAGCATAGCACAACATCCCCCTCAGCAAAGCGTCTTTCCCATCCCTTGCGAATCTTAGCATCCAAGCGGGCCTTTTGTCGATTCTTTTGGATCTCTATTTGGTGTAGTGCAAGGCGTCGGGTTTCATCTAGCTTCTCAAGTTGCACCAATCTGGCCTCTATATGTTCATCTTCTGTCATCCTCTATTCTTGTGCCAATCTCAAGGCTGGAATCTCTATCTCTAGTGGTAAAACTGCCTCAGTACCATACATCAACTCAAAAGGAGTGTGACCTGTAGACATTTTATGAGTGATGTTGTAAGCCCACATGGCTTCAGTGACCTTCTGATCCTACTGGCTCCTATTCTATGCGGCCATTTTTCCCATGGTTTTACAAAGGAGGCCATTGGTCCACTCCGTTTGACCCATGGATGTTGGATAATAGATGCTAGAAGTGCGATGATCAATACCCATGCGATCCATGAGTAACTCCACTGCTTCATTTAAGAATGGACTCCCATGGTCAGAGACTATTTCCATGGGTGTCCCAAACCTTGTGCAGATACGTTCAAATATGAAATTTGAAACTGCCTTACCATTTGCAGCGGGGAGGGCGATAGCTTCAACCCACTTAGTGACATACTGAGTTGCTACCAAAAGATACTTCTTTTTGCGGGTAGTCATGGGCAAGGGCCCGACAAAATCTATTCCCCACTTCTGAAACGGATGGATGGACATCACTGGGTGATGTTGCTCAGGACGCAAATCCTTCCTACCAAAGAATTGGCATGGTTCACAGGTTTTGCAATACAAGGTGACATCCTTGAACAAGGTCAGCCAATAGTATCCAGCATGTAAAATCTTCTTAGCTGTATAGTCACTGGCATAGTGGCCTCCACAAAATCCATCATGATAATGCTTCAATACCTTAGGCACTTCATCTGCATCAATGGCTCATCTTAGTACCCCATCCATGCCTTAGTGGTACAACACCCCATCAAAGAGGGTGTAGCGCCTACTATCTCTGCGGATCTTCTTTCTCTCATAGCTAGTACTTTCAAGAGGAAAGGAGAAAGTAGTCAGAAACCTGTAGATACCACCATACCATGGATCCCCAACTTCTATGGCTGCTACAAGGGTTACATCAAGGCACTCCTCTAAATCAATCAAAGCATTCTTCAAGTTGGAACAACCCCCTTTTACAATTTTGAAAGAAAAATCATATTCTTGTAAAACTGCCAACCATTTGGCCAACCGGCCCATGGGGTTTGGTGATTGAAGAACCTGCTTTGCAAGACCAGTGCTAGTGATATAATGGACTTTCCAGCCACATAATGCTTAAATTTCTCAATGCAGAACACCAAAGACAAGGCATGCTTGTCAGCCTCTGAATAGCGTCGCTTAGTGTCGAGCAATTGTCGAGAAGCAAATCGAACGGGATACATGAACTGATCCTCCCCTTGCTGGAGAAGAATACATGCCAGAGTGTGCTCACCAAACCTAGGATTGATATAGAAAGCCTTTGACCAATTTGGATTGTGTAGAATGGGTTCTGAAGCCAGAGCATTCTTGATTTGTGCAAACCCATGATCACAATCCTCATCCCAAGAGAAATTAACCCCATCTTTTAATAGCATAGTCATGGGTCATGTCAAAGCAGCATATTGATCAATGAAGCGGCGATAGTATCCTGCTAGATTGACAAATGAGTGTACCTGACGTTTGGTTTTTGGTGAGGAGAGCTTGAGGATGGCTTCTACCTTCTCGGGGTCAGGCTTGACGCCCTCAAATGAGACAATATGTCCCAGTAACCTCCCTTGAGTGGCTCCAATGGTGCATTTCTCAGGGTTGAGATTGCCATTCCCATCATTGACCCTTTGGAAGGCCAACCTAACCTTCATGACGTGCTCCTTACGTGACGACAATATACAGAAATAATCTAAAAACACCTCCAAGAAATCCCCCAAATAAGGAGCAAATACCATCTGCATAAATCTTTGAAAGGTAGCAGGAGCATTGGTGAGGCCAAATGGCATTACTTTGAATGCAAATGTCCCCCAGGGTGTGGCAAATGTGGATTTAAGCACATCTTCGGCAATTCTGATTTGATAAAACCCGGAGTAACCATCACAGAAAGTATACATCTCATGACCACTTACCTTCTCAAGAATGAGGTCTTGAAAGGGCAGAGGATGATGATCCCTCTTGGTGGCCGCATTGAGTTTCTTATAGTCGATGCAGACCCGCCTGTTGTTTTTCTTTGGGGTGACTACCACTGGTGAAACCCATTCAGTATTGTGAACAGGAACAATAAACCCAACTTCTACAAGTTTTTGCAACTCCGAGTGCAAAGCATCGGTCTGTAGGGGCCCTAATCTTCGATACTTCTGAGCCACAGGCTTCGCATCAGGCTTCAGCTCTATCTTGTGTTCTATGGCAGTCACATGGCGAAGGTGGTGGTAGCTAGTTGTGAAAAGGTCAGGGAAATCTTTGAACATTTCTAGGAACTCATCTTTCTCACTTGGAGTGAGGTTTGGGGAAAGCATAGATTCAAGCTGTTGAGGATTAGCTGTTACCTTTTCTGTAGGTGGCAGGGTTGGAGACACCCCCATCATGTAAACTTCCTCATCTGAGAACTCCTCCCCCCCGTCTGATCCTTCCATTGATTCAGACACCGAGGATGAGAGAGTATCACTATCTTGCTCCTCTTCTTCTTCTGGTTCTGTGGCACCCGGTTGCACCGGGATCTTCTCCTTAGAAGCACCAAAAGACATGTGTCCTGTCTTCCAATAGCTGACTGCATCACTCTTTCTCAAGCATGGTCTCCCGAGTATGGCTGGGTAACTCCTGCCTGTATCTTCAATGTCCACTACATAGAATTGATGGTGGTGGTCAACCCATTGACAGTGATGGGCAAATCCTCAATGACTCCCAGGGTGGCGAGTCGTCGACCATCTGCTACCTTGATTCGAGTGGAGGAACGCCTTGTGCATTTCAAATTCAATTTCTTCATGATTCGGGGCACCATGATATTACATGTAGCTCCCCCATCAATACACACACTTTTGACATGGCAATTATCTATGATGACATCTACTGTATGTGGGTGCCGATCAATTTCTTCAGAGATAGAAGATACCTCTCGTACCTTTCCCTTTTTGTTGCTCCTCCTTGTTGAGAGCCCTTGCTGCAGCTCACGTCTCACCTTAGGGCTTAATGCTATTAGTTGAGGGAGCGTGATGCTCAAAGACCGATGAGCAAGGTCCTAAACGACCGAATAGTCCTCTTGCCCTTAGCTGATGGGAAAATCCAAGGGCGACCACTTACTCCTACGGGATCTTTTAGTCTTCTCTGTTGGTGGGTCTACCATCTCAGCATCTGAGGGCTCTGAGAAGGACACCTTCTTCCTGGGGCAGCCCGGTCCATGGTTTGGAGAGGGGTCCGAGGTGGTATGACTTCTTTTCCCGAGGTCAAGGATCTCTATGTCAGAATCCTCAGTGCCTGATTCACTTAGAAGATTCACCCTTGGAATATTGGGACATTCTGTGCGATAATGACCCTTTTGGTGGCACTCGTAGCATACAACATTAGCACGGTCTCTTGGAGGGCGGTTGGCTTGATTTCTGATGCCCACCACCATCTCAAGCCGAAGATCATTCAGGGCCTTGGCTAGGTCATTGACTCCAGGTTCTGTTGCAGGGGGGGCCTCTTTAGCTGGAGGGGCCGAGGGAGTAGAAAGGAGGGGGGCTCATGGGCGATGCTGGGGAAATCTTCGAGGCAGAGGGTGAGAATATACACCTTGTTGAGGGTAAGCATCTAAGGGAGGACTATACATTCGAGGTGGAGGCGGTGGATACATCCCTGATGGGGGGTGGGAATATGCCCCTGAGTTAGACCCCCCAGGTTGTTGTTGCAAGAATTGAGGGGGTTGCGGAGGGACAATCGTCTTCTTTGAAGCGGGGTCAGACTGAACTTTATTAAACTTTTGAGCAATCTCATGTGCTAGCACCATAGTTTCTGGATTCTCCCATTTAAGCTTGAGGTGAAATTCGTCACTTGCTCCTGCTATAAGGTAGCCCAACACATGCTGAGTCATTCCAGCTCAAAATCTGGCATTGTCCTCCTACGTGGTAATTAAATGGTCCAGGAGCACAGCCGCTCGATCCACATATCGACGTGCCATCTCACCTTTTGACTGCTTCAAGTTTGCCACTTGTAGGTACACATTCTCCGGCTCCTCTTCTTTGCCGAAATACTCAATCATTGCTGCTGTCAACCTTGGCTAGCTTTGGCGAACGTCTTCGGCCTGCTTCTCATACCACACTTGAGACAAACCCTCTAGAAATGTGGGAAGAACCAACAGCCATCTGTCTTCAATAAGAAAGTTGAGAGAAGCACAACGGCACTTGAAGGCCACAAGATACTCATTTGGATTTTCTTCAACCCATCCACAAAACACGAGAATGTCAGCCATGCTTGGAAAATGGAAAAGAGAGAGACGAAATGAGGCTTATCTATGGGCAAACAATGGAAAGAGGTAGCTTGAACTGAAAATCAGGTGAAGATACATCCACAAAGCACACATAGGCAGGGTAGGGTGTGACTTGTGTATTGTGAAATACTACCCGAGAAGAATTTTCAGCATAGATTAGCTCATAGACAATCTTAAAAGGACCAACCCTCATGATATCGCAGCCATCTTTACAAGCGAGGGTTAGAGACGCGGCGCTGCATGAGGTTGTTCATCAAGGCAAACAAGAATGCCATGACAAATGTCAACAGTTGGAGAGCTTGCACATCACCTTCAACTTCTTCTAGTTCTTGTAGTCGCCATGCTATTTCTTCAAGGGGTGTGCGGTCTGGCATCCTTCTTTTGAGCAATGTCCTTGAGGACCTTTCTGATGATCTTTCAAAGTCGGTAAACTCGTATCAAATATGCCCAACACTTAGTTTCATGATGACCACAACCTTTGCATTCCTTACAAATGATCACCCTCCTTCGTGGCTTGCAGCTTTGTTGGGGTGGTGCTTCCACTCGTGTCATGCGTGATTGAAGTACAAGCTTCACGTGCCAAGAAATCAGCAACTATATTTTGAGCTCGAGGGATATGCTGAATTTTTATCTCTTCAAATTGTTGGCACAGTTCCAATGATTGTTGATGTCGTGGAACCAAGCCTTTGCTCCGTACCTTCCACCTTCCACTAACTTGTTCACACACTAGTTGGGAATCTCCTTGCACCTCAAGTTGCTTGACGTGATGTTCTTGTGCCTTTTGTAGCCCAAAAATGAGTGCCGAGTACTCAGCTTGGTTGCAAGTACCTGCAGGTGTAGACTTGCTATAACAATACTCCTCACCACCCGGTGAAGTGAGCTTCACACCCACGCCAGTAGCCTTGGTCGAAGGTTTGTAAGCTCCATCAAATTGAAGGATCCAAGATGTCATCACACCAAGACTAAAATTCAGACATCCCAAGTTTCTCGGTAGTCCAAGATAGGTAGAAGGAGAGGGTGGGGAGAATTTAATACTTGAGCCAACCATTCAACACCAAATAAACTTACAATCCTTTGTTGATAGTTTATCTTTAAACCAAAAAGAATTACAACTTGAAGCTCGAAATGAGGTACAAAAGGTTGATTAGGTACAAATGGATTCCTTGGTCGAAACATTACCAACCATAGCCGAGGCCTAGAAACCTTTGTAGTGAGATTGAGAATAAACCATTCAAGATGAGCTTATCCACAGGAATTAATAGGCAGGTGTGCCAAATCTCCCCCCAAGCTTGGGGAGCATCCCACCCTTCGAAGAAGGACACCCTTTTAATTACCTCCGAAGCAGCAAGTAGCTTGATCACCGCACAATGAGTAGAATTAAAATCAAAGTTCTCTCAGCGTATCAATAGTTCTTCACCTTGAATCAACCACGGTGTATCATCCCACCCGTTGTCTCCTTGAACAATGCACTGGACAATCAGCCATTGAAGGTCGACATGAAGATCAAGAAAGAGATCTTGCCAATTGGTAGCTGTAGTGAGCGGAGGACCAGGCACCAAATCCTTAAACTCGTCGAGAAGTGACATTAATATCCACCCTCCTCGTGTGGCGTGCGTCCGTGAAATGGACTTGGAAAAGTTTCGAATCGGCGATCTAGTAGGAGATGTGAATAGAACACATGAAATGAAGTACTTTTGCTTTTTACAGCAAGAGTAAACTCCCCACGGTTAGAGAGTTACAGTTCCTGAGATTTCAATATATAAGCAAAAATCATTACATTTTCATCACTTCCAACTTGTTGGCCCAATGATAAGTCTCCCTTTTGTGAAGGGGGAGTCTTGGGTTCAAATACTACTCTTTAATAAAAAGAGAGGAGAGGAGAGGAGAAGGAGAAGAGAAAGAGAAGAAGAGAGAGGGGGGCGCGGGATCTATTACAGTTTTGCAGAAACTCAGAAAAACTGTTTGCGACCAGAAGATGCAGGAGCCCAAAAAACCGTTGTGATCTGTTTGCGATGCGTACGGGTGTGCACAGTGGACGCGCGAATGCGCGCACAGGAGCATAGCTATTACAGTTCTGCAGATGCCATGGTACAAGTAGAAGATTCGTAAGCCAGAATACACGTAGGAACTACAAGCAAAAAGCAGGCCGATTGGAAGCGCAGAAGTAGGGAGGTTTTGCAACCGTAGAGGCAGGGAAGGCATGCAGTTTAGAGGTGAAAAAGTAGAGAACTGCACACGGAAGAGGCCGCAGAGTCGCACCCAGACGTAGGAGTAACAGGTTTTACCCAACTAGCCGTGGAGATTTCAATCCCAGCAACCACACCATTTCTATTAGCCGGAAAAGAAATCAGGACAAGTGGCTAGACACTAAGCATGGTGACGCTCAAGGGCCATAGAGGAAAGGAGAATGTGAGGGCGAAACATTATCATGGGAGGGGAAAAGGGATTAGAAGGGGAGGGAATGAAGAGGGAGACTATGGCACAAGGGGACAGGGAGAGGGGAAAGAGAAGCATGTACATGATTGGAGGAGGAATGTAAAGATGGAGACATCAAGGAAAGAGGACCATCTTTAATTTAAAAGGAAGGGAAGGGGAAATCAAAGTACTAGCTAGGTGGCTTTACAAGAATGAGCGTGTCTCATCAAGGAATAGCCCCCTCCTTTTATAGCCAAGAGAGGGGGTCTCTCCCAATAAATGCATCCTCCCACATGCATGGTGTGTGTGGAAAAGTCTCCCATGTGAGCTAGGCGGTTACGCACTCTCAATTGTGTGCGACAACCCTTTGCCTCATTTTTCCACATAAATCAAGCCCCATATCTCAAGTCTATGATATTCCCTTGGTCTCTTCCCAATTTTATAATACGTTCAAACCTCTAGGAGGACAAGTGGAGGGTTGGCACAAGGAATCTTTCCACCTCATCCTACTTTTCCCATTATTTAACTTGCACTCTTGGACCTTCTATACCTTCCCCACATGGGCCTATCCTATATGGAGGGAATAACCCAATATAATATCCATCTCCACCTATTTTATATTACTTCTCCCATGGACTTTGGGCCATATCTCACTAAATGCAGCCTAGGTGGAGGGGTGGCACATGGAGGAGCCATGCCACCTTACATTTTATAATATTACTACCATGGATTATGTACATCACACCTTATGGGTCCTCTTACGTGGAAGGGTGGCACATGGTCATGCCCTGCCACCTCAACCCTAGGCCCTATGCACACCATATTTTATTATACTATTGCCACACATACAAACACACACACATATTAATGCCTTTTTTCCTTAGACAAATTTATCCATAATAGTACTTGGCATTTTACCAATAGATATTTCTCTGTTTCAAAGCAGAGGATTTATCTCCAACATGCATTTGCCTTCCCAAACTTACCTAAGAAGCACTCGATTGGTTCCCAATCCTGAAAGTCTAAAGGATATACATCTACTATGCACAAGTTCTATTTCAAAATACAATTTCAAACTGACTCATTACACTTAGAAATCTTACACAAAATGTAGACTTAGAATAAGATGGTATTGTCGATTGATTGCTTGATGGAGCAAGATGCATGTCCTTTCCCATGTAGATGTGTTGCACCTTTGCAAGCCATCCTTTCTTCCCAAGCTTGAACTTCATAATGCGGCCCTTCCATCATGCAAAAGATCACCTCTCTTGCTCTTGGGAAGCTTATGTGGACCCTTGGCAGATCCTCTCATGACTATCCAATCATTCAAGCTGTAGGTGCAAGGCACCCATTCACCCAATGTAGTTTTGCTCCTATGGGACACAAGGACATGTATGGTCTCCTCACCATGCTTGTATAGAGGTCACAATGACAAGAGTGGACCTAAAAGTGCAGCTTGGAGGGAGAGAGCAACTCCAATAGAGTGAGAGAGAGGGAGAGGGGGGGAAGGTATAGAGGGCACAACTGAAGGTGGAGAGCAGCTCCAAGAGGTGTTGTAACTAGGAATGGAGGGAGAAAGAGCAGAGGGGGATGAGCAGCTGCTCCAAGAGGTGTTGTAGCTAGGAATGGAGGGAGAAAGAGTAGAGGGGCATACATGAGGTACTGTAGCTAGGAATGGAGGGAGAAAGAGCAGAGGGGGATCAGTAGTTGTTGGAGGAGGTGCTGTAGCTAGGAATGGAGAGAGAATAAGTAGCTGCTACAGGAGGTGTTGGAGAGGGAGAAAGACAGTGGAGTGGAGTAGGAGGGGGCAGAGCAGCTACCAAATGAGTTCCCACATCTGAAAAATGGAGGGAGAATGGAGCTAGTAGACCAGAGAAGAGGAGGGGGAAGGCCTGCAATAAGCTGAGAGGGGGGGAAAATTTGCCCAGAAGGGCCCACCGCCTCTTGAATGAATTGTAGGATTGTTTGGGGGAGGTGTATATGGGAGGAGGTTCAAGCATGGGTTGAGGGGGGGAGGGATGGTTTGAGTGGTCCCCAGTGTAAGAGGAGTAGCCAATAGGGATTGTTTGCAGGTCTGCTCACCCTCCACCTCAACATGGCATTACCCCACAAAAAGGAGCACTCCCATTGGTACACCTCAAATACCTCACTAATCCCTTGAAATTAGGAATTACTAATTGGGGGCCCTTTGGAGACTGCAATTCTCCCTAATGTGAGACGTGTGTATGCACTTTGGGTCATCATAAATTGTAACATGGGATAAGAGCCTCTATTATTAGCCATGGGAGCATGACTCATTGATACAAGATGATGGTATATGTGTAAATAATGGTGGGACCATCGTGTGTAGAGAAGCTTGGATTATTGATTCAGCGATAGATGCATTACAGCTATAGTATAGACATAAGAGGTTTAACAGGGTTAATGTAGTAGACAAAGTGCATATGCAATAGCAACTCTGAAGTAGAAAATAGAAGCCAAAAGTGCACAATATATGTAGTTAGCAAGAAGAGATCATATAGTCGTAGAGCACTCAGAGAATAGTTGGTGCAATAGACAATATGCATACACTGACTCTTGATGATCCAAGATAGACTATGCAATGTGTGCAATTGACACTGATCCAAGTAGTAGACAAGTTGGCACACAAAATGACTGATTGATATGATTTACACAACAACCTAATAGGCGCATCTAGATGAATTGAAAGTTGTTGATATGGACCCCAAAATGTCATAGCAGGAACAGGAAGGGATCAAGCATGGAGCCCAAACTCGACTAGATATTGTGCAAGGGAGGCAACATGGCCTTTCAAGGCCTCTACCTAAGGAGCAATTCACACATAATTAAGTGTAAAACCCAAGTCCTAAAAATAAGGTTGAGTGTGCAAAGTCGCAAAAAGTTCGGAGAAATCCCAAGCTTACACAAACCAAGTGGAGACTCAAACAAGAGGTTACCAACATCCACAATAGTAGAGGCCAAAAGCGAGAACAGGAAGACAAATAAGGAAATAAGTAACATGACAAAGGACAAAGAATCGGGACCAAGAAGGTACTTATGTGCTATTACTATGATGAGAATGTCTATAACACATGTTTAGAAATTTTGAGACATTTTCAATATTTTGAGACTTATGTTGCTCTTAAGTTGGATTAACAAAATATGTTATTGAAGGAGCAACAAACTACTTAATGAAGCTACATTGCATCTTATTGCCTTATGATCTTTGAAGGCCGTGCATTAAGAAATGTAGATATGTTGCAATAACCTTCCTCTTTCTTCCATGATGCATTAATATCTTTATAAGTAGTAGTCTTCTTAAAATTGTTGCACTATGATCTTTGAAGGCTGTGCTAAGAATGTAGCTATGTTGCAATAAATTTTTTCTTTCTTCCATGATGCATAAATATATTTAAAAGTTCCACTCTTTAGAAGTGCTAGTATACTTGAAATTTTAGGACTTTAGGGCTACAAAAATGATATAAATACCCATCATGTTCTTTCATTGTTTCAATTTTCTTAAGGAGTCTCTTTAGTGTATTATAGTTATGGAGTTGTCATAGTGCTATTAGCTCAAAATTGACTTGTGGTTTTCTTGATTGTTCATAGGTGTACCAACACTCGTTTTCATAACCTTATATTTGTTTTGCCATGTTAGACCCATCATGTGAAAGAAACATATAATGGACCAACAACTCATCATAAAAAAGTATTCACATAAGGTTAAATTACATGAGTAAGTACAATCAAAGTAAGTACCTTATTCATATTCAAGTTGAGATATGAAATAGAGAATATTCTATGTTTTTTTTAAAATTAAAAGAGTACTCAATGCTTTGAACACAATTTATAGATAAGCAAAGAAAATTCCACAATGTTTTTTGTAAAAACTTCATTTGATCATAAATGGGATACATTGAAGATAAGAATACAAATGCTATGCATTCTCATTCCCATCACAAAACTCACAAGCTTTAGTTGGGTTTGTTTTGCTTTCTCAATAGCTTGTAAAGGAATCTTGATTCCTTTTAGTTCGTTTGGATTCTTCCTTGCTTCCAACTTTAGATCACAATAGAGGATGTCTGCCACCATTTTTGGATCAATAGGGTTGCATCTCCAATGCTTACTCCAACAATCCTTGTATCATTTTTTCTCATAGTCATTTCCTCTACAAATAGTCACCTAGTTTTGAACTAAATATTTCTCAAAACACTTTGGTGTTTGGGTAAAAGCAAGGTAAGGTGTCCAAAATAGCTGTCTTGGACATGAGTTATGAAAGCACAAAAGGAGAGGACAATTTTTCAAGAATTTCTATTACATGCAATGAAATTGAACCTCTTTGTCAATCTTGTAGGAACTCTTCTTGTCTACATATCCTCCTCTCTGTCAATCTTCTAGGAACTCTTCTTGTCTACACATCCTGCTCTCTACAAGCATAATATGGAACCTCTGATCAGATTCCCTGCAACCATGGCCATACCAATGAAAGATCCCTAGAAATATAGGTTTGAGCAATTACTATTACAATAGTCTACTACATCTATTCTTACCTGTGCATATTTATCTTTACCCTTGAGCATGGTTTATGAAATTTGGCAATAATCTGACGTATGATGTTCATTGCAATCAAGGAATTGTCAAATAATCTTACCATAATTATAAATTATATGAAAGTATGAAGCTAACATTAGATGCGAGAAAAGGAAAAGAAAAATAGCAGCACAAACCAATGGACATTGAAGCAAACAAGAAAGAGACTGTAGGTGAGATAATGCATGGTATTTGGCAGCTATCACTTGTTTTTGGTAGGAGAGACATTTCCAAAATAATTCAATCAGTGATGATGAATGATGAAATTTTTTTGAAATGTCTTGGCAACCAACTTGTTGATAATATCTTAGTTCTAATCAAGACTAAAGAGTCCTTACAAGAACTAAAGAATCCCAAATTAGACATAGAACTCTTTGTGAACGAAGCATACAACCCATGGTAGTGGCATCATTGCACAAGGACAAAAATTCTATTCCAAGAGATTCCAGGGCATTGAACATGAACCCTAAGAATTCATATTGAACACATAATAGGTTTTTAAATGATAAGGATGGAAGAAATTTGTCATTTGAACTTTGCAAATGAAAATCCCATACTGATGTGTTGAGCTTTGAAGTAAGGAAATTTGTCGTCAAATTTTGGATAGACAAACAAGGGTGACACCAAGAAAGAATGACGTTTGTTGAATATGAGAAGCACCAAATACATTTCCTTGATTATTCCCATGTAAGCTCACTTTCTATTTGTATTGATTGCTGTGAGTTGTGGTTGTGTGCCCTATAGTAGTTTTTAATATGCTACATGAGAAGAAATGCTACCATATAGCACAATTTGTTATGTGGATAGCATAGATAGTGTGCCCCATCTATGTATATTCAAAGATTGTGCTATATAGAAGATTCGGTGGCATAAATACCTCAAACAATGTGCCATATAGCATACATAGTGTTCCAAATTTTTGTATACTAAAATAGTTTGCTTTATAGCCCCGGGGGATTCACTCTTCATTAAAGGGGGACCTCCTACATGCATGAACTTTAAGAAAACCCCCTATTTAAGATCCATGTAGGATGATAAAACACCCCTATTTAAGCTTATAAGATACCACAAAAATTCTATTATGTCCCCCCCTTTCCTTAAATCTACATTCTTTCTCAAGCATTTATATTACACAATAATAAAATTTTGATTACTTTCCCTATGAATATTGAAAACCATACACAGAACCAAACTTGTTCGGACTAGTTATCCAAGGTAGCCTATACTATGTCCCCCCCTCTTAAATATGGCATGGCCCCCCTAACTTAAATTAAATATTGGGAAAAAATAAAAAGGGCCCCCACCCCTAATGTATAAGCATTAGACACAATTTCATGTACAATTGGTAGGTGGATCAATCTAGGGAGTGTTTGAAGATCTTGTCTTCAGATGTCATGGTGTCTATTATAGATTTTGCAGACAATTACTCGTTCAAAGAGAAAAATGAAATTGAATCCATGTATTGGCATTCCAATCAATGTACAATCCTTGTTCATATTACTTATCATTGCAACTTTGTGGATGACCAAATTATCAAGGAGTGTCATTTCTAATTTTTGATGATAAAACACACGACACCCTTTTTGTACTTTTTTTTTTTTTGCTTCATTGCAAGTGGTTTAAAGAATAGGGGATGCAATTCAAAAGGCACTAGGTGTGGTTAGATGGAGCAACATATCAGTTTAAGGAAGCAAGACCCTTTTACTTTGTTGCTAGATTCTTTGCACTGACCAATGTCGAGATGAAATGATGAAATATGGAAGGCAAATGATATCATGTGAAAGGTGGTCCATCTCCATGCTCAATGTGCATAAGGTGCATATGCAATCACCCACAAGTACAAGAAAGGTATGCTACATGATGTTGATAATGATGCTGATATCGTAGAGGAGTGTGGAGCAAAGAATGAAAGAAAAACAAAGAGAAAGAAATAATGAATGAAAAATAAAATGTAAAGGGGATGGGGTAAGGGGGATAACAATGAAACAGATGTAATGGGCACGTTGTGTAAGGGGTAGAAAATAATTAAAAGAGAGGGGAGAAAGGAAAATAAAGGGGGGATTAGGGGATATGAGGTGGAGACTGAAAGGATAAGGGGTGCGGTGAGGGAGGAGAATTCAAGTGGTTATGTGTGGCCATGTGGATGGATAAGGGAGTGGGTGGTGTGACAAAAGGGGATAAAGGCCATTAGAGGTTGCAGACTGTTCCTCGAAATAGATTGTTTTTGTCATTTCCCTGCACATCATTTTTGCATTAGACCTTTTACTTTTGGTCTTTTATTATCTACACATAATCCTACTTGTACTTCACAAAAGAAAGATATCCTATACATTTTAACTGAAATTTGTGGCACATCTTATGTTTAGTTGTAGCATATTGCAAACAGTAAATTTTGGTAGCATATAAAAGAAAATAACTCCTTATGTTGCAATCTCTTTATCAACATTCATGTGCTTCTTGTCAAGTTTTTTTGAAGGAGAGTTTTCCTTCACAATGTCTCTTTACAAACTCATCACTTTTTACTACCTCTTTGAGAACTAATCTGCCTTCTTTGCATAGCTCTCTTGTAGATTGGTTATTTTTCTTCACCATTCCCATGCTTGCATAAAGTTCTTGTTGCCTTGGGAGACACTCTTGCTATTGTTGCAGCACACAATCCTTCGAACTAGTCTTACTTCTGTAGATACGTACTTTTAGACTGAATCTTCTTGTTTGCTCCTAATAATTTGTTGCTCCTTCTCTTTGTAGCCTATTGGTAGTATATATGGAAATCCTATTGGCAAAAATTGCCATCCCTTGCAATTTTTATTCCATGGTTCTATTCCCCCTTTACGGGCATTCAAATTTTGTGATTTTGGATGCACTTTGTATTGCATCATACGTGTGTCTCCCTATATGAAAAATCAAAACTATAATGGTTTTGCATCACCAAGTAGCATGTCTTGCCCATCACATAGACATCCTTCCACATAATCCTTAAAGTCTAAAACCATGTAAGAAGGAAAGCTGTTGGTGAGGATGATGTAGATCTCTTGAATGTATCCATCAAATAAAAAAAAGTGAATATTTTCCCCACTCACAACCTCTTAGAGAACTCGTTGGACATTGCATCAATGTCCTCATGTGTGTGCCCCTACCATGAAGAATCCAATTTAATAGTGCTGAAAATTCTCGTTGCCAATAGTAGAGAAAGGTATACAAATAAGTATTTGTTCTTGTTCTATGATGCATAGTTTTCTAATTGGAGTAGCATGTTCTATGGACTTTTGGAATGGGGGCTCAAGAGTGACATTTCCATTTGAAGGGACTAGATTTTCATGTCTATGTGATGGCATCTATTCTTGAATTTGGTTGTAGCCTCCACTATAGAAGTTGCCATGATATTCATGGTAAATATTGGGCCACCATCTAATGTCTCTATATGTGCATTTATGATTATGTTATCAATGCCACACATGCCACCCATATTGGAAAGCTTCTACCTTATGAACTATAATGACAATCCACTACCTTTAGACTTGTGGACAAAGCATTTAGACGTCAAATATTCCTTCTTAAAATCACATATATAGAAAGGTCTCCAAGGTGATGTGTTTCCACCCTCTCCATATTACACAAAAGAAAGAAAGGGATCCAATTGTAAGGTTGGGGTTAGATGGCCACAAACCATTGTGGAGGGCACTCTTGGAGAGCCAACCATAGGTCCTCTCTTGCTCTGATTAGTCCTTCCCAACATAACTTCCTTCCCATCCTCATCTGTTTATTGCTGTCCTTGGTGATGGCATTAACTCTGTGGATTGTTGCATCCCATCTGACCTTCGAATTCAGTGCCGTCACTCACAACTTCTAAGCCCCATGTCCTTTTGATGGCTGTGTAGTAATTTCGACTTCAATAGTAGTGGGTTAAGCTTAAGGGGCACATCAAATGATCTACTAGCATTGCATGGCATAGAGAAATTCCACCGAATCGCCATGTGATCCGAGATGGAGGTCGAGACGGTATACTCTCATAATGCCGGGGTGTGAATCCACCAACCTTCCTCCAAAAGGTAGATACAGTCGAGAGACAAGCTGCTCTGAACTCCGCTCCCTTCTGGCGGTTTGAAGCCCTTTAACCCATCCTCATCTAGCACTATGGCATCAATCAACCCATGATTGAAGCAGAGATTATCCCACTCATCTCGCTCTTTGCCTAACAGGGAAGCCCCAATGTGAGTCCGATCGTCCTCCCTCTTAGTAAAATTCCAGTCACCCCCAACCACCCACTGGTTGCCTATGAAGTTGCTGTTGAGCCTGCTACAGCAATCTTTCCTCTTGGATGACAGGTTGGGGGCATACACACTTGCAACCCTTAACTCAAACCCTTCGACGGAAACCCCTACCCCAATCGTATAGCCTTGAGGGTCCCTAAAAATTTCCTTACAGGACAGGGAACCCTACAGAACCACAGCCACTCCCCCTCTACCCTTAAATGGGTAATTCACTCATAACCTAAATGACTTAGCGAGAACCACAACCTATACTCACTGCCACATTTTAATTCCTGAAGTAAAACTATCTTAGGTCTCAGCCACGGACACCCACCCACTTTGTTTCGCATGAAGACAACACCCTCTAACATTCCAAGGTACAATCAAAACTCTAGAGCTCCCCTCCTCCCCACCTGTGTTAATGTATGAGTTCTTTGTAGGCATGTTTAAAAAAATTGAACCTTATGTCTTTAACTCCTCTAGCACCTCTTTAATCCACTTGGAGAGGCTCCAGTGTGGGATTGTTGGTGTTTTACCTTAAGATTTCTCCGGGGGTTTTTCTTCATGTAGACGTTTTTGTAGGTTAGCATCTAGAATCTCCTCCTCTCTCTAGTCTTCATGGCTAGAGAATTGAGTCTCTTCAACTTGAGATGTGAGATCCATACCCATAGCACCGACCTTGCCATCTTGGGCATTATCAACCGTGACCACCTCCTAGCTAATGGGGTCTTTTGCATGCGAGACCGTGGGGGAGGAGTCCAAGGTTGAGGAGTGGAGAGCTAGTCTCCTTTGTGGATTCAAGGGGTAAGGGTTGACGAGGAGGGACAAGGAAGGAGGAGGGAGGAAGAGGAGGAGGAGGGAGGAGGAGGAGGAGGGAGGGAGGAGGAAGGAGGAGGAGGAGGAGGGAGGAAGGAGGAGGAGGAGGAGGAGGAGGAGGGAGGAAGAAGGAGGAGGAGAAGGATAAAGGAGGGAGGATGAGGAGGAGGGAGGAGGAGGAGGAGGGAGGAGGAGGAGGAGGAGGAGGAGGAGGGAGGAGGAAGGAGGAGGAGGAGGAGGGAGGAGGAGGAGGAGGAGGAGGAGGAGGGAGGGGGAAGGAGAAGGAGATGGGAGGAGGAGGGAGGAGGAGGAGGAGGAGGAGGAGGAGGAGGGGGGAGGACGAGATGGAGGAGAAGGAGGAGGGAGGAGGAGGAGGAGGAGGGAGGAAGAGGGAGGAAGGAGGAGGAGGAGGGAGTACAAGGGTAGAGAGTGTAAGGGTAAGGGCATGCTAAAACACGATAGTGTAAGAGAGCATGGACGCAATGGATATCAATCGCATGAACACAATAGTGAGCTTCAACACTAAACCCCAAAGAGTGGGAACTTCATTCCTTGAGAGATATTTATACATGTTGGTCTCTACACAATCCGTAGGTACCTCCATGGTGGGAGCTCTTTTGTAGGAGACCTTTTGGATAGGAGTCCCTCCACTTTTGGGGGGGACCTTTTGGGTCTCTACACAAAGTGGGGGGACCTTTTGGGTCTCTACACAAAGTGGAGGGACCTCCGAAAGTGTAGGCTTTTAGTCTTCTCTCTCTAGATTTAGTCTTTCTCTCTCTAGATCCTGATTTTGCAAGTATGATTGGATCTTTTCTAGAGAGGATTTTGGCTATCCTCATCCTTTAAGATTTATCATACCATCTTTCAGGCTCAAGATATTACAAGAAAAGCTCTCATCTTTCACACACAATGCTCTCATAGTTGTTGTCCTAGACTACACTTCTGGCCCTTGTTGCCATAGGTTAACAGACCTCAGTCCATTAAGAGGCAATGCAGTGGAGCAAGGACCCATAGCTCTCTTCATGAATTGATACTATCAAGAGTCAATGAGGTGAAGCAAGGATCCAGAGCCCTCTTAATTGATTAATTCTATCAACATCCAATGAAGAGGAGGTTATAGAATGCTGGGGACTTGATAGACTTACACGTCTGTCATGAGAGCATGATAAAAACGATAGGAATGCATGAATTTCATGGACTCACTAAGTTAGTGTTGTCATGACATCATGATCAAAATGATAGGAATACATGAATTTTATGGACTCACTAAGTTAGCGCTCTCATGATGTAAAAGAGAGACAACATCATAGCAATCCTTGATAGTGCCCACATAGGCTTAGTCATCAAGCTATCATGATGTAGATAGATAGAATGACAAGGATACATGGATTTTTCTAAATCCACTAAGTTAATAATGTAAGTCAAGCATTCATGGAGTATTTTATACATAGCATGAGAGAAATCTATTGATGGCCTTTCATCTCACCTCTTGATTGTCTCGTAAGCACAAAATCTAGTGATACTTTAATCATCTGAAATTTTATAGAAGGGGTGTATATAGGTTATAAAAATCCTTAGGTAGGGGATTTTTTAAATACCCCTTGATTGCATGTGCTATATGGGGATTTTACATAGTGGCCCCCTCGGGCACTGTTCTATCCACACTTGCGCAACCTCTTTTTTGTTTGACGCTCATTTTTTGCACCTGTGTCCATATGGCTCTAAACACATTTGCACAACCCTATTTTAGTTTAATTCTCATTTCTCTGCATTCAAGCATGATTAGGACATTGCAAGCTAAGAAAAACACCAAAGTGCAAAAGAGGACATCTTCTACACCAAGCATTATGCATACATAAGGATGTATGTATATCTTTTGTAACTCCATAAAAATATAAAACCCCTTGTGTTGATTACATGTGCTGTCTTCCATATTTCTTAGTGACCCCCCCCCCCCCCCTCCCCGAGGGAACCATGTGGAGACATGTGTGCTTCAACAAAGGCTCTACATGAACATTTCTTAGTGACCCCCCCCCCCCCTCCCCGAGGGAACCATGTGGAGACATGTGTCCAAACACTTATATTACTATAGAGAAACGGGTTCTATGCCCAATACAACCACCATAGAGCTACAAAGAGGTGCTGCAACAACAAGGTGTTGTTCTAGTAATACTCATAGTCGCACACACACTCACTCACCTCGAGACACAAGCCTATCTCTATCTTAAGCAATGATGACTCAACAACGTCTAGGATGCTACTTAAAAAGTGATTGAAACCCGGTCTACATTGAGTTATAAACTTAAATAAACTAATACTCTTCTAAACTTGATGGTTATGTTAACCAACTTTCAAATCTTGCCCAAAAATATCTAAGAACTCTACTTACCAATTGGCCTACTTGCATGGTTTCCTCTTGCCCATCCTTGCTGCTTAGAGACTCAGCGGTTGGATGCGTGGTTGATGGAACCTTGGTTCCTGGTCACTCAAGAACTTGGGTTAGGTAGTCAAGCTAACTAAGGATCTACATTTTGCCTCATCTTAGCATCTACTATGTCCTCATAGATGCATAACAAAATCACAGACTAGCAAGAATATGGGTAGACTAAATAAGAGCATCTACAAGGTGCTAGAGAAGGGAGTCTACTCCACTTGGGTCCTGTCTTGATATCGATGAGGGGATCATGTGGTAGATGAGGTAGAGGAATTATGGAGGCAAGATGGAGGCACGAAGTGCATCACCTTGATCTTGCAAAACATAGGGACAAATGAGGTCCACATCTCCTAGTGCCATTCGGAGAGGCTAAGGATAAAGGAATTATTAATGCCCATAGAGACCTCCTTTAAGTGTAGGTTCCATTCTTCTTTCCATTTCTCGGCCTTAGTAATGGCAGCTTCTAAATGAGCCAGATTAGCTCGGCATATTAAAGGTAGGTAGAGTCTTCATGGTTTTCCTAGGAAGTTCACATATCTTGAGCGCTTCTAAGCCTTATAAGTTACCCACTACCATTTGGCCTTCTCTTTTACCTCCAAGTCAAACTCATGGTTGGCATGATTGTAAAGGGAGATGTCCATGGGGAGGTAACCCATGGGGATTACTAGGCTTGGCATTTGGTATAGATGAAAGTGTGGAGTTGATGCTTCTCCACAAGCCACTAATAGAGGCTAAGTTCATGGTGCAGTAAGAAGCTCAGATGAAAGTGTGGGGTTGATGCTTCTCCACAAGACACTAACAAAGGATAAGTTTTGGGTGCAGTAAGAAGCTTAGAAATCTTCCTTGCCAAGAACAACTTCCAAAATATATGTTGGAACAAAAATAGCTCAAGGCAAAACATCCTCATCAAGAGGCAAAGCAACTAAATGAGAACCAAACTTATGAGGCTAAGGAGAAGTCTTTGTAGCACTATCAATCCACACTCGCAAGGAAGATCCAGATGGAAAGAATGGAGGCTAGGAACAACTTTGAAGTGATTGGCCTCTCGAACTCCAAAAATAGCAATGCTGGGGCTATAGACCCATCATCCAAGCTAGGCAATGTCATCTTGGGCTAGATAACTACTTGCTTAAACCCCACTACCATGGTGCCTTTTGAGGAAATTGGCTTGGAGATAGTTTGTCTTAGAAGACATGGCCAATATGTGGAGCTTGGAGGGCATTTGTGAAGTAGAATAAGGGTCATCTTGGCTTGTTGGACCCTTTGGACCACATTGGCACGGCATCTTGTTGGGGTGCTCATCTGACACTGATGGGTTCCTCCTCAAAGTTTGAATTTGCTCTAGGGTGTCCATTTTCACCTCCAGGGTGTGCACCTTTACCTAAAGAGAGGAATTCTCTCTCCACAAGTTGTCATCTAACTCATCTAGGCTAGTACTATGGCTTGAGTTGTGTCAAAGTCATGGATTATCTACTCAAGGGAGTCACTATTTATAAACCCTATGTATCCCATGCATTCAAGGCCTAGTATTTGTAAAACCCCTTATTATAAATTTATCATGAATAAAATACTCCCTTTATTGATTCCATGTTTGAATAACCCCTTTATATGGTATGGTTCTGTATGTGAAAATTGTGTATTGAAGGGGATTAAAAAAATTTCTTCTACTCAACCTACATGCTATGCTTACATATTTATGAGTGAACCACTTGAGATTATCATCTCTATGACTTTGCATGCTTCCTTTTCTCACTGAGTGAAACCCCTGAGATTATCTTCTCTGTGACTTTACATGCTTCCTTGTCTTTCTGAGCTGGGTAGTCTCCAATGCACTTTTATTTTCTTGGAGATATAGTTGAAGTGCTACATGCATTGGCTTGAAACTTCTCATGTGACTCTACCAAAGATGTGAATGCCACCTTAAGCATGTCATGTTCCACCCAAAATTTGTTGGCTTGTGCTTGGCTGGGAGTGTCTTGAAAGTTGATCTAAGTAGTGAGCCACCACTTCTTTCTCATGATCTTGATACTTTCTATGATTATAATGGAGAATTTGTGGGGGAGTTTAGTGCTTGACAATGTGATGGAGCATTTGAAGAGCTGTGCCACCCTTATCATGTAGTAGAGCTACCAATTAATCACTCAACTATTTGTACTACATATGCACGTTTGATTGAAAAACAATAAAGCATCAACTCCTTCCTAGAATTGGGAGATTACTAGGGGAGGGACGTGCTTAGTAGTACCGTGCAGAGCCTGTGGTGGTTGAGGCTGATTTTTGCTTGAGTGTGAGGTCTCTTTGTACCCTTGTTGATGCTCGAGCTCCTCCTACTCAGTGGCTTGCTCAAAAATTTTCTTTTTTTAATCTACTTACAACAAATTCCACCTTAAAAATGTTTTGTACATTTTTTAATTAGCCTAGGGACGTTTTAAAATGGGCCAGTAGCAAATTTTAATCGTGACCGACTACAGTAGGTTATGACATAGTAAATCAATATAGCGTGTGGTATACCTAGAAAACACCGTGCAATAAGGATCTATACAGCATGGTGTTATGTACACTACCATAGGGTGTTTAGTTACACTGCACGGTGTTGTTAATCTTATATAAATCTGCATGGCATTGGTACTATTCCCATTATCAAGATTCCTAGTATTTTGTGGAGTCTCAGGAAAAACAAGAAGCATAAGAAAGAAGGATGAACAAAGCTACAAAGAAATTTGTAAGTTTTGTTAGTCCTTCTAAGTTCAAAAAAGTATCTGGTGCCAATGGGCTCTCTTTTGTTGATTGGAATCCACTCACACTTAGATACTAATTGGATAATTAGCATTTACATACTATTAGGTAATGAGTTTGTTGGTTGCATGTAACATTTTAGGTGTCTTTGGAAAAATAAAGGATTGTAATTTTTGCATGAAGAATTTGAGTTGTAACTTGTCTTTGAAAAGACTTAGGATTAGGTAATGAGTTTGTTAGTTGCATGACTTAGGTTTTTTATTTAGTTGCATGACTTATGAAATATCGTAGGAAGCTTTGGAAAATTTGTAAAAGTTGACATTATAAGTTGCATGAAGTGGTTCACTTTTGGAAAAGCTTAAGATCTTAATTGTAGTTGCATGAGTTATTGTGTGTCTATTTTTTTTACTTTTAGCATATGTATTTATTTATAAGTATGTAGCTATAGCCTATAACTATATTTTAAAACAAAGTTAATGAGCCGGTTGGAGGTTCACCAAAGCCAACCTAGAACAACTCGTTCGTTGATGAAAAGAGTTATACCCTTGTTATACCATGTGCCGGTTGGGGGTTCACTTAGGCTAACCTAGAACATCTCACACATGATTAAAATTTATACTATATACTAGTAAAACTCTATAATGTAGGATTCAAGAGTGATGAGAGAATATTTGACTTTGAGCTAGTTGTGGGCTCGCTTATGCCGACCGTTTGCATCACTCAAAGTCTAGCAAGTTGTGGAGCTTGCAATTGCCAGCTCAATTATATGATCATGTTGCATATGTTGCAATTTGTAGCCCATGTTAGACTTCATATGTATGCAATTTGTAGCCCATGTTAGACTCCATACATATGCAGAAAAAATATGTTGAGGCTATTAGGTTAACAAAATCTCCTAGCCTAGAAATTAGAAGCAAAAGTGCTTATAAGTGCTTGTGTAAGTATCGCAAGATAGATGCTTACTTGGGAGAGAGAGGAACATGGGAAAAGGTGATTTGCCATCCCACGCCTATTTAAATAGGCATATTACCAGGTTCATAATCATCCAATTAATGTCCCCCGCCAAGATATGAGTTTCTGAATCTCCTCCACAAATCCCTTTTAGCATCATACATATGCATTTGCCATGGAATTCTATGAAAGAGTTTTTTTTGTTGAGCAACAACCTCGACCATCCATTCCTATCACAAAAATTGCTTGAACAAAATATGATTTTTAATGCAATTGTTGCCATTTTCCCATCATTTGATCAATCACTACCTCATCTTTGGTCCTTTTTACATCATGTGATTATGCCAATTAATCAGGCCAAAAATATCTTCCTCCTTCGTTCTCCCTCTAAGTCAAGTCCCATTGCCCCTTATTTGTGCCATGGTGTAGTACAATGTCCAAGATCTTGACCCACCATTACATCACCCATACAACTCCCACCCCAAAGAGGTGTCTAATCTAGCCACAATGGTAATCTGGTCATCCTTGAGCTTGTCAAGAGAGGAAAATGGGAAGGGGAAGGGGGCTAATAAGAGAGTCCTCATTATGTGAAGGAAAAAATCTTGTAGAAGGCCGTGCTAAAACAACAAGCTTAAGGATGAGGTTTTCATTCTCTAACCCATGTACGTTATCAAGAAAAACCTATACCTTGGCCCCATTACCTACATGTTGGGGCTCCTTGAGGTGGCTATTGTGTTCAAGGACTATAATCTTTGCACTTGCCCATAGACCAGCACCCAAACCTCAAGTGAAAATTGCCCCAATGCCTAATGTGGTTTTAAGGGGGTTGATTTAGAAGGGGTCTTATTATACCATCATGGTTTTTAACTGTCGTTTCTAGGCTTTTAGAGCTACTCATGCCTTGACAACTCAAAACTTAACACTACCTTCATGTGAGTGCAAATCGCCAAAGGGTGCAAGCTGACCTAAGTTAATCATGGACACTTACTAGAACTTGAGAATTCTTAAGATGGATCCACCAGGGGAATTCTTCTATGCATGGAAGGAAAAGATTTTGTAAACAAATAGGGCCCCCCGGCAAGAAAAAAACACATATTAATTAATTAGTTGTCACATTGAGGGGGGAGGATAGCGAATTAATCTATGTTGGCAGGGAAATTAACATAAGCTATAGGGTTGGGGGATGGCGAATTAACGTAAGCATGTAGGGTTCCTGAAATTCTAGAAACTTCCAATTCGAGAAGGTTCCCTAGCTTCCGTTCTAAGGTATTATATGACGGGGAGGGAGAGTTGAACTGAGGCAGGGCAAAGAACGAGAGGAGGGAGGGTAAGATAGGGAAGAGAGGCTGAGAAGTGTGGATTAATGCCAAAAAAGTGTTTCTAAGAAGACTTTTGAGGAGGATGAGGTGATGGACGAAGGACTTGAGCACTCTTAGTAGCTCTAGATCACGGCTCTTGCACAGTTGAATTTCATGTAGCAACCGAGACAAGTTATCAGAGGAGTTGAAGAATGAGGAAGAACACAGCTCAGCTACATATTAGTTCTTCTGTCGAACGCAAAGCTACAAGCCATCATGGCTCTCTCCATAAAATCATCAAGAGCAACCAGCATCCCTCTTAGCTTGTTGATGCCATCATCCTCTCCACTGCTGTCTATGGCAAGGACCCCACAAGGAGCTGCTGGCTATGGACAAGGAGTATGGCCTACCAACCACACTACTCGATACGAGTTCATCCTTGATGAGGAGCTGAAAGCTGGCTGAGGTGGACATTGAAGGGAGTGGAGATGTCAAGGGGGGAAGCTACAAAAAGGAGGGTGAGAGAGGGAAGAGAGTGTGAGTGTGGGAAGAGGCTAGGGCAAGGAGAGATGCGAGTGGAGGGGAGGCGACACAAGGAGAGGAGGCGGAGGGGCGACGATGAGAGAGGAATTAATTTGATGCATTTAGGCATAGGTTAATTGTGCATGAATGAGGGGGGCAGGGTGGTAACACTAATTAATTAATAGAATATGAATGATATGCATATAGGCTTCTAGCTGACATAGAAACATTAAAACTAGAAACTCCATCTCCATCCTTAACATATGGCAACATGACTACTTATAGCATTGAATTCCTAAAGCGATGTATCCACTACTCGAAGGACTAAGTCCTTTGCTAACTTTCCATAAAGTTGCAATTGCAACGACTTTTAGCAACCTAAACCCTCTGAATTTTGGGAGGGAGCAGGGCCACCTAACAATGATATGTTACCAACATTGTAAGGTATCAATCCAATCCATTGTCCAAGCTTAGGAAGCATAAAGTCCTTATTTCTCAATGATGCAAGTAAGCTTCAAATCTTAAGGATTCCCAGCTATTGCTATTGGCCCTTGTGATGTACTTCTCATGTATAATGACTATATTTTCCTCTCATCATCCCTTTTATACACTTAGAAAAAGGTTTCATGTCTTGGCCCTTTTGATGTTCTCCTTTTCATGTATAATGCCCATATTTTCCTCTCATCATCCATTTTATGTGGTCATAGTTTGGCTTCCCTTCTCTCATTAAATTCAATGGTTTCCTCTATCTCATTGGTACCTTCCCCTAGACCTACTTGCTCTTATGATATCATGGTAGGTTTCCATCCTTGTATTGTAGAGTTTCCCAATCTCTTTATTTTGTTAACAGTGTCTAAATTTTGTATTCTATAGAGAGACGGAGAGAGATAGATAGATAGATAGAGAGAGAAAGAGAGAGAGAGAGAGATTGAGAGAGAGAAAGAGAGAGAAGTGGAAAGAAAACATGTTACAAAGTAGAAATATAGGAGACCCGTAACTCTGAAAGCACTGTACAATAAACTTCTAAGCATGTCAATGATCCAAGGCTTAAACTATCGATCAAGATAGTACCAATGAGATTGTATACTAATCTATAAGCTAGAGCCTTCAAGACCTATGAAAAAAAAGCAACGCAACACCTACACACATGCACACACACACACACACACACTACTCCCACTACATGATATTGCCATGTCCATCCGATTTGATAAGTGAGACAAAAAAATTATGGGAATTCTCTACATCATGCCAAGAGAATGAGATAAACAAGTAATGCAACAAACACGAAGAACATCTAAGAGCATGGATTGAATAAAAATAGAGGAATAAGTGACACTGAGAACAATGTGTTACCCCTTGTCTTTTTCTTTGAAAATGTCATGGACAAATATCGCACAAAGAATATTGTAATCTCTCTCTCTCTCTCTCTCTCTCTCTCTCTCTCTCTCTCTCGTACACACACACACACACCTCTGATTTCTTCCTATTCCATGTTATATCAAATGGTTAAGTAGAGACTCATAGAGGGTGTGTAGTGAAGTGATTCAGGGCTATTCAGCACGTTTAGCTACCCATCAACAAATTGTGAGTGCTCTTACAACTAATCCTAGATGTGACAATATTTAAAAAATAACTTTAGATCTAGATCTGAGAATAAATGAACCCTACCTTTTAATTTTAAAATAGTGTATAAAATTACCTCTGCTATAAATATATTTATGTAAGTATTAAGAATAAAAATACCCCGCATTTTGAACTCTCATAGTATCCTTACATTTTTTGGTATGACATACAAACGCGCAAAAGACCTCCCCGAGAGATTACATCACCAAGTTCATTGGAATTTATCTAGATGACTTCTATTTCTATTCTTCAGATATAGATCATCTCAGAGTGCTTTGTGGCTAGAGCCATGATAAGCTTCTTTGAGAATGCTTTGTGGATGGAGCCATGATAAGATTATTTGAGAATGCTTTGTGGATGGAGGCATGATAAAAAAACTTTGAGACTATTTTAGACTGCTCTGAGAATGCTTTGTGGTTCATGCTATGATAGACTTATTTTTGACTGATTGGATCCATGATGAACTACTTTGAGAGTGTTGTTAGCTTTCTTGGGTATTGATTGAACCCAGCTAAGAGTGTATTCTATGTTTGAGTCAAGATATTACTCGGGATATTACTCGACCATGTCATCTCCAAAGATGGCATAAGAACCAAGCTAGGTAAAATTAAAGCTATACAACGGATGCCTGAGCCTCAAAATTTAACTCAGTTGCATTCATTTGTGGGGTTTACTAGCTTTTAAAAAGTTGTAGTGCCTTTATACGAGTTAACAAAGAAAGATACTAAGTTTGAGTGGAATGTTGAGTTAGTTGTAGTTTTCCATGAGTTAAAAGCCGATCCATTGCTAATCCTATTCTAAGGCAACCAATGTGGGATGTCATCTTCCATGTGCATGTAGATGCTTCTGGATATGCCTTAGGAATCATTCTAGCTGAACTAGATGGTCGGCTAGACTATCTAGTATATTATGTCAGTGGGTTATTAACAACTACCGAGTTCAATTATAGTACTACCAAGTGAGAATCTTTGGTATGGTATTCAGTGTGCCAAAACTAAGGAATTATATACTTGGTAATCCTTTTGTGTTCTATAAGGATCATCAAGCCCTACTCTACCTTATCAACAAGGCTGTCATCCAAGGACGCATTGTTTGTTAGAGTTTCTGCTTCAAGAGTTCAACTTTAAAATCATTCATAAACCCAACAAGTGCCATGTAGGAGTTGACTATTTATCTAGGTTACTAGCACCCGAGAATACACAAGAGTTAATATGGAACTGCCAGATGTTGAACTTTTTGCAGTGGATTATTCTGAGAATGAGTATGCCAAGTTCATGAATTATTTATCTAAGGGCACATTTCCTGATGCAATGCCTCAGGATAAACATGTCAACTAGCCTTGAAGTCTTGAAAAAACACCTTGATTGGTGGACAACTATACCAACAATGTGTTGATGGAGTTATTCATCATCTCGCAAATGGGTTTTGCCACATGAGCGAGCCATTGTCTTGCAAGAATCTCACTTAGGTCTATCAAGTGGACATTTTCAAGGGAAGTTAATTGCCAAAAAAGTCTTACAGGTAGGTTTATGGTGGGTTCAACATTGTTCAAGAATGGTGAGACTAAGTGCATGCAGTATGATGTCTATCAATGCATTGGGTGCCTATTGACTAACAATCTATGCCCTTGCAACCCACTCAACCATGGGAAGCTTTTATGCGATTGGGTTTTTTAGTCCCTTCACACCAGCAGGTTCACTCAGAATAACTACATCATTATTGCCATTGACTATGCTACTAAGTGGGTAGAAGCTAATGCACTCCAAGACAACTCAGCTCAGAGTACTGATAAATTCATTTTTTAGAATATCATATGTAAATATGGATGCCCTTTGAAGCTTGTCAGTGACCAAGGGACACATTTCCTTAATGATGTGATGTAATCTCTTAAGAAGAAATTCAAAATCATGCATAGGGTCTTCACTACCTACTATCCTCATGGAATGGTGAAGCCAAGTCAACTAACAAGACACTTAAGCTGACCTTGACTAAGACAGTACAATTAGCTAAGGGTGAATAGGACACAAAATTGCATTTTGCCTTGTGGGCCTATAGAACTACTTACAAAGTGACTACCAATATTACACTCTTTTGTACGGCCTTAAGCTTGGAAGCCATTGTTTCCTTAGAATTTATTGATCTGAGTCTCTGCATTGCCATCAAGAATTACTTAGGTGAGTCAGTAGCAATCAAGGGTTGGTTGCATCAGCTAAGCAACCTAGATGAGTTACACCTCCAAACAGCTTGGGTGGTGATAAAGTGCAAGAAAAAAGCTTGGCATGATAGGCACATTGGTCCTGAGCATTTGAAGAATGGTATGCTCATGTTACAGTACAATCTAAGTTGGGGCCTATCAAAATAAATTTTAAGTTGGGATCGGGCCTATCAAAATAAAATTTAAGTTGGGATTGAATGGACCCTATAGACTAGTGGAAAATGGGACAATTCAACTTGAAGATTTACAAGGCAACATGTTCTCCGAGTTGTACAATCGAAGCAAAGTCAAGCCCTACTGAGCAGCAAGTTCTTCGAACAAATAGAACTCAGAAACATACTACTTGGTTGACAATGCCTTGGTGAATTTCATAGAAGACAAAATACCAGCAGTTAGCTATTTGGTCATAGTGGAGGAAATGCATCGTATGCTGCCATGTGGCAGTATTAACATTGAAGGCACAAAAATGAAAAATCATCATGCTAAAGATATGGAGGCTCATTCAACCATTAATTTGACGGGACTCTTAATTGTAGATTTGGTTTGACTACATTTGGTTAGGGACTCTGGTTATCATCCTCACTTGCATACTCAGTATACTATGGTCCTTACCTCTCTGTCCTCGTCTGTATCATCTATAATAGCTCCCTCTTTTTTATTTTGGTTACAAGAGCCTCAAGCTTTTCATTGACCTTTCTACTCCATCTATTTCTACTGTGCCCGTCTATCCCCTTTGCCATTCAACCTTTTCATCAATCATCTCCTTCCTCACTAAGTGCCTATGTTGTCAGCCTAGTCATTAAGAGTGTTGTATGGGGAGCCTGATATTTTTTCACAGATTTCTTTTTGGCCGTGCTTTGGACCCAGGCACGCTTATACCCATTCCATGAACAAGGGATAGGGAGGGCAATGCCCCCCCAAGACATCACCGGGTGGTTCGAAGGGGAGCCGATGACATCCTAGCATGAGTTCGTGCATGAGTTTCTCATGAGTTGTGTGGTTAAAATTGTAAGATAAGGGTGTGGCTCACATAGCACGAGAGTAGTGCATATACTGCTTGTATCTTGTATCTTCTCATTGTTCGATAAGAAAGATGCAAGACTGGCTATTTCTCCATGGATGTAGTCCACACTGGGTGATCCACGTATATCAATGTCTCTTTGTGTCTTCCATTTTGTGCACATTTGTATTGTGCATTTTACGCATTCTGATTCTTGCATTGTTGCTCACTTTTATTACATTGCTTCTAACAAAGAGAAAAGAGTGCACCAATTTCTAGAAGAGGAAGAGAAGCTCTCGTGTGTTGCCTCATACCCGAAGACTTCTCTAGCGATGTCCTTACAGGGATCCTACAAGAAAATCGACTATTGAAGTTTACAAGCTTGCCGTGGAAGGAAAGGTAGGACAAAGAGCTACTGGAGGATATCCTAGATTCTTACCATGAGGAGGACCATAGTCTCATCATCAATGATATGCATGTCTAAATTAGTTTTGAGTTGCTGAAGAAGGCCTTTAGACTGAAGCAACACACCAACCCTGCCAAGTTCGTGGATGCCAAAAGGTGTGATGCCTATTTCGAGGACAATAGCTATTCTTCCTCGCAGGGTTACCTGACCAGCAAGGCAGGTGATGAAAGTAGCGACCTGTCAATTTTTATCCGAGTTCAAATTTGGCCTAACAAAGAGCGTCAGATATGTTCCAAGGTTAGTACGTGGCTCGAGTGATCTCTACAGTGGAGGATTGGCTACCGGTAGACTAGTTTAGCATTTTTGAGAAAGCATTTGAGATCCATCTATGGGCAGGAGGCTGAGGCTAGTCACACTCCAAGCTCAATCCACATCTATGTATGCTGCAACACCATCTGGTGTCAGGACGGGTAACCTAGCCAAACTCATTACCTCTACCAGTTGGATCAGGACCATCTGGGTCCAAGAGTGACCAATAAGAGATGTGCCAGGAAACAAGGATGGGCAGGGTCAAGACAGGCAAGGGCCAAGCACCCAGGAAGGCAAAGACTAGTTAGGACAACATCGATGAAAAGAAGGCCCAAGAGCCAAATACTAACCAAAATGCCAAGAAAAAGGCATAGGATACGGCAACGGAGCCCAAGGAGTAACACGCACAAGATGAGGAATCCAAGCAGAGGAAGGAGCACGAAGAGCAAGCCAGGGAGTAGGACAAAGTGTTGGAGAGGAACAAAACTAAAGGCACCTCCGAGAAACAACAAAATAACTTGGAGGATAACAGTGTCAAGGGCAGCTCTGAGGAGCCCAAATAGGACAATTGAAAGGGAATAGTGAGGAGGGCACCTCTGAGGATGTGGAGAAAGAAGCTACCAAATGAGCAGAGGGAAATGGGACACTAGAGCAATGGGAAGGGGAAGCTAGACCAAAGGAGTAGAGGGAGGCTAGAATAGATGAGGGCGATATCGAGCCCTCACAAAAGACAGGGAAATAGAAAGTTGGTTCCACATTAGCCATCATTCCTCTACCTCCACCTCCACCTCCCTCGCCTCTATAGGGACTACCCCATGCAGAACCATTTCCCTTAGATCCCCTCCTCACAAAGAAAAATCATCAAGATCGTCAGGCTGCCCACCGAGAGTCAGTGGTAGGTATTTAGGGAGAACATGGTACATGCGGTGCAAGAACTGGATTTCTTTGCCAACCATTGGATTCCTCCCTAGGTACTTGAGCATAACTTATTTTATTAGATGCGATATCGGGTTTCTAGGAACAAATGGCAAACCTACGTCAGGCCGAGGTAGATTTATTTGCAGAATGCAAGTCACTCCAGGAGAAGCTAGAGGGAAGAAATGTAGTCTACAAAGAGATGCTTCAGAATTACTTGCAACTATAGCAGGACACATAGAATTAAAGACAGACTATGGCAACTTGCTGTGTGAGGTGGAAAGGTTAAGGGCACTCTCGACCAAGGCCAAGGGTGACATGATGAACCTTGCAAGGAAGAACATGAAGCCACACCATGCCTTGGAATGATTGTAATAGATGACCTCAGAAGCTCAGCAGGAACAGTGAGGAACGTTTGAGACATACTCTCTCTATCCTAGTGTATTCTTGGCTCACTGAGCAGTTTTCCCCTAGAACAACTGCAAGCTTGACTCAAGCAACAATAGTTAAGCGAACTACAAAGTGTCTCATAACAAGGGCCACAAAGGCAACCATAGCATCGCCATGTAGCACGAAAACAACTCATTTGAATCAAAAATATTGCAACAAAATAGACAGGCAAAGACAAGCAACAAGCAATAGACACAATACAAGCAGGCAACACAGGAAGCAAGGATGACCAAGGCAAAAGATCGGTAGCATACTTCAACTCGGTAGACTATTTCTGGGGTTGCTCCGGTAGATTCCTTGATCTACTAAGCAAAGACATCATGACAATATGGAGCTATTTTTCATCAATTCGGTAAAAGTTAGACTGACTTGCATATTCTTGAACACTTACCATGCTCGGCCTAGCTCTACGCTAGTTACTTGTGGCATAATGAGAGTGTCCTTGCTCGGTAGTAGAGTGCTGGAATTGCTCAGGCATTTCACTGTTGGTGGTTTTCCTTTCATCTCCCTTGCAATCTTTGCCTGCCAACTCCTTTTGTGCCTTCCAATTGATGTCCTTACCTGAAGTGTCAATGTCATACAACTGTTGTCACTACCCCTTTTGACTGAGTAATTACTTGAGCATCACTTGTTTCTCGCAATTCAGCTCTACAACTGCTCAGCATTTTGGATCTACCGCTTTCCTTCCATGTTATTATTTAATAATCTTAAGTGTTCCGCCTAGATTGGACAATCAAAATGCAAATGACGTGGACGTTTGCCGCTCGATGCTCAGTTATCATCTGTTATGACCTGGTTTGTTGACACCTATCTATTTTTGCCATTAAACCAACAATCTGAGTCATTGTGGCCAAACTTGGTACAGGTATTGCAATACTTAGTCTTCCATTCCTCTTCCACACGTCCACTGCTAGAATAGTTGTTACACCTATTTTGATTGTTACGTGGTTTATCTCGGATGCCTAATTATTTTAAAGACTTCTTCAGCTCATTTTTAAGCTTATCCTTCTTGACTAGAGTCTCCTCAGTTTCACTCTTAGTATCCTTCTCCCTCACTTTGTTTTTCCAACCCTCTCTTTTTCCCAAAGCAATAGCTTGGTTTAGCAGGTCCTCATAGGTTCTGGTCAGGATTGACTATCTCTGGCTTATGCAAACCAATAGCATCAACCTGCCATGAATTTTCATCATCAGTAGGCCTCTCTAGTTGATGTAGTACTCCACGTATGACTCGTTTCTGAGCACATGATCTCTAAAACCAATGATTCTTTCAAGAATATATTGAATGAACCCAACCTCATTCATTGGAGGTAACTCCTCGAAACACTTGCTTTGTAGGACCTAGGTATTTCTTGAGTAGAGAAACATGAAAAACATTATAGGATTCCTGCAGAGAAGCCCTCATGAGACAATTTCCAAATCCTCGGAGGAGCTAGCTGACCTGCGAGCACTATGGATCAGTAGAGGGAGATGACATCATCCTGCTAACTGAGAGATGCAGCGTCCAACACGGAGAGTGACCAGGGTATGCACCATCAAGGTTCGAGCTATCTCCGCCCTCCTCAAAGGGGATCACCTGAGACAAGGGGTCACCCTTGACATAGCCTACCAGATACAAAGGTCAAGGAGACCACGCCCTCCAAGACAGCTCGACAGATGCAGATGCGCGAAATCTTTACAGCCCACCGGAGAGCTACTATGGTGTCGAGTTTCGGTTTTTAATTCAGTGCTAGACTCTCAGCTCCAATTTTGTTTGTGTTTCTGAGTATTGAGATCTATAGCTATAGCTTAGACTATCATAGCACTTGGCAAGGGCCCTAGCGCGCCCTTTGCTTCAACCCTTTGAGGCTTGTATGAGTTTCCACTTCTATTTGGTGTACTTTGTCCCACAGGCCCACGAGGCCTTCCGTGGACATTAAATATCTTTCTTTCTTTTCTATCCCTATGTATCCTATAGTGTATGGCAGTAACATGGGGCATACAAAGGCAAATAAGGTTGTTGATGCAAAGCGATCATACCTACTTTAACAAAAGATTTAGGTGATAAGAAAGACAAGATGGTGAAGCAACTATCTCAAGCAATCATTGATGATAGGAAAAAGAAGAATTTGTGCTATCTTTGTGGAAAGAAATGGACCCCGAAACATAGGAGTGTGTGCAAATCGAAAATTGGGGCAAACATTAGAATGATACTTGAGACTGATGATGATTTATCCTTTGATATTCTAGAAGCGAATCCGAAATTTCATGATTGTTTGGATGATAGCCAAGATGATGATGTGGCTAATCATCAATCTACATGGGACAACTGGCTTCATATAGCTCAGTTTTGCTACAATACCATGAAGCACACTTCTATTGGGATGAGCCCCTTTGAGGCTATGTTTAGTTGCAAAGCCCATGTACCATCCACCATTATTGACAAGGCCCTTACCAACTAGCAAGCTAAAGATGATCTCGCCCATATGACTACCCTGTTGCAGCCCTTCAAGGACAACATGATGAGGGCTCAAGCCAGGATGAAGGAGAATGCTGATCAACAAAGGAGGAATCTTCATTTTGAGGAGGGTGATTTCATATTTCTACGACTCCACAAATCATGATATGCATTTCTGAAGGGCAGTACTAATGTCAACGCTTCAAAGACTCACAGGAGTAGAGCCATGTTGGATGGTTCTAGAGAGACACAATCAATGATACCAAAAGTATACAAGTAGATAGACATCCTATGTGAGGTTGACACTTCGTTTAAGTAATGGGGTTATGAGAGCCTTTCCGCATCTACATTTGGTAGGATCCAAAAAGTAGACTTTAAAAATGTATCCCTTGCTAAGACTAGTGAATTCTCCATCTGTAGTTTGTGCAGTCGGGAATCAAGGCTCAATTGGTAGCTAAAAAATATCAAGAAGAGCTCAATTTCCTACTGGATAAAATAAAGAAGCACATGATACAGCAACAAAGTTGTAGTAACTTATGCTATACATGGCATAAGTACCTTGAGATGGATCTAAATAAATACGTATGCATCATCCATGATAAGATGGAACAAAATAAGATGGCTATTTCAAGACTTTAGGTGAGGTCGAAGGACACGGATTTTGCTTGGCAATTACAAGTGTCACTCATTGTAATGAATACTTATGGGCATGGACAATAGTGGCTACGTTATTGTCAAAAACTGAGTCTTCTCTCCATGAAATAGAATTGGCCGAAACCGAAGAGGCATGCATCAAGAGCAGGTTGACATGGTTGACAGTGGGAGATTGCCCTTCCAATACTTTCTTCTAGTCAATCAAAAGAAATCAGCAAAGAGACAGAATCGACAGGGTGGTGGACTCTAATGGTAACTTGATCAGGTCTTCATTAAGGAACTGGGAGCCATAGTGGGCGAGGATGCCATTCAGGACGCTGCGTGGTTGAACAGCATGGCCACCATTAGTAGGTCTGGGTTACTGACTACCAGAGGAGCCGTATTGGCAGACCATTCAGTAAAGAGGAACTTGAAGAGGCTCTCACATCCATGGCAGATGATAGATCCTTGGGCCTGGATGGATTAGTTACTGCACAGAGTTTTACCGAACCTTCTAGAATACCATTGGGCAAGACCTAACCAAGATGGCCAATGAGGGGTCGTTGTTAGAGGATGTCAACGTAGGTTTAATGAAGATGTTTCCTAAAAGATAGACCGGGAGATTGGCAGCTTATATCTATGCTAAACACGTCCTACAAAATTTGGCTATTCGAATCGCAGAGGTATGCCGAGTAGTAGTAGATAAGGAGCAGAATGACTTGTCCGGGGCAGGGATATATTCATGAATATTCTGAATGTTGCGACGTCAATTATTTATGCGAGAGAGTCTGGCCAAAATCTCCTCCTCTTTGGTATCGACCTCGACAAAGCCTATGATAGGGTCCGCTGGGACTACATCCTAAGTGTGCTGACCAAGACGGGCTTCGGGGTGGATTTTATAAATAAAGTATGTTGCCTATTTTGCAAAGATCGATAATACAGGGTCATCCATTAGCTCGCCTCCTATTCGCAATCACGATGGTCCCCCTCATGACCATGCTCAAGGAAGCTCAAGCGACTGGGACTCTAAAAGGTATAGCTCTCCCCTCGGGTGAAGAGCGTAGTTGTCAACTGTTCGCCGACGACACCATGGTAATGACACAAGAAGAGCCGGCAAGCGTCAACATGCTCCTGATTATTATGGATCAGTTATGTTTAGCATCAGGGTCTAAGTGCAGCTAGGTGAAAACCTTTTTGCTGCGAACAAACCATGGGCAGCCCCTAGATTGGATGAGTACGCTGGGAATGGAAATCATCCTAAGAGGTAAAGTAGTCCGATACCTGGGCGCTCCTCTAGGCCTAGATTTAGGCCTAGATTTAAATCTGCAAGACAGGTTCTTAGAAAAGGTGAAGGCGAAGTTGGGAGCCTGGGCTGGCATTGTGATGCGCTGGAATACTCGGCTCTTGGTGATCCAACACATCTTGGCTGCATCAATAATCTACACTGCCTCAATCTGGCATTTGTAAAAAGCGCAATGGCTTGCAATCGACAAAATTTTTTGTGCATTCCTTTGGGCTGAGGAGCTTGCGAAATGCAGAATGCACTATGTGCCTTGGGACCCCTTGAAGGCCCCAAAGCTGCAAGCAGCTGCCTAACTGCCGGCTACGGAATGCAGCCCTCCTCAACAAATGGCTCCCGTACCTTTTCGAGGGGAGCGCGCCCTGGGCTTCCATCTCCAAGTTCTTCATTGCGAACTCCAACACGAGGGGGACAGGCAACTGGCCGAATATTTCCTGGTATGACAGGTTATGCTCATCCTTCCCCATGCTGATCAAAAGGTCTGATATAATCCGAGGTCTGGTCCAAGCCTGGAAGATGTGTGTGGAGCTCTTATCCTGGAAGGGAAGAAGGGGTCTAAGAGGTGACACGAGCCTCAAGGAGAGTGTGTGGTGGAGCGTAAGGCCTCTAACAGGTTGGAAGAACTGTTCGCGCTACATGATCTTTGGAGAGCAGGGAGCTTATACAGGAAAGGGATAAGGACGAGGATTTGTGGGATCCTGGATCAGCTCAAATTGACTCTAGCCCTAACAGATGGGGACGTGGATCTGCTACAGGCTGTGATTAACCGGATTGGCCCTCCAACACTGTCCCCTTGGCAGATTGGAGATCTAACCAATGGGTGGTGGGGAAGACCCCCCTTCGCAAGGTGAATGCCAGAGGCTTGTACAAGTGCATGCTAGACAGCGAGTCCGGAGGTGGAGACTGGAATAGGAAATGGAACCTCAAGGATAGCCCACGGCTTGGTGGAAGGCTAGATGCATGGTGATCTTGAAGGAATGCCCAATGGGCAAAGCTAGGTTTCTCATGTGGAAGGTGCTGAATATGTGGCTGCCGGTTCGAGGAAAGTTGGAAAAACGCCTTCAGATTAATCCCATGTGCAATATCTGTGGCAACTCCCCGAATTCATGAGACATCTCTTCTGGGGTTGCCCCACACACGGAAAAACGCCTTCAGATTAATCCCATGTGCAATATCTGTGGCAACTCCCCGAATTCGTGAGACATCTCTTCTGGGGTTGCCCCACACACGGGAAGTGTGGCATTTGGTGGAGGGAGCTGTTAGGAAATTAGGTCTAATGATGTGATTCAGCATTGGGCCAAGGTAGAGAGCCGCACTCCTTGGGGATACATACAAGCTCCCTTCAACACTGCCAGTGAGTTGGCCCCTCATAAGGGCGGCGATGCTTCTAGCTATGTGGGAAACCAGGAACAGAGTGGTCTTCAAACGCCAAACACAGAAAGGCTTCATGGTAAGGGTCATTGCGAAAGTGGTAGGCTCATACCTCAAAGATTTCAGTGTCATCACGACAGGTAAGGATCTAGTGGGTTAGTGCTGCTGTGGAAGAGGTGGGAAGGTTCGTGGCACCGTCATAGTGCTTGGCTGCGTGCAGCACTTGTCCTGGGTAGAAAGCCCTAATCATGGTCTCTTTTTTGTTCCGGGCGGACCACCCCTGCAATATATATGGCATTTATAAAATGTAAAAAAATATAACAAAATATTGTTAGGTCATTTACCGAAGGACCTATCACATTTGTAAGCATTAACTCTTGATTTTCTGTTCGATGGGGGCACATAAATTAAAATATGTCGGGCCACGAAGATCAAATAAGTATAACCCTTAATAGTTCAACGTAGGATCTTTGTCCACAAAAATTTAGTCTGGTTTTCACACACGGGCGAACAAGGAAGCGTGAAGGGGCGGGCATTCAGCTTTGATGGCACAAAGTGATTGGTGAAACTTCTTGTCCGTTGGATTTTTTCCCAGGTGGCCTAGGCAGGCGGCCCAAGGTGTGGACAACCAAAAAATACTGTGTGTTTGAGGCCCCATCTTCTCTCTCATCCAATCCCATTTGTGAATAGTGCCCAAATGAGTTTTTCCGAGGATGTGTGTGAAACTAACCTTACTCCGAGGCACAAGTTAAAGAAAGCATTAAGCGGTCAGCCAGTAAGAACTAGCTCAAGGCACTCAATGTGACACTTAGATCGTTGAATTACCAAACTTTAAAGCTTTTGGACGACAATATATTTTCAACGAGGAGCAAGCTGAAGGCTTATTTCACAATATATTTTCAACAGGAAGCAAGCTGAAGGCTTATTTGACATGAAAGTACAGAACAGAGGATATTGTTGCGATTGTAAGATCATCAATGACCTATCAAGGATGCTCGTGGGTAATTGGTTGTTAGTAGGGCTTTTGGCCAACGACGTTTCCAGGAGGATTGTATTCACATGCGATCACAGTTGATCCGTCGCTGCAAGTGAGGACAACGCATCCTAAGTTATGTGAATCGCACCAGACAACCTACGTGTAATGCCCACAAACTTGCCCTGGATCGCAGGTGTTGGAATCGTAGTGATAGTACTGGCTCTCCGAGACCCAAGCGTTGAGAGCATCAATGGGAGACCACTGAGTACTAGCGCTACCCCAGAAAAGGTTCTCGTCGTACGGACCCCCGGAATGGGCGAGCTGACAGTGATCACTGGGCGCAAAGATTGAGCGTATGCTGCCAAGCTTGAGACTCCCATGTCAAAGGCGGAACGCCCACAACGGAGCGCGCCTGGTTATGATCTTGGAGGAACTCATCTTCATGGCTTTGCACGAGGGAAGGGTGCGACGCGATTAGTAGTACAAGCGTGAGAACCATGATGATATGACGGTCCCAGACCTCAAACGTAAGATCGCTTCCATGCTGCAGACACATAGTCATCTTTTGTTCCATAAGAAACCAAACCAAAATCTATGTACCTTGCCTGCGAGACACACTTGCATTTTCATTTTCACAGAACAGAAGAAATTCATGCTCCATACAAAGAACAAACAATGTCCACCTCTCTCTCTCTCTCTCTCTCTCTCTCACACACACACACACACACACAAGTTAAAACATATTATGATGGAAATCTTGTCAAAAACATAGGTTAGTTTCTCCTCCATTAGGCAACTGCACAATGTGGAATCATGTTATAACTCAGACAAAGGCTGAATGCTAATTTACAAGAAGAAATCTGATTATAGAATGAACCTCTTGCAAGAAGAAATGAGTTGCTGCAATGTGGGAGAGAACTACTTAGTGCGACACACCCCTCAATTGTTGTGAGCCTCTTTTATCAAGCTGCAGCAGCCATGCCTTTGATGTGGACCTCTTTTCTTTTCTTGACTATTCGATGACTCTTGGACCTCTAATTTCACACAATTGGTAAGAAAGCCATAATTTTACTATGACTTTTGGTTTCGTGAAATCTTTTCTAAAGGATTCTTTTGACTCTTGGTCATGATTTCTAGGCAATCGATGAGAAAGCCATATGTTTTACCAAATGTTCGTTGTGATCTCTTGACCACGAAGTCTGTTGTGGCAAGCAACCATAAATTTCCACTAACGTGTTATGTGGTCTCTTGACCAAGGCTCAAGTTGGGTCCATTAAGCGTGCAATGCACGATTGATGGAAAATTTCTTGGATCAAAAGTTGCAATTGGGTCCCAAAATTCTAGCCCAATATTGGAATTGCATGGTGTCCAATGTTGCAACCGGGCCCACAAAACTAGTCTTGTATTGGTGTCATATTCAATCTCACAAAAACTAGCCTTGTATTTGTGTGATATTCAATCTCACAATATTAAAATACTTGTTTTATTTCTTTTAATGGGGCAGGCTAAAATAGGGCTCTTGTCATTCTTTTCTAGTAGGTCCCCCCAATTGAAAAGATTCAAAATTACATTAAATAGTGAAAAAAGTAGGAGCGGAGGGTTGGAAAGGCAAGGGGAGGGTAAGGAGGACGTCCCTCTATTTATGAGGGGAAGAGGGACCTACCTTCTTTGCCTCCCTCCCTTGTAAGTCCTTGGAGTGGGTACTTGGAGTTGCTGAGTTCAAGTCCTCACCTTTGCATGAAATTTTCAAGTTACAAATTTAACCTTAGCTTAATTAGGGATACTCCACCTTTTCACCTAAGAAGTTAATTGAATTTCTCAATTGGAAAGAAAAAAGGCCCTTTGAATTACATTTCTCCTCTAGTTAAGTTATATCTATGGAATAATTTGTTGAGATTCAAGGCATCCAGAATAGGTATATGGAAAGTATAGGTGAGCAAGGAATTAGGTGAGAGACAATTCTTTATGATAGAGGCTCTTATGATTTAGGGCCACCATAGGGTGGTAGCACACACATGCATGCACCATGTATCCACGTGTATGAAAAACCTTGAGAGGCTCTAGATATAGGTCCCAATAGTCGTAAAGAATGGGCCTTCTAGACACTCAAAAGCATCAAAGGTCTCACTTCCAAATACCAAGCACAGTCATAGCAGCTCTCAAAGGTTCTACTACAATTACTAAGTTGCATTTTATGCTTTTATGAATACTAGCATCATTGAAGCTACAACAACTTTTGGATGATATTTGAAATCCATAATCTTATTAAGAAACTTTTACCACATTTGGACTATTCGGGGAATTTCTAGGATCTGGGAGAAAACTAAATGATACTCTTGAAAGACATACTTAGTTATTTTGACACTCATGCAAGTCTATTCAAAATTTTCAAAACACAAAAGTACAGGTAGTTTTGCATCATTTTCTCCATTTGTCTCCTTATGTACATTTTGAAATTTCAATGTAATTAGACAATGCAATTTAAAAGAATAATGTCATATACAATGAAATTACTATATACTATATAGTTACAATGTATTTTGTATAAAATGAGAATGAACCTCTTGCAAGAAGAAATGAATTGCTATGATGTGACAATGAAATTACAATGTAATTACAAAAGAATGAGAATGAACCTCTTGCAACAAGAAATGAATTGCTACAATGTGGTAGAGAACTAATTGAGACACTCCCTCTATTGTTTTCAAACTCTTTTATCAAGATGCAACCATGTCTTTGATGTGGACCTGAATCTTGTTTTGTGATTCCTTTCTAAACTAATCATCATGACACTTGGGCCTCTAATTTTGCACAATTGGTAAGAAATCCATAATTTTGTTTGTGATTTCCTTTCTAAATGATTCTATGACTCTTCCTAGGCAATTGATGATAAAGCCATAAATTTCAACCAATGTCCTATGTGGGCTAACAAAGTCTAGACAACCATAAATTTCAACTAACATGCTATGTTTGTGGTCTATTGACCAATACTAAAGTTGGATCCATGCTTGGGTGGGGTCACTAGGCCTATGTGTGAAACCCCTTATTTGTACATTTATTAAGAAAAAAACGCTCTTTTCAATTCATATTCAATCTATGAATATTCCCTTTATATAATACCCTTTTGTATGTGACAAATTTCAACTTTTTTATGAGTAGTGCAATTGAGTTTGAAAGGGAATGAGATATTTATGTTACTCAAGCATTTCCTTTTAAAGTAACTAATCAATGAAGGGCACACTTTTAATCATGCATAAGGAGACAAATGGGAAAAATGATATAAAACTACATATTTATGTGTGTTTTGAAAATTTTGAATTAAATTGAGACTTGTATCAATCCATCCTACAAATTCCTTGCTTCCCACAAGATGTAGAGTCTATATGCACATTGAAAGCTTGAATTGTCCAAAAGTAGTGAAATTTTCTTAATTAATGCTGCTAATATTCATATTTAAATTATAAAATCCAATTAAGTAATTGTAGTATAGGCTTTGGGAGCTATGAATATGCTTTGTATCATGGACGTGAAGACTTTGATGTGTTGGAACATAACCTTTGATGCTTTGAACTTTTTAGAAGGCCCAATTTTAATGGCTATTTGAGAGGCCTATTAATGATTTGCATGCACAAACTTGATGCCTTTCTATAAGGCCTACTCTTAAACCCTATTTGGGACCTATATCCATGTAGAGTCCCCTCAAGGATTTCCATGCACA
This sequence comes from Dipteris shenzhenensis, assembly GCF_047967505.1. Lineage (NCBI taxonomy): Eukaryota > Viridiplantae > Streptophyta > Polypodiopsida > Gleicheniales > Dipteridaceae > Dipteris > Dipteris shenzhenensis. The sequence goes on from NC_141616.1 coordinate 27,910,775, forward strand.
TGGACACATGCCCCATGGTGCATGCGTGTCTGTGCTACCACCGTTTGGTTGGCCCTAAGTGTCAAGAGCCTATAGTATAAAGGGATTGGCTCTCACTTAACTCGTCCATTAGTTTTCTCACCTATAGTTTCCATTTTATCTATTTTGAAGGCCTTTAATATCAAGAAATTATTTTTCAATTGAGAAAAATTTCGGATTCTTAGGGGAAAAGGTGGAGTACCCCCATTTAATCTAAGGTTAAACCTATGTAGCTTCAGAATTTCATGCAAAGGTGGGAACTTGAATTGAACAGCTCCAAGTACCCACTCCAAGGTCTTACCATTATTCTATGTGAAGATGTTGTAAAAATGTTGAAAGTATCACTCTCATAAGTCAAAGGGGAGGGGGCCTAAGAGAGGAGCCCCCCACACAGGAGGACGACTCCCTCGCTCGAATAAAGGGATATATTACACAACCTCCCCTTGTATTTCCACCCATCATCTCCTATATTTTTCACTAATCGATACATTTTCAATTTCGAGGGGGGGTATGAGAAAAGATTGATAAGAGCCGTATTTTAATTCTTATCATTCCACAAAGAAAAATTAACCAAGGTATTTTCATATCGCAATGTCAAATTTCACACCAACATAGGTTTAGATATTTTGGGCCCAATTGCAATATTAGACACCATGCAAGTGCAATATTGGGCTAGAACTTTTGGACCCAATTGTGACTTTTCAGCCAAGACATTTTCCCACTCATGCATTGCATGCTTCATGGACCCCAACTTCAGTATTGGTCAATAGACTGCACATATAGCATGTTAGTTGAAATTTATGGCTGTCTTGCCACAATGGACTTTGTGGTCAAGAGGACACATGGGATGTCATTGGTTGAAATTTATGGCTTTTCAGATGAGACGATTTCCATCAATCATGCATTGCACACGCTTCATGGACCCTTGGGTGAGTCACTCATAAATATGTAAGAGTAGCATGTGGATTCAATAGAAATAGTGTTTTTAATCCTCTTTTTATACTAACTCTACTTGTAAGCACCCCATATGAGGAGAAGGCATTTGAGTAGCTCGGTTATCCGGTAGGTCCTAGTTTGGACACCAGATGGGGGCCATGTGTGGCCTGATGGCTGGACGGAGTTGGCACACTGCCAACTAGGCTACATGCAAGTGCGGGAAGGCATCCCTTGACTGACCGCACTGAGGGTGGATGGAACATTTCCTGGGGCAGCCCACTCTCGGGTTGCGGGGCCCGTTTGGAGTCCCAGATGATCCCGGATGGCTGTGTCCCGAATGGAGACCGTAGGTTAGTTGCTCTATTTTGCACATCGGTTCTATCGTGTGGTCGGTGGCCTACGACCCCCAGTCGGCCGTTTTGGGCAGACTGGATCAGTCACCAAATTGGGTCTAACCGACTACGACTGGTGGCTATATAAGAGCGAGCCCATGAAGCCCATCTCATCACTGGCTACAGCAACCCTGATTCCTTAGCATCCAGCCTCCGTCCTCTACTGTTTCCAGCTCGCCATCGAAGCTTCTTTCACAGGAGCGCATGGCTGGGAGGCAGCGCCATCTATTGTATCAGTTCAACAGTAATCAAAATTTTGATTCTCCATACTATCTATTTTTCTCTCTTGTGTATGAGATCCTGTTATCTATTGAGCATAGACATTGTATTGTTTTCTTACATGGTATCAGAGCGTGGACTCTAGCAAGAAGATTTGGTAGTGTGTTTCTGTTTGCAAGCAGATTGTGAGAGATGGCCCAGCCCGCAAGACTGCGAATCCCACCGTTTGGCGAAAGCGGAAAGTTGGACGGCTCTAACTATCCACTCTGGAAGTTCAAGATGAAGACCATCCTAAGCGCATACGAGGTTTGGGACACTGCTACTGGGGTGGACGTGAGGCCGGTTGCGAGACCGGATCCAGACAATGCAGGACAACAGATAGTACCAACTGCGGATGAGATTCTCGCATGGACAAGAAGAAATGCAGATGCGCTGTGTTCTATTGTCTGCAGTGTAAGTGATTCCGTCATGGTGTTAATTCAACATGTCACCATAGCGGAGGAGGCATGGACGGTCTTGAAAAATCAGTACGAGACCACGAATCAGACGCGGATTCAGAATTTGGAGATTCAACTCGCGAACGAAAAATTGTTTGAGTCTGAAGCGGCAGAGAAGTTCATCACCAGGGTGAAGAATCTGCGCGATCAGATGACTGCGATTGGCATCACCATCACTAGCGAGAATCTAGCACGAAGGTGCATACGGATTCTCCCACCAAAGTACGACGGTCTTGTTATGACGCTGAATACGCAGAACAAAAATCTGCCCCTCAACTTTGAGGATTTTAGCGCGATGCTTCTAGAGGAGGAGATGCGTCAAAAGACGAGGACTGGAGAAGATTCGGCTTTGTATGCTGGATCAAAGAAAGGTAAGGTAAGGACTCTGGTAACCCATCTTCTTCTGATGATAAAAAGAGAAAGAAGAAGATCAAGTGCTTCTATTGCAACAAGGCAGGGCACAAGCAGAATGAGTGCCAGAAGAAGATTGCAGATGAGAAGAACGGAGTAAAGAAAGAGTCCAGCAATAGCGCGCAGGCAGTACCAGTAGAGCTGTTCATAGCAATTGAGGAGATTTGCACGGAGGCAGTTCATGTACCTGCGGATGAACCTTGGATCATTGACAGTGGTGCATCGCACCACATGACCAGTCGGAAGGATTGGTATACCTCTCTACAGCTGGTAGGGAATGACATCCTGGTAGCAGTCGGCAATGATGCAAAATGTCCAGCAAAAGGAAAAGTTACAATTGCTCTCAAGTCAGATGGAGTTATAAAACAGTTGTTCGATGTTCTTTATGTGCCAGATATCAAGAGGAACTTGTTGTCCGTTTTTGCGATCACGGATCGGAATCTCAAAGTTCAATTCGATAAGAATGGTGCACAGATTCTGGATCTTCAAGGGAAGGTCGTTGGTAAAGGTACACGGCGCAACAACATCTACGAACTCTCAGCTTTCAGTGCTCGAGCCGATGTGAAGAACACTAAGCTATGGCATGAGAGATTTGGTCATCTAAACCTTAGTTCTTTAAAGGAGATGCATAAAAGTGGAATGATTGCAGACCTACCAGAAATTTCAGATCTGCCCGATGTATGTGAGGCTTGCATGATGGGCAAGCAGCATCGGCAGCCCTTTCCTAAAGAGGCCAACAGGGCAAAGGCTCCTTTAGAGCTCGTTCACACGGACCTCTGCGGAAAGATGGAAACGGAAGCTTTGGGTGGTTCCTACTATTTCATGACGCTGATCGACGACTACAGTAGAAGGATATGGATATACTTCCTGAAGACTAAAGACGAGGCTTTTAGTAAGTTCAAGGAATGGCATGTAATGGTCGAGAAAGAATCGGGGAGGAAGGTGAAGAAATTGAGATCAAACAGAGGTGGAGAGTTCACATCAACTGAATTCGAAAGTTACTGCAAAAGTCACGGGATAGAGAGGCAGAAACCCCCGCCACATACATCACAGCAAAATGGAGTAGCAGAACGCAAGATGCACGTCATCTGCGAAATGGGCCGGAGTATGATGAAAGGGAAAGATTTGCCAAAGACTTTCTGGGCTGAAGCATGTAACATGGCAGTTTACATTCTAAATCATAGCTACACGAAGGCTGTGAACGGGATGACTCCACTGCAAGCCTTTTCTGGTAAGAAACCTTCAGCTGCACATTTCAGAATTTTCGAATGTGACTGTTTTGTGCTTATCCCTGATGCTAACAGGACCAAATGGGAACTGAAGAGCCGGAAGTGTATTTTCTTGGGCTACAGTGAAGAGGCGAAGGGTTACCGTCTCTATAACCATGTTACCAAGAAGGTAATTGTAAGTCGCGATGTGGTCTTCTCAGAACATCCGCATCAATTGGAGGAGGATGCTTCCTTCCCAGACAACCAGGACCAGGATATGCATCCAGTACCACCACCAACAGCAGACCAAACTCCCCCAACGGTGCTTGGGAGGATTCAAGATAAAGAAGATGAAGAAGAGCCTGCAGAACCACAACGGCAACGGCCATTCCCGAAGTGGGTAAAGCAGCTTTTGGATGACAGAGAACCTCCAGCCATTGAGGAGGAACCATCCGAACACCGCCGGTCCAAGAGATTAGAGGAGCAAAGAAGGGCGCAGGAACACTTGGTCAACTATGCTTTGATGACAGAAGTGATCCGTGCTGATGAACCCAAGTGTCTTGAAGAGGCACAGGGTGATGATAGGTGGATGGAGGCTATGCAGTCGGAGTATGGATCCATAATGAAGAACAACGCTTGGGACCTTGTGGATCATCCACCAAAACGCAAGGTAATCGGCACCAAGTGGGTGTACAAGACCAAGTACAAGTCTGACGGCACATTGGATAAGTATAAGGCTTGGCTCGTGGCAAAAGGATTCGCATAGGTACATGGTTTTGATTATCAGGATACTTTTACTCCCACAGCTCGACTAACCACAATTCGCAGTGTTCTAGCTTTAGCTGCCGAGGGAAGTTGGCCCATGTTTCAGATGGATGTAAAATCCACCTTTCTGAATGGGGATCTCAAGGAGGAGGTATACATGGAACAACCACCAGGTTTTGTGATCCCCGGTTCAGAAGGTAAAGTGTGTAAACTGAAGAAGGCACTTTACGGGCTGAAACAGGCCCCACGAGCATGGTACCAGTGGATTGATGCCTACTTTCTGCAAAACGGGTTTAGGAGGAGCCCATCTGATGCAAATTTGTATATTTTCAGAGAAGGAGGCAGGTGTATGATCATGGTCCTTTATGTGGACTGAGAGTGCTCTCAACGGAAGCAAGAACGGAAGAAGGAGAGAGAGAGACAGAGAGCCACACAAGTTTTGGTGGGTGCAGAACCACCCTAATCTTCTTTTTCATTCATTTATATATGTGTTTGAGTATTGTACATAACTGGGGTAAAGGCACAGTGACCTTTAACCCCCACAACCTCCCACTTAAAGGACAATGTGCCTTTAAGGGAGAACAACCAGTGAGCGTACTATCCAATGCCCATCAATACACAACAATATTCAAACCGCTAACTAGGTAGACTCTTCGTCAGCATATCTGTAGGGTTATCATCTGTATGAACCTTGACAAGCTCTATGCGCTTGTCCTCAAGTACCTCCCTGATGAAATGGTACCTGACCTCAATGTGTTTGGTCTTTGCATGAAAGACCAAATTCCGTGCTAGCTGAATAGCACTCATGGAATCACTATGCAATGTCAGTACACCTGTATGAATCCCCAAATCTCCCACTAGCCGATCAAGCCATATAGCCTCCTTGCAACCCTCTGTGGCTGCAACATACTCAGCCTCTGTGGTAGACAAAGCAACGCACTTCTGTGCGCCAGACATCCACGACACTGCACCACCTGCAAAGGTGAACACATAACCAGAAGTGGATCTCCTACTATCCACATGCCCTGCATAGTCTAAATCTGTGTACCCAAGTACACGCATGTCTCCTTTACCAAAGAAGATGCACATCTCCTTGGTACCCTTCATGTACCTCATGATGCACTTAATTGCCTCCCAATGCCTCTTTCCTAGATTAGCCATATACCGGCTAACAACTCCCACTGCAAATGCAATGTATGGTCTAGTAGCTATCATAGCATACATAAGACTCCCAACTGCTGATGCATAAGGAACCTTGGCCATCATGGCCCTCTCCTCATCTGATTTGGGACTATCTGTGTGACTTAGTTTCACATATGGAGGTAATGGAGTACTCACTGCCTTCCCCCCCTCCATATTGAAACGCTGCAATACTTTTGTAACATACTCTTTTTGTGAAAGCCAAAGGAGCTTCCTACTCCGATCACGCGTGATGCGCATACCAAGAATATGACCTGCAAATCCCAAATCCTTCATATCAAAGGCCTCATGCAACTTGGCCTTTAATGCATCTAGCTCATAAGTATTCTTGCTAGCCAATAGCATATCATCCACATATAGTGCCAAGATTATCAGGCTATTATCCTTAGCCCTTTTAGTGTAGAGGCAGTGATCAATTTCACTCCTAAAACCCTGGGACCGAATGAAAGCATCAAACTTCTGATACCATTCTCTAGGTGCTTGCTTAAGACCATAGAGACTCTTCTTCAGCTTGCAAACTAAATGCTCTTTGCCCTTTTCTTCAAAGCCTTCCGGCTGCACCATGTAAATTTCCTCATGCAAATCCCTATGCAAGAAAGCTGTCTTGACATCCATCTGCATAAGCTCCATATCCTCTGATGCCACTAGTCCAAGCATGCATCTAAGTGTGGTCATATTCACAACTGGAGAGAATATCTCATCAAAGTCCACACCCTTCTCTTGCTTGAACCCTTTAGCGACCAAACGGGCCTTGTACCTAGGCACATCATCACCTGTGACCTTCATTTTGTAGACCCATTTACATGGCAATGCTTTCTTTCCATGTGCCAAAGAAACCAAGTCCCAAGTCTTATTCTTCATAAGTGAACTCATCTCTGATTGCATAGCATACTCCCACTTGCGTTGATCCTCGCGCATCATAGCCTCTCTGTAGCAAGAAGGCTCCCCGCAATCAGTAAGCATCACATAGTCTACCCTTGGAACAAACTTATCAGGTGGTCTAGACACTCTAGATGATCTTCTCAAGGGCATTTCAGCTTGCTGTCCCACCTGCATATCAGCCACATTTGGCTCATCATTTCCACGAATAGATGATCCATCATCTACCCTTGATTGTATACCTGTGGGAGTACTTGGTGGTACCATTTCTTGCACATTTGGTGCATGGACAGCTTGCTGTCTATCAACATATGCAGGTGGATTCACATCCTGGAAAGTGATTTTCCTCATTTCCACATCCCTCATGGGTGCCTTATGCATCTTCTTCTCATTGAAGACTACATCATGGCTGCGTATGATCTTCTTTGCTTCTGGATCCCAGAGACGATAGCCCATCTCTCCACTTTCACCATAACCCAGAAAGATGCATTTCCTAGACTTAGGATCTAGCTTCTTTCGAAGCTCTTTTGGCACATGTGCATATGCCTCACACCCAAATATACGCAAATGAGAGTAAGAGGGCTTCTTGCCACTCCATGCCTCTTCAGGAATACCACCATCCAAATTCTTGCTAGGTGATCTATTGATCACATGCACTGCAGTCTTCATTGCCTCAGCCCAAAAACCACCAGAAAGACTTGCATTGGAAAGCATGCATTGCAACCTTTCTTGAATGGTACGGTTCATCTTTCCTGCAACTGGATTTTTCTCTGGAGTACAAGGGGATGTGAGCTCCCTCTTAATCCCACGTGTATCACAGAAATGGTGAAAGTCATGAGAGAGATACTCTCCACCATTGTCAGTCCGTAGGCATTTAAGTGTTCTACCTGACTGATTCTCAACCGAGGCCAGCCATTTTTAAAATACCTGGAACACATCACTCTTCCGAGCTATAGCATAAGCCCACACTTTCCTAGTTGCATCATCAATGAATGTCACATAGTATTCAGCCCCGCCTAATGACCGTGTAGGCATGGGACCACATACGTCTGAATGCACCAAATCAAGCTTTTCAAACTCTTTCTTTCCTCTTCTTTTATGGGCTGATTTAGTCTGCTTCCCATAGAGACAGTGCTCACAAAATTCAAAATCAGAGAAACTCAAATGCGGTACATAACCCAAACGGCATAAGAGTTTCATTCCATTCTGGCTCATGTGCCCCAACCTGCAATGCCACAAAGAAGTGCTTGGCTGCTCGGTTATTGCAACAACATGATTAAATACCCCTGATACATGTAAGGGATACAAAGTCCCACACTTGGCACCCCTAGCCAAAAGCATAGAGCCCTTCTGAATTTTCCAACTCTGAAAGCCAAAAGTGGTGTGAAAACCAGCATCATCTAGCTGACCCACTGAAATAAGACTCTTGGTCAGCTTAGGCACATGTCTCACATGTTTCAAAACAAATGCAGACCCATTTGCAAAAGAAAACTTTATGTCACCTGCTCCCACTCACCTGCTCCCACTATGTCACATGCATAGTCATTTCCAAGATGCACACAACCTGTCTTTCCACTGTCATAAGTGGAGAACCATTCCCTATGGGGAGTAACATGGAATGAAGCACCAGAATCCAAAATCCAATCATGGGAATATGCATCATCTGAAGTGGTAAGCAACTCTGCAGATAAACTAGACATGAAGAGAACGTCATTGTCACTATCATGTGTGACTGCATTGATCTCCTCAATCTTCACTTTTCCTTTGTCCTCCCTTGGACTCTCTTCCTTTTGATTTGCACCCCAATTTGCATTCTTTTTCTTATCCTTTTCTCTCTTTTTAGCTTGTAGCAATCCCTTTTCATATGGCCCTTCTTGCCACAGTGGTAACACTCAATGTTCTGTGCCCTGGATTTGCTACGAGACTTCCCTCTTTCTTGGGACTTCCCCCTGAACTGTGATCTGCCCCTTTGCACATTTAAGGCTGCATCCTGCTTGTTGCCATCCATAGACTTTCGTCTAATCTCCTCGGCCAACAAGCTACCCACAACATCATCAAATTTCAGTACTCCACCAGGTGCAGAGTTACTGACAGCTGTACGGAAGGTATCCCATGAGGATGGCAATGAACATAAGAGAAATATTGCCTTAGTCTCCACATCAAAATTCATCTTCTGAGCCTGAAGCTGGCTGAAAATAATATTGAATTCATTCAAGTGAGAAGCAATGGAGACCCCTTCCTTCATCTGCAGCTCAAACAACCTCTTCATGAGGTAAACTTTATTAGAGGCAGTTTCCTTCTCATAAGTGGCACACAGTTTCTTCCACAAATCTTCCATAGTCTGCTCATTTACTACTGTGAAATAAACTGACTCTGCAAGATGAAGTCTAATAGTAGACTTTGCTAATGCATCCAACTCATTCCAATCATCCTCAGACATATTTGCAGGCTTAGCTTCAATCCCTGCCAAGGGTTTAATCTACTTCTTTTGAATAAGCACATCCCTTATTTGTTATTTCCATAAAGAAAAGTTTGTCCCATCAAACTTTTTAATGCTGAAAAACTCCTTTTCAGACATGGAAGAGGATGCCATGATGCAAATGAAACAAAATCCCAAATGCTAGTGCCTGCAAGAGAGAATCACACCAAATACCAGGTGCACCCAAATGTGTATGCCACAATAGATTGAAATATCACCAAAACTCAAAGCTCAAAGCATCTGACTCATGTGCATATACTATGCATCCATATGAGCAAATCTGGCCCAAAAGAAAATGCTAACTGCAATGGCAATCCAAAATGCCAATAAGTGCCAAATGACTCAAGCATAAACACCATCCACTGGCATATGCATTAATAATATCTCATCCAAGAGAGCATAGCACTATCAGTGCATCACCTGCAATGTGTCAAAGCTATCCCTCAGCATAAAATAGCATCCATGTGCAAAGCATCCATAAAAAAATAGCATCCCATAAGACAATTTGGGCCTATCAGCGCATCCAATAAGGACCGTAACGCATCCAAATGGCCTATAAATCATCCACTGCAACCCAATGCATACCACGAATGAGCGCACACTACTCAAACTGCAACCAGAGTGATCTGCATAAGGTATGCTCAAGAAATCATGGTCCCACGATAATGACCGCTATTGAAAATAGAACCTGAGATGCCTCAAAACATGGGCGCCATTGCATAATCGGACTCAGCAAGAAAATCTGCAAATATCTCTCTTCTATCGGAACTCCAAAATCCCAACCGATGAGTGAGAAATGGGAGTCAACACTTATCCACTGCCATGTGGCATAAATCTAAGGTTTCAAAAGCTTAGAATGAAAAATGCATAACAGAGAGACGAAATCGAATACACAGAGATCTATAGCTGTGAAAATCCTCCACTGAATCGCGCAAGAACAGATAGGTAGGGGTTTTTGGGCGTCCAGAATGCAATGGGACAGACGGTTTTGGAAACCGTGGTCTCAATCACTGGGTCCAACACACGGACTGAAAAACGTTTTTGGAAACAGAGCTGTTTGTAAACTCCACCGGAGTGCAAATGATGAGCAACATAGAAGTTTTAGGACCTCCTAAGTCCACCGGAACTGACAGATCTGCAAATGGTTGCTCCAAACTTGAGTTCCAACACCTGGGCAAAAAACGCAGGAGCTGACACAATGAGTCAGAAATCCAATGAAATGATCCCAGATTTAGGAATGAAGGTGTTTCCAAGCTCCTGAAGTGAAGTGGACACCAAAAGCAAGTAATAGTTGCCTCTACAAGTCAATACAGAGTCTCTGTCATCGAACGGAACAGGGAAAAGCCCAAAAAACGACTTTTTCTTTGAAAACACTTAACAGGCTCTCAAAACCACTTTGCAAAACCAAAGTGACTTTTCCAAAGGTTCCTCCAAGGTCTCTACACACTCGGATGCAAGTAAAGTCACCCACAAAGCTTCCCACAGAGCTTCTCCTTCCTCCCACAGAGCTGCTGAGCTTCAAGCATTCACGCACGCTCAGCTAGATCACCCGGGCTCTGATACCAGTTGAGAGTGCTCTCAACGGAAGCAAGAACGGAAGGAGAGAGAGAGACAGAGAGCCACACAAGTTTTGGTGGGTGCAGAACCACCCTAATCTTCTTTTTCATTCATTTATATATGTGTTTGAGTATTGTTCATAACTGGGGTAAAGGCACAGTGACCTTTAACCCCCACATGGACGACCTTGTCATAACAGGGAACCATGAAGAGAAGATCTCGTAGACAAAGCATTTGCTAGGAAGAGAGTTTGAAATGATAGACCTCGGACTGACGCATCTCTATTTGGGGATTGAAGTTTGGCAAGAGCCGAAACAGATCTTCATTTCACAGCTGAAGTATGTTGGAGAGATACTGAAGGCATTTGGCATGGCTGAGTGCAAGACAGTTGGTACCCCTATGGAGGTTGACGTGAAGCTCTCAAATGAGGATTCATCACCACTGGTGGACGAAGCGAAGTACAGAAGACTTGTGGGCAGTTTGATTTACTTGTGCAACACGCGGCCGGACATCAGCTTTGCGACTGGTGTACTAAGCAGGTTTTCCAATAAGCCCTGGGAGAACCATTGGAGGGCAGGGATGCGGGTGCTGAAATACATCAAAGGCACACTTGATTATGGCATCACCTATACCAAGGGCAACATCTTGACCGGATTCTGTGACTCGGATTGGGCAAGAGATGTGGACAGTAGGAGATCAGTGACAGGTTACTATTTCTCACTTGGATCTGGAGCTGTGTCATGGGTCAGCAAAAAGCAACATACAGTTGCTCTTTCTTCTACCAAGGCTGAGTACAAATCAGCATGCTTTGCTTCTTGCGAGGCAGTGTGGTTGAGGAGGATTTTAGGGGACATGGGTGCAGTGTAGAACAAGCCTACGCAGTTATCATGTGCAATCAGAGTTGCCTGGCGATTGCAAAGAACCCTGTGTTCCACGCTCGCACAAAACACATTGAGATTCAATGTCACTTTGTACGTGAGCTCATCATGGATGGAGAGGTCGACTTGGTGTACTGTCTGACTACAGAGAATGCTGCGGACATCTTCACGAAGGCTCTTGGAAGAGACTTGCTGGAGAGGCATCTTCATCGACTTGGCATTGGGCCGAAAAAGTAAGTTCACTTGTGGGTGGACATTGAGGGGGGGTGTTAGATATCTATGCTCCACTCTCGTGTAACTATGCGAGAACCAGCTAACTCTACTTGTAAGCCCCCCATATGAGGAGAAGGCATTTGAGTAGCTTGGTTATCTGGTAGGTCCTGGTTTGGACACCAGATGGGGGCCATGTGGGGCCTGATGGCTGGACGGAGTTGGCACACTGCCAACTAGGCTACATGCAAGTGCGGGAAGGCATCCCTTGACTGACCGCACTGAGGGTAGACGGAGCATTTCCCGGGGCAGCCCACTCTTGGGTTGTGGGGCCCGTTTGGAGTCCAAGATGATCTCGGATGGCTGTGGGCCGAACGGACACCGTAGGTTAGTTGCTCTATTTTGCGCACCGGTTCTATCGTGTGGTCGCTGGCCTATTTCGAGACCTAGTCGGCCGTTTTGGGCGGACTGGGTTGGTCACCAAATTGGGTCTAATCGACTATGACTGGTGGCTATATAAGAGCGAGCCCATGAAGCCCATCTCATCACTGGCTACAGCAACCCTGATTCCTTAGCATCCAGCCTCCGTCCTCTACTGTTTCCAGCTCGCCATCGAAGCTTCTTTCACAGGAGTGCACGGCTGGAAGGCAGCGCCATCTATTGTATCAGTTCTACAGTAATCAAATTTTGATTCTCCATACTATCTGTTTTTCTCTCTTGTGTACGAGATCCTGTTATCTGTTGAGCACAGACGTTGTATTGTTTTCTTACAGGTTAGTCAAGGTTACATGCTTATTTTTTTTGTTTTGATTTTCTGCAGTCTGTTACATGAGTTGAGCTTGAGTTGAGAGGCTATACCTAGGTCATTTTTGAAACTTCTTGCATTGTTAATTGTTATGGCTTAATCAGTTTCTTATCGAACCTAGCACTGAATTCTTTTTTGAATTTTGTGTTACAGCATATTGCATATTAGAAGGCTCTTGTGGGTGAGAAGAGGAATTTCAGCAACCTGATCTCAGTAAGACGCAGAGGAAGGTGCTGAAATAAGAGAATGTACACCATGGATGTTTGTATCGAAGGTATCTTAATATATTAATATAAAATACTGGTGAAAGTTTATCGAGATATTTTTTAAAGCTTCGCCAAGATTTACATATTTTACTTCAAAATTCAAAAGAAAATATACAAAATTGTGCTATATGCTATCAATATTGTGATTTACATATTTTACTTCAAAATTCAAAAGAAAATATACAAAATTGTGCTACATGCTATCAATATTGTGAAACTTCAAAAATTTTCAAATAAAAGTTTCAAATCCTGGCGAATGTTTCAAACATTTATTTTTATTAGGGCAAACAAACTTTCGACACCAATATAATAGTTTCACTTGTTAATGAAACTAACATGAAGAAATCATCCTTGATGTACAATTCTTAATGAATGTCGATCAGGACATCATTGAGACAGCTTTCAACAATGGTGAAAGCAGTGTACAAAATTTTGTTAGGACAATTGCAGAGCATGGAGTGAGGACCTTGTGTGAACGATATCTAGATGTATTTCCAGTAGAGTCTATAGACCAATTCATGCACCACTTCACCTTGGAGATTCGACCATGCCTTGGTCAAATAGATTGAGACATCACCTCGTGTGACATGAAGTGGGAGGGTCCCGCTGTAGAAGCCAGGTCACGTACATCAAGAATGTGTGGCGAGGTTTCAAAGGAAAAGGAGCTGCCTCGTCCTTCCTTCCATCAATGCACCCATGCCCCCAAGCACAACTGTAGCCACAAGCATCAATGCATCCATGCCCCCAGTCACAAGCCGCATTGCATCCACCGCAGCCACAAGCACCACTGCAGCCATGCCACACATATGTACCAATGCATCCACCACAGCCTGTCTTGCCCTGTATCCCTTTTCCCCAAGTTCTTCCATACCCAGAAGTAGTTCCTCCACTTGGTCCATGTCTCCCATCACATGCACACCCACATTTCAGAACTTCTTTTGCATCTCCGTTTGTGCCTCCTGCCACACACGCAAACCAATTTTCATCTCCTTCATACTTGCCTACACCAAGAATGTACAATCTATCTACACAAGTAGATAGATTTCCATCTTCTTCATTCTTGCCTGCACAAGCACCACCCGCATCACATGGCCTGCATGAACATGCACCAGTGGCAAGACCCATGCGACCCATATTGCATCAGTGACGAGATGTTTGATTCACACCTAGTGCAGCTGTGGGCACAGGCACACGCGGAACTTTTAGCATGTGCAATCTTCTTGTTGCTCCATTTGATCCGCACACAATTTATGCATGTAAGGTGCTGAAGCTTTCTGTGTCCACCAATGCATTGAAGGCTAGGGCCTTGGAGGAAGCCATGTGCTTGGGCGATGTCATACATCCGGGCATCATCCGAGCTACAGGTCTAGTCCATGATGATAATCCAATGATAATATTTCTGTTTTGGAATGGAAATCATTTGGAAAGATGGATAACCTACCTTGGACATGACGGAAAGTGACCATCTCCAGTGAGACACAGAGATGATGTGAAAATGCATGCTAGAGCTCCAGGGGTCCGTCAGCATGTATTTGATATTTTAAGTGCACTTGTTCACACTATTCATTACATGCACCAACACAATGTCCTACATGATTATTTGCATGCGTAAAACATTATGCTACATTTCTCCAAGTCATCTGAGGAAGTGTATCTAGGAATTTGTGATTGGGGAATGATGACATTGAGACAAGTGCTAGCAAACACTATCCAGCATTACCCAGTGACAGCCTCAACACTGTGCGGAGTTCCTATACAAGATTTTGCCACATCGGTCCAGAGTGCCTGTGCACGAATCCCCCACCTTTTGACGTTGCACAAGATTTGTACGCAATGTCTCATCACATCTTGAAGATCATAAACATTTGTGCACCATCGACTAGTATACTAGACCTGCAGAAGCTCTAATTGGGCGTCTACATTGATCTCCTAGAAGGAAGTTCTTACAAACCTCTCGAAAGTTACTTATCACTTATGGATTTTGTGATTGAGCATGCATTTGATATTGTGGATGTATTGCAAACGCAACTTCATGTAGAGGAGTGTGCATTTGCTTCCATCTCTTATCGAACAAATATACCACTTGTTGCTTTTCCCTAGGTGCAAAGCGCACAAATTCTTTAACCTGTCGTATTGCTTCAGACATCTTCCAATACACTTTACCCACATAACAAAGGCATCAATGTCGACCATCCTCAACAATGTCACAAATGGCTCCACACCTTTTATTCTTTCTACATTTTTCCAGAATACTGATGATTGTACGTGATGTACATATTTACTGCTTGGTATTGTGTACTGCATCTTTTTGTCGAGCCAATTCGCCCATCGTCTATTAGCAACAGTCTCGACTAAATCTTGGCGCACTTCAAAAAATCTAGCAAGAACTAGAAAAGAAGTGGCAAATATAGTTTGACAAAATTTCCTTAGTTGCTTCACAGAGTGCTCTCTGAACACAACAACACAATGCATCCATAGACGCATGTACAAAAGCGTTTCCTTAATTTAAAAAAAAGTTACGGGCGTGTCTATTAGTGTAAGGAAACAATACAACGTCCGTGCTCAACAGATAATAGGATCTCGTATGCAAGAGAGAAAAGCAGATAGTATGGAGAATTAAAAATTTGTTTACTGTAAAACTGATACAATAGATGGCGCTACCTCCCAGCCTTGCGCTCCTGTGAAAGAAGCTTCGATGGTGTGCTGGAAACAGTAGAGGACGGAGGCTGGATGCTAAGGAATCAGGGTTGCTGTAGCCAGTGATGAAATGGGCTTCACGGGCTTGCTCTTATATAGCCACCAGTAGTATTGGTTAGACCCAATTGGGTGACCGACCCAGTCCACCCAAAATGGTCAACTGGGGGTCGGTCCCGAAACAGGCCACTGACCACACGATAGAACTAGTGCACAAAATAGAGCAACTATCCTATGGGGTCCGTTCGGCCCACAGCCATCTAGGATCATCTGGGGCTCCAAACGGGCCCCGCAACCCGAGAGTGGGCTGCCTCGAGAAATGCTCCGTCTACCCTCAATGCGGTCAGTCATGGGATGCCTTCCCGCACTTGCATGTAGCCTAGTTGGCAGTGTGCCAACTCTATCCAAAGCCGTCCAGCCATCAGGCCACACATGGCCCCCATCTGGTGTCCAGACCAGGACCTACCGGATAACCGAGCTACTCAAATGCCTTCTCCTCATATGGGGGCTTACAAGTAGAGTTAGCTGGTTCCTGCGTAGTTAGACGAGAGTGGAGCATTGATATCTAACACCCCCCCTCAATGTCCACCCGCAAGTGAACTTA
The DNA here is from genome assembly GCF_047967505.1 of Dipteris shenzhenensis. Lineage (NCBI taxonomy): Eukaryota > Viridiplantae > Streptophyta > Polypodiopsida > Gleicheniales > Dipteridaceae > Dipteris > Dipteris shenzhenensis. Next base: position 27,926,793 of record NC_141616.1, read on the forward strand.
CTTTTTTGGCCTAATGCCAAATCGATGAAGATGCCTCTCTAGCAAGTCTTCCAAGAGCCTTCGTGAAGATGTCTGCAGCATTCTCTGTAGTTAGACAGTACACCAAGTCGACCTCTCCATGCATGATGAGCTTGTGTACAAAGTGATATTGAATCTCAATGTGTTTTGTGCGAGCGTGGAACACAGGGTTCTTTGCAATCACCATGCAACTCTGATTGTCACATGATAACTGCGTAGGCTTGTTCTGCATTGCACCCATGTCCCCCAAAATCCTCCTCAACCACACTGCCTTGCAAGAAGCAAAGCATGCTGATTTGTACTCAGCCTCGATAGAAGAAAGAGCAACTGTGGGTTGCTTCTTGCTGACCCATGACCCTGCTCCAGATCCAAGTGAGAAACAGTAACCTGTCACTGATCTCCTGCTGTCCTCTGGATGACAACTATCCTTGTGTACTCTAGTTCGTGGCTCAGTTAGTATGCCACCTTAGTTAGTTGAGTTTGGTTTGAGACCCACATATAGGGTTCTTCTATTTCTTTGTACTAGAGTTCTTTTGGCTTACACAACTAAGAAGAGGAAAACTATTTTCAGCCTCCACCTTTGTGTGTATTCCCCCATTGTGTATGTGAGAAAGCCGCAAGTGAGACTCCTTCCTTCTCTCCCACTATCTTCACATGGTATCAGAGCCTGGTTCGTGGTAAGGAGCTCAAGAAAGCAAACCAAGTTTGCGGTGTCCTGGTAAGAGGACCAGTGTTGCTTTCCTTTTTCGAGTTTGGGAGCAAATCTCTGCAGGTAGCACAACTGGAAAGTGCAAGAGTGCATTGTCTCAGATTGAGATGCCCTTCGTGGTGGTGTGGCGAGAGGGCAATATATGCTGCCGGAGTGGGCAAAGCTCTTGGTGACTTTATTTTTTTGATTTGAGGTCATTTCGGGGCCCGTTTTGGAGGCAGAAGCTCTCTGCAAGCACTGAGAAAAAGGCCTTGTTTTTGCTGTGCGACCACTGCTCTGCAAGTCGGTGAAAAGTTGCCGCAGAAATTGCATCGTATGCCTATGCGCAGAGATACTGGGAGTTACAAAATCATCCTTTTTGCCTGTTGATGCAAAATCGTCACTAGGAAGTGACTGTGTGGTCAAATACCACTTTCGTCAGTTTTGCAGATTTGCCCTTGTGAGGCAGAAGCTATGTTTTTTGCAGTGACAGAATATTTTGCAGTGTTCTATAATGGCGTCTGATTCTCTTTCACAGATTTTCATTGAAAAGCTTGACAAGAACAACTTCCAAGCATGGAAGTTTAGAATGATGAATTTCCTTATGGGAAAAGGCTATTGGGAGTTCATTACAGGAAATGAAGAAGAACCAGTTCTTCCTAATGTTCCCAATCAACAGGAAATGCAGGCATTTAAAGGATGGCATGAGAGAGCCGAAAAAGTTATGTACTGGCTGTCTATCAGTATTTCAGATTCTATGATTGTGCATATTCAGGGTGTAAGTACGCCAAAGGAGGCATGGGATACTTTGGCAAAAATGTACAGCACAAATACGCAAGCCAGGAAAATGCAGCTCAAGCAGGAGTTGCACAATGTGCAAAGAGAAAATATGAGCATCAATGACTACCACATGAAGGTGAAGAAAATTGCAGATGAACTTGCTTCCATTGGGTCGCCAGTGGAAGATGATTATTAGTTTCTATGACCTTGAATGGTCTAGGAAAGGATTATGCACAGTTCCGGACATCCATTGCCGTCCATGAAAAATTTCCTGATTTTGAGGAGTTGTTTGCTCTTCTAATTTCTGAAGAACAGAGAAATGGTGGTGCATCTTCTTCAAGAGGAACTTCAAAAGAAACTGTCTTCTACTCAAATGCTGGAAGAGGTAGAGGCAGAGGTAGAGCAGGCCGATCTGGAGGTCATGGTAGAAATCAGAATATGCAGCAAACTCAAGAAAGCCAGTCCTATGGTGGAGGACGTGGTAACTCTAGAGGCAGGGGGAGCCAAAGAGGTTGTGGTGGATGGCAGAGAGGCCAAAATGCAAACAGCAATGTTGAATGCTGCTACTGTGGTAAAACGGGTCATATGGCTAAAGACTGCTATAAAAAGCAGAATGACATCATGAATGGAAAATTGCAGCAAGGGAATTATGCATCTTTTAGTAGACAGGGTGATGATAGAAATGAGCATCTGTTTATGGTGCAGCACATGACCAACTCTATGACAAGTGCAGAAGAAAGCAATGATGTGTGGTATGTTGACTCAGGTGCATCAAACCACATGACAGGTCATGCAGAATGGATGCAGGATGCAAGGAAAATGGAAAGACCAGGATTTGTGGAGACTGGTGATGATACTGCACATCCTATTGTGCAGATTGGTAAAATTCCTTTGTCTATGCAGGATGGGAAAAATAAATACATGTCTGATGTATTTCATGTCCCGAATATCACCAAGAACCTGGTTTCTGTTGGTCAAATGGTTGAGCAGGGCTTGCAGGTCAGATTTAATCCTCATAAATGCTTTGTTGAGGATATGAAAAATAACGGTCGCTTGATAGCAAAAGGAAAGAAGAAGGGCAGGATGTTTATGTTGGATGCGGACATGCCTGAATTGAGTGCAGCAATATTTGCACATGGGACCGGTGTAGTTGCAGATATTGATATCTGGCATAAACGCATTGGTCATGTTAATATACAATGACTTAAATCAATGCAGGCCCAAAATATTGTTGCAGGATTGCCTAAATTCAAGGTTGCAGAAATGCATAAGGCATGTGAAGCCTATCAATTTGGAAAACAGGCAAGGAAACCATTTCCTAGACATGTTCAAGAGAGTAAGAGGCCATTGGAATTAATCCACTCTGATGTGTGGACTACTAAAGCAGCATCTATTGGAGGCTGTCATTATTTTGTCACTTTTATTGATGACTACAACAGAAAAGTTTGGGTGTATTTTATGAAAAAGAAAAGTGAATTGTTTGGGCATTTCAAAGCTTTTAAAGCTATGGTTGAAAAAGAAACAGGCCTGCAAATAAAATGCCTAAGGTCAAATGGAGGGGGAGAGTACCTCTCAAATGAGTTTGCAAGGTTCCTGCAGGAGCATGGCATAAAGCAGTAATATTCATGCAGTCATACCCCACAGCGAAATGGACTTGCAAAAAGGAAAAACAGGCATATTGGAGAGGTATCTTGGGCCATGCTAAATGAAAAAGACGTACTAGATTATTATTGGGCTGAAGCAGTTGCTACAGCAGTTTACATAATGAACAGGACTCCCACTGCAGCAATACATGGCATGATGCCAGAGGAGATGTATACTAGTAGGAAACCAGATATTTCTCATTTGAAAATTTTTGGTTGCATTGCCTATGTTCATGTGCCAGATGAGTTGAGGTCCAAGTTGGACCCAAAAGCTGAGAAGTGCATCTTTATTGGTTATTCTCTGCAGCAGAAAGGGTATAGATGCTATAACCCATCTACTCGTAAGTTTACAGTGAGCAGAGATGCTGTTTTTGATGAGATGAGCAGCTGGTATAAACCAGTAAATGTGATTGATGATGTAGATGCACAAAATGGTAATGCTGCACAGAATTCACAGCAGCAATCACAAAATATTAGTGGACTGCAGTGTCCTCTAGCAGTGGTTCACATACTTCGCCATGGACAGGCAGATTGAGATCATGAGAATCTCCTCAAAGCAATGCAGATAGTGGTATGCAAGTATCATGAAAAGGAAAAGAGAAGGTAGATCAGCCCATGTTTGATGTGAATGCAGGTCACTCTTATGTGGATGGTGAATCCAGTGGCTCAGAACAGAGCATTGATGATGAGTTGGGTATTCCTTCTATTGTTACACCTGGAGTAACGAAGACCAGGGATGTTTTGAGAGCACCTGGAAGTGAGCCTATTTTGCGCAGGTCTACCAGAGCTAGGTATCCTGTGGATAGGCTGAAATATGATGGATTTATAGCCATTCACTATGCCTATATGGTCAAAGTGATACAGGAACTAGAACCCACTTCTTTTGAGCAAGCCATGGGAAAAGAAAAATGGGAGAAAGCCATGGATGAAGAAATGGATGCCTTGGAAGCAAATGCTACATGGGAATTGGTGCCTTTGCCTAAAGACAAGAATGCAATTGGCTGTAAGTGGGTTTATAAGGTGAAACACAATGCAAATGGTTCTGTGAACAGATACAAGGCAAGATTAGTTGTCAAGGGGTATGCACAGACATATGGCATTGATTATGAAGAAACATTCAATCCGGTTGCAAGGATGGCAACCATAAGAGCAATCATTGCTATGGCTGCATCAAAGGGATGGTCTTTACATCAGATGGATGTAAAGAATGCCTTCTTGCATGGTGATTTGCAAGAAGAGGTCTTTATGGAGCAGCCACCAGGTTATGTTCATGCTCTTCATCCTGAGTTTGTTTGCAGGTTGAAGAAAGCCTTGTATGGCTTGAAGCAAGCACCTAGAGCATGGTCTGACAAGATAGGATAGTATCTTGTCACTATTGGCTTTCAGATTTCCAAGGCAGATTTCTCACTTTATGTGAGAAAAACAGAGAAAGGTATTATGCTGCTTGTCATTTATGTTGATGATTTGATCATCACAGGTGATAGTGATGAAGATATCCTTCATGTGAAAATGCTATTGAAGCAGAAGTTTGAGATGAAGGATTTGGGAGAGCTGCGTTATTTCTTGGGCATTGAGGTGATTAGATCATCAAGTGGGATACGGCTCTTGCAGAGGCAATATGGATTGGACATGCTGCCCAAATATGGGATGACAGGTTGTAAGCCTATTTTAGTTCCTTTGGAGTAGAATGTGAAGTTGAGCGCAGATGCAGGTGAGCTTCTGGAAGACCCTACTATGTACAGGCGCATAGTAGGAAGTTTGATTTGAGCTATGTTGTTGGATTGGTAAGTCAGTTTATGCAGGCTCCAAGGAAACCGCATTTGGATGCGGCTAGACGCATACTCAGGTATGTGAAGTCCACATTGCAGTATGGACTATTTTATAAGACTCGGGTTCAAATACAATTGCATGGATACACTGGTGTTGATTGGGGGCTGGTAGTATTTCTGATAGACGATCTACCAGTGGATATGTGTTCTCTTTTGCGAGTGCTGCAGTCACTTGGAGCAGCAAGAAACAGCCTACAGTTGCCTTGTCGAGCACATAGGCTGAGTACAGGGATGCAGCAATGGTTGCATGTGAGGTAGCTTGGTTGCATAAGCTACTTTATGATATGCATCAGTCTACAGATGGGCCAGTTGTCATTTATTGTGACAACATGAGCAGTATACACTTGGCAAATAACCCAATCTATCATGCTAGAACAAAGCACATTGAGGTGCATTATCACTATGTGCAGGAGAAGGTTTTACTAGGTCTTATTGATCTAGTTTATGTCAGCACAGAGGATCAGGTAGCTGACATATTCACAAAGGCATTGGGCGCAGAGAAGCTGCGCAAGTTCAGAGACCTGCTTGGTGTGCAGGAATTGGGATTGAGCTCGATGGGGAGTGTTGAGATATTGAGCTCCACTCGTGATATGCCAGGGTAACCGTTGTGCATTTATGTCACTGACTTGTTAGCTGTAGATGCGGTTGGTACACCACCCATGAATAATAGCTGGATGACAGCTATCCTTATGTACTCTAGTTCGTGGCTCAGTTAGTATGACACCTTAGTTAGTTGAGTTTGGTTTGAGACCCACATATAGGGTTCTTCTATTTCTTTATAGTAGAGTTCTTTTGGCTTACACAACTAAGAAGAGGAAAACTGTTTTCAGCCTCCACCTTTGTGTGTATTCCCCCATTGTGTATGTGAGAAAGCCGCAAGTGAGACTCCTTCCTTCTCTCCCACTATCTTCACAGTTACATGCTTCAGCCCAGAAAGTCTTTGGCAAATCTTTCCCTTTCATCTTACTCCTGCCCATTTCATAGATGACGTGCATCTTGCATTCTACTACTCCATTTTGCTGTGATGTATGTGGCGGGGGTTTCTGCCTCTTGATCCCGTGACTTTTGTAGTAACTTTCGAATTCACTTGATGTGAACTCTCCACCTCTGTCTGATCTCAACTTCTTCACCTTCCTCCCCATTTCTTTCTCGACCATTACATGCCATTCTTTGAACTTACTAAAAGCCTCGTCTTTAGTCTTCAGGAAGTATATCCATATCCTTCTACTGTAGTCGTCGATCAGCATCATGAAGTAGTAGGAACCACCCAAAGCTTCCGTCTCCATCTTTCCGCAAAGGTCCGTGTGAACGAGCTCTAGAGGAGCCTTTGCCCTGCTGGCCTCTTTAGGAAAGGGCTGCCGATGCTGCTTGCCCATCATGCAAGCTTCACATACATCGGGCAGATATGTAATTTCTGGTAGGTCTGCAATCATTCCACTTTTATGCATCTCCTTTAAAGAACTAAGGTTTATATGACCAAACCTTTCATGCCATAGCTTAGTGTTCTTCACATCGGCTCAAGCACTAAAAGCTGAGAGTTCGTTGATGTTGTTGCACCGTGTACCTTTACCAATGACCTTCCGTTGAAGATCCAAAATCTGTGCACCATTCTTATCGAATTGAACTTTGAGGTCCCAATCCGTGATCGCAGAAACGGACAAAAAGTTCCTCTTGATATCTGGCACATAAAGAACATCGGACAACTGTTTTACAACTCCATCTGACTTGAGAGCAATCATACCTTTTTCTTTTGCTGGACATTTTGCATCATTGCCGACTGCTACCAGGATGTCATTCCCTACCGGCTGTAGAGAGGTATACCAATCCGTCCGACTGGTCATGTGGCGCGATGCACCACTGTCAATAATCCAAGGTTCATCCGTAGTTACATGAACTGCCTCCGTGCAAATCTCCTCAATTGCTACGAACAGCTCTACTGGTACTGCCTGCGTGCTGTTGATGGACTCTTTCTTTACTCCGTTCTTCTCATCTGCAATCTTCTTTCGGCACTCATTCTGCTTGCCTTGTTGCAATAGAAGCACTTGATCTTCTTCTTTCTCTTTTTATCATCAGACGAAGATGGGTTACCAGAGTCCTTACCCTTACCTTTCTTTGATCCAGCATAGAAAGCCGAATCTTCTCTAGTCCTCATCTTTTTACGCATCTCCTCCGCCAGAAGCATTGCGCTGAAATCCTCAAAGTTGAGGGGCGGATTCCTGTTCTGTGTATTCAGCGCCGTAACAAGACTGTCGTACTTTGGTGGGAGAATCCATATGCACCTTCGTGCTAGATTCTCGCTGGTGATGGTGATGCCAATCGCAGTCATCTGATCACGCAGATTCTTCACCCTGGTGATGAACTTTTCTACCGCTTCAGACTCAGATAGTTTCTCGTTCGCGAGTTGAGTCTCCAGATTTTGAATCCACGTCTAATTCATGGTCTCGTGCTGATTTTTCAAGACCGTCCATGCCTCCTCCGCTGTGGTGACATGTTGAATTAATGCCATGACGGAATCACTTACACTACAGACAATAGAACACAACGCATCTGCATTTCTTCTTGTCCACGCGAGAATCTCATCCGTAGTTGGTACTATCTGTTGTCCTACATTGGCTGGATCCGGTCTTGCAACCGGCTTCACGTCAGTAGCAGTATCCCAAAGCTCATATGCGCTTAGGATGGTCTTCATCTTGAACTTCTAGAGTGGATAGTTAGTGCCATCCAACTTTTTGCTTTCGCTGAACGGTGGGATTCGTAGTCTTGCGGGTTGGGCCATCTCTCACAATCTGCTCGCAAACAGAAACACACTACCAAATCTTCTTGCTAGAGTCTAGGCTCTGATACCATGTAAGAAAACAATACAACGTCTGTGCTCAACAGATAACAGGATCTCGTACACAAGAGAGAAAAGCAGATAGTATGGAGAATCAAAAATTTGATTAGTGTAAAACTGATACAATAGATGGCGCTGCCTACCAGCTGTGCGCTCCTTTAAAAGAAGCTTCGATGGCATGCTAGAAATAGTAGAGGACAGAGGCTGGATGCTAAGGAATCAGGGTTGCTGTAGCCAGTGATGAAATGGGCTTCACGGGCTTGCTCTTATATAGCCACCACTAGTAGTTGGTTAGACCCAATTGGGTGACCAACCCAGTCTACCCAAAACCTTCGATTGGGGGCCGGTCCCGAAATAGGCCACCGACCACACGATAGAACCGGTGTGCAAAATAGAGAAACTAACCTACATTCTCTGTTCGGCCCACAACCATTGGCCCACAGCCATCCGGGATCATCTGGGGCTCCAAACGGGCCCTGCAACCCGAGAGTGGGCTGCCTCGGGAAATGCTCCGTCTACCCTCAATGCGGTCAGTCATGGGATGCCTTTCCGCACTTGCATGTAGCCTAGTTGGCAGTGTGCCAACTCTATCTGAAGTCATCCAGCCATCAGGCCACATGGCCCCCATCTAGTGTCCAAACCAGAACCTACCGGATAACCGAGCTACTCAAATGCCTTCTCCTCATATGGGGGCTTACAAGTAGAGTTAGCTGGTTCCCGCGTAGTTACACGAGAGTGGAGCATTGATATCTAACAATTAGCACGTCTACAAACCCGCGTCTATAGGTGCGTCTACATAACAAACAGATGCACCTATAGACGTGCTATTAGACGCTCTATAGAAATTTAAAAAAAAAAGAAAGACACGCTAATAGATGCACTTATAGACGCTCTATAGATTTTTTTTAAAAAAAAAGTAGAATCTGTTTGGTTGAACAGAATGCTGTGTATGCTATGTGGTTGCAGGAATCCCATTTCTACTATGTGCAATTCAATTCTTACAGCCAACCACATTTTAATTAGCACAATTCCATGCACGTCTATAGCTGACGATTGCAATTCCAAATAAAACATTACAACTCCAAAACATTTAGTTGACAAGACATTAATTGATAGAACATTGCACAAGGAAATTGAATGCCAAAAAATAAAAGGAGTGTATATTAATTCATAGCCCAAAAAGTGCTTGTATATACATATAGCATGAAGCGAAGCCACTTGTGGCTTCAAGTACAAAAATAAGAGGAGTGTATATACAAGAGAGGCACGAAGCCAAGACAATGGCTTCAAGTACAAAAAAGAGTAACTAGCACTAATTCTATGACTAATCTAAGTCATCCACGTCCTCGCTCCCTTCTTCATCGCCTTCTTCCTCCTCGATATCCTCCCTCCTGAATATCCCCAGGGGCCTGTAAACGAGGGACAACATGTATCAATGTATGAAAAATCAAATCTTTATTTACAACATTGACATATTATTTAAGTACTTTTAAATACCTGGGGGGGCACTCCAGTAGCCCGGATATACTACTCCTCAGTAATCAACCCCTCATCATAGAAGTGCCTCCATGTAAGTCATCTGTGATGTCCACGATGGTAGGATGTCTCGGCAAGAGTAGGGTATCTGTCCATAATATTAAGCTACAAGATGACACAATTTGTGGAGGGGTTAGTACAAAGAAACAACCTCCTAATAAACCACATAGGCATAATATAATTTGAGATTGATACTTACAAATTGGGCCTCCCATAATACAAATTGGGCCTCCCATGATGCAATACCCCCTACTCCAAAATGCATGTTTCCATATTGCTCCATATGGATCCTTTGTGCCTCCACGTGCTGCAGACTGAGATCTGCCTTTGCTGCCTTCATCACTTTCTTCCACTCGCACTTATGAGCGGTGTGGGGCTTGGTTGACCTCCCTCTCTCCTAGAAATCTTGGCTAGTGCCTGCCTCTTAAGCAAAGAACTTTTATTGGCAAGTACAATGGTAATCTTTGACTTTTCCATTTTTCAGTGCATGTACACAGTTTTCGAGCAAAAACCTACGAGCAGAAAAGTCCGAGCGATAATTTTTGACACCAACCATGCTTGTATATTTCTCAAAGGAATATATAATTCTTTCTTAATTTCTCATTTATGGAACCATACACTTACTTATTTTTCATTATAACCCTCATTTTAGAGAACATCATCTATTTATGAACAAACAGTGAACACTTTAGAAACTCCTATAAATACCTCTCTACCATACTCTCTTTTGAGGATTATGGTAATTAAATCTATTTAAAAGAGTTTCCCTAATCTTTAGCAATCCCATATTTGAAGCTCTCATATAACAATGTATACCATATTCCTTGGATGAGTAGGAAAAAGATATTGGAAACCTCATACTTGAAGCCATTATAATTGATCATAAATTAATCTCTAATACATTATCAAATATGGGAAGGCAAGGGAGGGATTTTTAAAATATTCCCAATTCTCCAAACCTAAGTACTTTTAAGGAAATGTGGTCTCTATTGAACTCCTTCTTACCATAATATGAATTAGGGAGAAGTTGTAACTCTCATATACATCTTGAAATTTTTAATTTTTCTCTTTTATAACTATAAAAAGTGTAATTTTAAGCCTACCATTGCATAGATCATGAGATTCTGAACATTTTTCCCTTTTACAGCTCCTCAATCTGAGCTAAGGAGCAAAAGTTATGACCCCTTCTGTGTAGGCTCTCCAAGGGTATTCCGCCGGTGGAATAGGGTTGGGGCAAGCTCTTCAAACCATATTCCTCTGGAAAAATACACTTAGAGGGTCTATTAAAAAGGTATTATATATTTTTCTTAGGTCATCCTGAGGAAGTGTAAAGAGGATATTTGCTCAAAATTTCATGATCCAACCAATGGTGAAAGTCCGAAAAGAAAGGATTTTTGAAAGTCATAAATAAGTCACCACTTAGACATTATATATGTATATTATATAAAGGTATATTTATATCTATATCTATTTATCAATATTTCATATTTACTTACATATTCCTTGAAATAATTTGGATTTTTTTGCTCCCCAAAAATGACTTGAGCCTATATATTTGGACCCTCCCACCTTTTGTCCGCTCGTCGCTCGGGGGTTTTTGCTGGGAAAATGGAAACCCCCTTTTTCAGTGAACTCAACATTGGGGGGATTGGGATACCTAGAGCGTACTGCATTGATGGTATCATCACACAAGCTTTTTTCTTCTCTTTGAATGGAATAAAGCAATCTTTATAGTTGTTAGCAACTATAGAGTGCATGAAGGCCATGATGTCCTTCCCCCCATGCATCCATCAAGATGCCTCCTATCATAATGATGTCATTGGAAGATCGTACCATCACCCTCTGGCACATCTGCATCATTGAATCCTCCTCGCCCCACCATTACCCCCAAAGCACTGTGCCATGCATCCCCCAGAGCTCTCCCTGCTACTGTAACGCCTACTGCCCTGTCATGATGAGCTAGTATGATGGGCACTTGCATCTAGAGAAGGGACTCCCGACTGCACAGGAGTACATTGGCAGCTCTGCGAGACACAAGGGCCTCCTACTCCAAACCGCCGTAGGGGAGAAGGGACCTCTGATGATCACAGGGGAGAAGGGACTCTGGACCGTAGGGGAGAAGGGTCTCTTGATGATCAGGGAGAAGGCTGGTGGCTCTGTCGCCTACTAGGTTGTCTCGACTCGACAAGAGTAATCTTAGCTGGTGTGGGTATGGGGTGGTTTGGAGTCTATACTACCAACTCCTGGGGGGTGTTTTGAGTACTCGTCATGTATGTGTATGACTCTTGAAGAGTGGGAGGGTGCCCCAAAATGTTATATAGCTATTGTAATATGGCATCTTGAAGATCAAGTGAGGCTCCTGAAGAGCTTCCTGGCCACATGATGAACTATAGAAAAGAAGAGAAGAAGATTTCCATCATGCATGCCCTTGTTCCATATGAATATATTAAAAGAGTTATGCAATCTCTTGATTTCCATCATGCATGCCCTCTTTCTTTATCCCGCCCTCATGCTGCAGTCCAATTTCCCTCATGTAATCACTTATTTCCATCATTCACGCAATCCCTTATTTCCTCATGAATGCTTAAGGCATTGAAAATTCAACTTAAACATGCATGCAAGGGAAAGGAGAAAGGAAAGAGAAGGGAGGATGGGAGAATAAAAGGAGGAGGGAGAACAGAAGGAGAAGGGGGAATGGATTAAGGAGAAGGGAGATGGGAAGGGGAAGGAGAATGAGAAGGACATGGAGAAGCAAAGGTCGATATGTGTCTGTCAGAGCATGTCTATAGACATGACTAACAGCACATCTATAAGTGCGGCTACACTGTTTTTCCATACAGTGTTAGATGCACTGTTAGATGTGCTCCGATAAATAGATTTCGACAAAAAGCTAACAATAGATGCCCGACCCCAAAAATAACAAAAGTACCAAAAACATCCTTTCTTGCATGCAACAAAGGACGAATCTGAAGAGAACAACTTCTAGACTGTACCAAGAGCATCATAGATTGACAGAGAAGACCAACTGACAAGAGACTTACCTTGGATAGAGGTATGAAAGCTTCTTGTCTTTCTTCAAAGCTTCCTCTCCTTTTTCTCTTGTGGATTGCTTCTTTACCCTATTTTCTTGTATGCTTGGGGATGAGTGCGTATGCCTGGAGATGAGTGTGGGTTCCTAGAGCTGTGTGTGTATGCTTGGAGACTTATGTATTGAAAGGTTTGCAAGTGCGGCGGAGTTTGAAAATGAGCGAGATGTAGGTTTAAAAACCAGTCCGCGCATCTACCGCGCATCTACACTATGTTTTAGATGCACCTAAAGGTGCGTTCCACAGTACAGACGTGCCCATAGACGTGCTTTTAAACGTGCTATAGAGTTTCCTCATTAAATCCTCAAGGAAGAACACATTTTTAAGGTTTTTTATCTGTAGGATGTCTTCATCTTCAACAAGTACCTCCAATGAGGATGAATCCCTCCATATCCACCATCGAGAAATGTGGTTGGAGAAAAAAATCAAATGTATGTGTGATCGATGTCAAGGAAACATGTATCGTGCACATAGAATTACACTCAATCACATCTCAAAGTACGCAGAATGGGATGCGACTGTATCCCGAGTAAGTGTTAAAGCGTTGAGGTTGATTGAGATTCTTCATGTGTTTGATATGTGATCCTTTTTTAATTTGATACAGGATGCAGTGCCACACTCGCATATGTTGCCCTATGCTTGTTGTGAGGAGGCAAAGCATTGGCAGTATGAGGTGGGATCTTCAGGAGGGACCGTTATGGATGCATGGAGTGATGGTGATAGTAGCCCTCCACCATTACTAAACTTGGTGCGGGATTTATTTGTCCATCAATCCTCAGGTACGGACTCGGGGGGGTCAGTCATCATATGTAACCCTATCACGTGAGTTCAACAGAAGGATATTTTTTATTTCTAAAATTTACAGAAATATATATACATAAGGGACTATTTAAAATAGTTTTGGAAAAAATTTACAGATTTGTATAGAAAAGGGGTACATTTTATTGATGAAAAATTTACAAATAAGGGATTTTAAAAATAGGCCCTGAACGCACGTGATATAGAGGGTTTATACATAGTGACCCCCCCGAGGGTACGGATGATAGCATGGAGCAGAACGAGATCTTTTTACTGCAACATTGACACCACTATTTGAGGGGTGCTCATTCTCAGTTCTACGAGCCTCCCTTGAGTTACTAAACTTGCAGACCATCTATGGATTGAGTAATACAAGTTTGAATATATTACTCAAGTAAGCTTTAAAGTCTATTTTGTAAACATGGTGAATTATGCTAATGGGTCAATTACTGGAATACTTTTTTTCATTTATGGTCTTCACATGCAGGCTATTGTGTAAAATGCTTCCAAGGGAGAATAAATTACCGACCTCAAGAGATATGGCAAGGCAACATGTGACCTCTCTTGGAGGATTGGATTACAAGTGCATCCATGCGTGCGTCAATGATTGTGTTCTGTTTCGTGGACCACATAAGGAGGCAAGAGAGTATCCTACTCAATGTGGAGAGACAAGATATAGAGCGGATTTCAAAACTTTGGATGTGTCTCGTAGGTTCTGCGACATTTTCCCATTGGAGCGGCAAGATATAGAGCAGATCTCAAAACTTTGGATGTGTCTTGTAAGGTTCTGCAACATTTTCCCATAATCCCTTGCATCCAACATATGTTCAAGTGCAAATCCATTGCAGAGATCATGTCATGGCATTCCTCCCATCGATCAACCGATGGCAAGTGGAGAACTCACGTAGACACTCCTATGTGGAAGAATATTAAAGACACATGGCCAAGCTTCAAGGAAGAACCTAGGAACTTGAGACTTGGATTGGGTATGGACGGTGTGAGCCCATTTGGTCTCAAAAGCACCTCTTATAGTGTATGGCCATTGATATTGGTGAATTATAATCTTCCACCCTCTATGGCGATTAAGAAAGGACATGTTATGCTATCCCTTCTAATTCCAAGGAAACATAAAGTCAAACGTAAGAAGGAAAGGTGTTGGTGAGGATGATGTAGATCTCTTAAATGTATCCATCAGATGAAAAAAGGTGAATGTTTTCCCCACTCACACCCTCTTAGAGAGCTTGTTGAACATTGCATCAATATCCTCATGTGTGTGCCCCTACCATGTAAAGTCCAATTTAATAGTGTTGAAAATTCTCATTGCCAATAATAGAGAAAGGTATACAAATAAGTATCTATTCTTGTTCTATGATACATAGTTTTCTAATTGGACTAGCAAGTTCTATGGACTTTTGGAATGGGGATTCAAGAGTGGGATTTCCATTTGAAGGGACTGGGTTTTCATGTCTATGTGTGGCATCTATTCTTGAGTGTAGCCTGGATCCACTATAGACGTTGTCATGATATTCATGGTAAATATTGGGCCACCATCTGATGTCTCTAAATGTGCATTTATGATTATGCTATCAATGTCACACATGCCACCCATATTGGAAAGTGATTCTACCTTTTGAACTATAATGACAATCTACTACATTTAGACTTGAGGATAAAGCATTTAGAAGTCAAATATTCCTTCTTAAAATCACATAAATACAAAGGTCTCCAAGGTGATGTGTTTCCACCCTCTTCATATTATGCAAAAAAAAAGAAAGGGATCCAATTGTAAGGTTGGGGTTAATTGGCCACAAACCATTGCGAGTGAACTTCCAATAATGGCCATGTCCATGCCCATGAGTAATCATCACAATGAGTGACACATGTAATTCCGTGTGCTTTGACCTCACCTAAAGTCTCAAAATATCCATCTTCTTTTATTTCATCTTATCATGGATGATGTATACATATTTATTTTGATCCATCTCAAGGTACTTATGCCATGCATAGCATAAGTTACTACAACTTGGTTGCTGTATCGTGTGCTTCTTTATTTTCTCCAATAGCAAATTGAGCTCTTCTTGACATTTTTTGGCTACCAATTCGACTGCACAAACTACAGTTGGAGAATTCACTTGTCTTTGCAAGGGCTACATTTTGAAAGTCTACTTTTTAGATCCTACCAAAATGTAGATGCAGAAAGTCTCTCCTAACCCCATTTCTTAAATGAAGTGTCAACCTCACATATGATGTCTACCTGCTTGTATACTTTTGGTATCACTGATTGTGTCTCTCTAGAACCATCCAACATGGCTCTACTCATGTGAGGTATATGATTTGAGTTATTATCGACAAAGTCTTGCATGAAAGCCATACCCATATTTGTGTCCTCCCTATTCCTCCTCACAATCCTTGTATTACAATGCACATATAGTTGTGCACCATACTCAAACTACTCCCTAAATTGATAAAATGGTGTCTTTGGTGCTTTTGCATCTCAAACCATGCTCTACAACATACCACCCAACCATTTACCATAAATTTGTAGCATACCCTCCATGTCAAGTCAAAATTCCAAGCCATTGAAAACATATCATATACAAAGTTTGTACGAGGTTCTAAGGAGCTACCTCAAAAAAATTCCTTATTGTCATCAACATGTCTTGATCAACTTGTTGACAACACTTGTTCTCATAGTAGTCAATGGAATAAACTTTTTTCATTGATTCCAATGACATTTTGTACATTGATGCTAGAGGATCTCTTTGCTTAAGCTTCCTCTAAATAAAATTGTATCTTCTCTTTTTTTATAGAGTGGAGCAGTATCCCATTACAACAAATCCATTGGTGACCACTTCATCTATACTAGCATAGTGGTCAATGGGCATAGATTGTTGCAATGGGCTTCTGTCCAGTAAGGTAATATACTTGATGGGATACTTAAGTAGACTAAGAGAATTGATGTCTTGCACATAAGACTCTAAGGCACTTGCTATAAATTTGTCTTTCTTGTCAATACCCATGTCACACCAATGCAATCATTCCCAAAAAGATCAAAGTTAGTAAAGTCATCCAAAAAAACGTATAAGATCACACCTTCCACAATGGTCTCTATCAAGCTCTTACCCCATAAGACAACCCTTTTCTCCTTCCAAGGTTCATGAATGTGGTTTTTAGTTTCCAGTGAGGAAATTGGAATTGCCTCAATAGAAGGTTGCTTAGGTTCACTTGCTGCAAACCTCTTGAGCTATTGGCTCATCTAAAGCAACAGCATCATGTTGTAGTGCCATTCACCCCTTCCAAAGCCAATATTTTCAATTCTCCCCTTGCAAAGCAAAAGATTTCAAAATTCGAGCTTTGCAATGGGAGAATGGCACTAAGTACAAAGCCAAATTTTTCCAAATGCCAACCTTGCAACATGATAATGGTGATACAAATAGAAGTCGTGCCATTCTTCCCTTGTAATATCCTAATCCAAAATTTGGGCTTTAGAAGGGGAGAATGGGAGAATGCAATATCCTAGTGCCATTCTCCCATTGTAATGTGATAATTAGAAATTTTGGCTTTATAAACAAAGAATACACTAGTGCCATTCTCCGATTGAAATGTCCTACTTCAAATTTGATGCTTCGCAAAGGAAAATTGGCAATAGTGCCATTCTCCCATTGCAATGTCCTTATTAGAAATTGTGGCTTGGAATTGGGAGACTGCAATAGGAGAATGGCACTGGTGCCATTCTCCCCTTGCAAAGCCAAAATTTTGAGGATTTTGGCTTTGAATGGGAGGATGCCATTCCCTCGCAAGCAAAGCCAACTTTTTTCAAAATTTGGGCTTTGTAATAGGAGAATATGGCACTAGTGTCATTCTTCCATTGCAATGTCATAATTCAAACATTTTGACTATGGGAGAACGTCGACTACCGCCATTCTCCTATTGAAAACCAATACTAACCTATTAATATCACACATACAAAAAATATGTAAAAATACGTATAAATTTATAAGTATGGATTTATTTATTTACAAATATATATTTCAATATATTTATTATATATTATCTATTCTATTATTTTATATATACTTTTATTTAATACATATTTTATTTTATTATATTTATTTATTCTATATATATATTTATTGCTATCTTATATATTTAAATACATACTCTATATTATGTTTTTGTGGGGGTGTGTGTGTGTACATATACATATTCATATACGTGTATGTATATGTATATGTATCTCTCTCTCTCTATGTGTGTGTGTGCATAAATAAATAAATATATATATATATGTGAATAAATAAATAAATATATACATATATATAGATATATAATTATTTATGTACTCCATAAAAAATTTTACTTCTATTTTAGGTATATTTAATGTGGGGTGGCACAAGCAACAGGAGTGCACGGGCATAAGGCAAGGGGGCACTGATGTGGCAATGAGGGGCTGATTGGGGCGGGGGGTGCGGAGGGTGATGGAAACACATGCTACCACAATACCGGAGGGACAAAGACAAGTGCAAGTCAAGGGCAAGTTAAGGGGACAAGGCATGCGTGCTACCATGGGTGGAAGTCGAGGGGGCAGTAGAGGCAGGTGCGAGCTCAAGATAAGGGGGGGCCATGCATGCTATCAAGACATTGAGGCCCAGTGCGGATTGGCGGGGTGTTGCACAAGGCAAAGGAGGGGGCATGCGAACGTTACCGTGACAGCGAGGGATGGATTTGGGGGGGTATTACACAAGGTAAAGGGGGGGCATGCGAACGTTGCCGTGACAACAAGGGATGGATTAGGGGGGTGTTGCACAAGGCAGGGGGGCATGCGAACGTTGCCATCACAACGAGGGATGGATTCGGGGTGTTGCGGGGGGGGGGGGCACATTTCCATGGCAAGGGGAGGATTTGGGGGGGTCACATAGGGGCGGGGGGGGGGGGAGAGAGAGGGGGAAGGGGCTATGGGTAAGAGGGGGAGCGGGAGACGAGAGGGGGATAGGGGTAGCGGGTGAGAAGGGGAGCTAGGAGAGGGAGAGGGAGGATTGTGGTGGAGGGTGGGAGGGGGAGTCAGGCGTGAGGTGAGTGAGAGGGGTAGGGGGAGGCGGGCAAGAGGGAGAGGTAGTGGGCGGGCGGTAGGAGGGGAGGTGGGAGGGGCCGTGGGCAATGGAGTGGGAGGCATTGTGTAGGAGCGAGCATAGGAATTGGAAGGGTGAGGGATGGCAAGGGAGGGGGAGATGAGAGAAGAGGATAGAAATCATACCTAGAAGAAAACAAAATTGTGGGAAAACCTTAGTTTACGTCACTTAGTATTAGATTAGTATTAATAGTTAGTTATATTAAAATACATTCAATTCTAATTAAGATATGTTGATTCAAACTTATATTTAGTTTTAAAACACATTAAATTTGTTAAAATTAGGTTAATTATACTAAAATATACTTATTTTTAATTAAAATAAGTATATTTACACATATATTTAATTTGATATATATTTAATGTATTTAGTGTTAGGTTAGTATTAAGTTAGTTGGCATATTACCTTACTTTACATTACTTAGTATTAGGTTATTATTAATAGTTATATTAAAATATATTTAATTTTAAAAATTAGGTATTATAAAATCAAGTAGTAGATTAGCTTGCTTTACATTAGCTTTAAAATATATATTTACATTACTTAGTATCAGATTAGTAGTAACACTTAATTATGCTAAAACATATTTAATTTCAATTTAAATAAGTTTACATTAGACTATATAATTTATTTAGTATTAGGTTAGTAGATTAGCTTAGTTTACATTAGATTTAAAATATGTTTATAGTATTTTAGGTTAGTAGATGAGCTTGTTTACATTACATCAATCTTTACCTATCTCGAGGTAGACTTTCCTTGACGAGCATTGTGCCCGACTTGCTCACGCTCACCCTTCTTGACCACCAAGCTCCAACCTACCCGTAACCTTAAGTATGTTTATTTAAAGTTTAGTTAATGCCCTCGTGGTTCACAAACGTTTTAGGCAACCACGCAATCCAACCCTTCTTAGCCTTTTTTATGAATGAGGATCTATCAATAAAACTCATCCCAATCCTTAGGAACAAATACTTTCCTGAAACTTCCAAGTTCCCACCACCATAGGGTAGGGGTCATCACATTAGGAGATGCTTGTGGTGGTTCAAAATTTTTAGAGTAGCTTAGCCTTTTTTAGGAACCATCTATCAACAAAACTCATCCCAACCCTTGGGAACACAGGCTTTCCCGATACTTTCGGGTTCCAAACACTAGGCGATGCCCATGGTGATTCAAATGTTTTAGAGGAACCACACAATCCAACCTTTCCTAGCCCTTTTCATGGACAATGATCTATCAATGAAACTCGTCCCAACCCTTGTGAACATCTGGGTTCCCACCACCACCACGGGGTAGGGGTCATTGCATTGGGCAATGCCCCGGTGCTTCAAATGTTCTAGAGAAACCACTTCCTAGCCTTTTTGATGGACAATAATCTATCAACAAAACATGTCCCAACCTTTAGGAACCAAGACTTTCCCATTACTTTTGGGTTCCCACTGCCATGGGGTAGGGTTCATCGCACTAGTCGATGCACATGGTGGTCCAAATGTTTGAGCAACCATACAATTCAATCCTTCCTACCCTTTTTGATGGAAAATGATCTATAAATGAAACTTGTCCCAACCCTTGGGAACAAAAACTTTCCTAGTATTTTTGAGTTCCCACCACCATGGGGTAGGGGTTATCACACTAGGTGATGCCCTTGGTGGTTCAAATTTTTAAGGCAACCACACAATCCAACCCTTACGAGAATCTTTGATGGACAACAATCTATCAATGAAAAAACGTCCCAACCCTTGGTAACAAATACTTTCCTGGTACTTCCCAGTTCCCACCACCACAGGGTAGGGGTCAGAGAGGGGTCATCACACTAGGCAATGCTCGTGGTGGTTCAAATGTTTTAGAGCAACCATACAATCCAACCCTTCCTAGCCTTTTTAATGGACAACAATCTGTCTACAAAGCTCTATCCCACCAACCCTTGGGAACAAAGAATTTTCTAGTAGATCTCGGTTCCTACCACCATGGGGTAGGGGTTATCACACTAAGCGACGCGCGTGATGGTGCAAATGTTTCAAAGAAACTACAAACTCCAATCCTTCCTAGCCTTTTTGAGGGACAATGATCTAACAACCAAACTCATCTTGACCCTTGGGGACAAATACTTTCCTGGTAGTTCC
This sequence comes from Dipteris shenzhenensis, assembly GCF_047967505.1. NCBI lineage: Eukaryota > Viridiplantae > Streptophyta > Polypodiopsida > Gleicheniales > Dipteridaceae > Dipteris > Dipteris shenzhenensis. Next base: position 27,947,250 of record NC_141616.1, read on the forward strand.
AGGTTCCCACCACCATGGGGTAGGGATCATTGCACTAGGCGATACTCATGGTGGTTCAAATGTTTTAGAGCAACTATATAATCCAACCCTTCCTAGTCTTTTTTATGGACAACAATCTATTTAAAAAACTCTTCCCAAACCTTGGGAACAAAGACTTTCGTGGTTTAAAGTTTAGGGTTGAAAATATTATTAGGGTTTAGGGTTTAGGATTTAGGCTTCAAAAGATTTATTAAAATGTTATATTGTATAGATTTATTAAGATGGAGGATATTTTTTGTATATAAAACACTTTATCTTTATCTAAAATCTTTATTGTTTTTTCATATAGGAATCATGGACTACACCAAGGTATTGATGGCTGTGGAGGTTAAAGTATTTGTGAGTGGTAAAACTGTAAGGTACAATGGAGAACATTATGATGCAAAGGACTTCTTAAAATGGAAGTTAGTTGAGTGCAACAAGAGAGCTTGGTTCTTGTTAGCAAGAAAAGAGAAGCTTTTCTTAATGATGACAAAGAGAGATTTCGAGGATCATGAAGAGCCATGGGAATTGGCTTAGCATGTGGCACCAAAGGTATCTTTTGTTGACACAATTGAGGAGGAGCTCCCTGTAAGTTTGTTTAACTCCATGCAAATACATCCTTGTATCTGACAATTAAATCTCTTATCATTTTGAGTTGCTCGAGAGAAAGATTGAAGATGATCTTATGTTCCAAGGTTTAGTTCTAGTGTTGGTTTTGGGACCAACTGTTTAGTACCAAGTTGAGTGATAGTCACTAGCACCTTGACAACCTCTCGTTCCCCTTCAATACCCTCAATAAAGATACTCAAAAAGAGATTTTTTTTCTTGGCAATTTGCTCCTCCTTCAACTTCTTTTTGATGTCTACTGCTGCCACTTGGAAAATGTCTATCTTACCTACAAGCAGGATCTGTAACTCCATCAATCGTGACTCCACATCTTGAGGAAATGGATCTGTGACCTCCAAATTCTTTGGTCGGTAACAACTCTGGACCTTTTGAGAGTTGGACAATATACAAACATCCTGACTACCTGCCTTGATGATCATCTATTTTGGTCCCCAGTCATGGAGTACCTATGCACGTTTCAACCAAGGTCTTCCCAATAGGATTGGATAGGCATGCTATTCCATGGCAATCACAATGAAACTATTTGTATAATAGATGCTACCTATAGAAATGACCACATCCTACAACATACCTTTGGGGTCAACTAGGCATGATATGCCATGCACACTCAAAAAGAATTTGGTTGATAACAACTCGGGACCTTCTAAGAGTTGGACAATATACAAACATCTTGACTACCTGCCTTGATGATCATCTATTTTGGTCCCCAGTCATGGAGTACCTTTGCATGTTTCAACCAAGGTCTTCCCAATAGGATTGGATAGGCATGCTATTCCATGGCAATCACAATGAAACTAACTGTATAATAGATGCTACCTATAGAAATGACCACATCCTACAACATACCTTTGGGGTCAACTAGGCATGATATGCCATGCACACTCAAAAAGGTGATGGCTTATATGACTTGAACTTCACTCTCAGAGAAATCTCTTTAGAGATGATGTTTACTATGAAACCCCCATCATCTAGTACTCCCAATATGGTTTGTTTCTTAACCTAAATGGTGATCACTGGGACTTCTTGATCAACTACTAGAGTATCAATCATAGGTATGGCGGATAAGGATTGCACCTCTTTTGTTTGCTTGGATGATTCCTTGATTTGTTTATTTGGATTAATTCAGAAAATGTCAAACTGACTTGCATATTCTTAAATGTTTCCCATGCTCGAGTTAGATCTGCACTATATTCTTGTGAAGCACTCGATTCTATTTCATTTGCCTTATATTTTGAGGATTCCCCTCTTTTGATGGCATGTTATTGAGTCTGCTCGGGCATTTCTATTGCTGGAGCTTTCCCCTTCAACTCCCTTGCAATTTTGGCTGCCAACTCCTTTTTAGCCTTCCAGCTCAGGTCTTTACTTGAGGCATTTGTATCTTCAGTGGTTACCAATTGAGCTCTTCAACTAGGTGACCAAGTGTGCATCAACTACATCTAGGAGCTCGGCTGGGCATTCTAGATCCACTTCTTTCCTTTCCATGTTATTCTTGAGGAAATTCAAGTGTTGAGCCCATATTGGATAGTTGCTTCTTCCCAATACTGATTCGGAAGATGCTTTTCACTAAGCATTGATCTAGCACTATTTGCTAAAGTTCGATTCTTCCTTTCAGCTCTTGCATTCTACTGAGGAGTATCTGCACATGTGAATTGTCTTCGAATACCGTGACTTTTGCAAAAGTTCATGAATGTTGAAGACAGGAACACTTGTTACACCATTTCTCATTACTATTTGGCTTACCTTAAATGCCCAATTCATTTAAGAACTTCTTTAGCTCGACCTTTAGTTTCTATTTCTTTGTTGTTGGCGTCTCCTTGGTATCACTGTTTGTATCTTTCTTCTTTATATTGTTCTTTGAGCCTTCACTCTTCTCCAAAGTAATAGCTTGGTCTAGTAGTTCTTCATAGGTTCTAGTCAGATTGACTATCTTTGGCTTATGCAAATCTACCTAGGTGCAACCTGGCTCACATAGACTTGCCATCTATAACATTACTCAACTAAGTGATGCGAGCTCACTTCTAAAGCAAAAAATCTTAGACAGACTCTCCCTTGTTTTGATTCGACTCACTTAGTTTCATCTGAACATCTTCTTCATTGATCTCCTGCTGAAACCTTCACATGAATGCTTCGGACATTGCACATACCAATAAGGGAAGTACCATCTCTGATTGAACCACATCTCTGGGCATTCTTAATTAAGGTACATGGAAAATAGTCCATATACTCTTTGTCTATTGTTGCACCATTGATATGACAGTGAATTTGCTGTTGCAGTCGTGATCTATTTTCAAGATTTGCACCTCTTTCTTGTGTTCACACATGTTCATTACAATTTCGCTAGTACTGATAGCGACATCACCAAAAACCTTAGTGCATCTTTGAGCCATAGAGCTAAGAATGGAGCTGCGCATAATGTTCCAATTTTTCGGGGACATTGTTGGTCTATCACCTAGCAGAAGGCAAGCATAATTGATCAAGAAAAAGCCAAACTGTTTGTGCACGGCATCCCAAACTTCTCTAGAAGATCTGTAGTTTAGAAACAGGTGGGGGATATCTTCTTGCCTCTGGTACATCTTTGGCAGTAACCATCTCCTTGACCAATTATCAGTGCTCATTTGGCTGTCTAGACACCTTTGTGCATAATGAGCCATAAGAGGCAGGCCTCTTTTTTGGAATTTTACTGTCCCACATTCTTTCGAATCTTTTAGACCACTCTTTCCGCGTATGTTCTCAGCCACTTTCAATTCAATTGAGGTAGTAGCTCTTCCTGCCCTTCAACAAAGATTGGGACAAGGAAAAGTTTAGTCTGGTGTGCCCACCTAAATTCTTTGGTGGTCAGAGGTGCCCTTCCCCCCATCCAAGCAATCGAGTCTCTGTCCCAAAAATTTTGTCTCACGGGCTAGCATCTCTAGGTCAAATCTTTTCAGATTAAATCTAATTTTTAACCGGTCATTTTATATCCACTTCCTTTGCTCTCTATCCCACATATCTTCCCAAACTCGCCGTATCCCTTTCTTGTTGAGCCTCAAGGCGCTTTTGATTTCATCATCCCTGAGCAGGGTGGCATCCCAGATGATTGAAAACCAGATTGAATCATTGGCCGCGAAGGTGCTCGTTTTCCTAAAGAACCCTTTCCAGATCACATAAGGTCTCAGTGACTCCCAGGCTGCCCACATACCTTTCCAAAGGTCTGAGCCCTTAACTGAGCAGCATTCCTTTTTGTAGAGGGTAGACCCAACTAGAAGATGCTTCCAGTGCTTACACCTGATAATCTTTACCTTACTTATATTTCTAAGGATTAAGTAAGCCCAAATTTTGTCCGGGTTCTGCACTGCTTTTATGATCCATGGCACTGTGAATCTTACCGTAGATTTTTCCACATCTGCTATTCCTAGTCCACCTACAGCCTTTGGTTTTGTGCAGGTTTGCCAATTCACTTTAGGGACCTTGTGGTTGACTTCATCTCCTCCCCACAGAAATGATCTAACAAGTTGTTGGTCTGTGTCAAGAACTTCTTGGTCAGAACCAACAAAAGATGTAGTAAATAATGGAGGGGTAAATGTACTGGTTGAGGATGAATTTTCTTCTTGCAAGGGTCAGTTGCAGTCCTTGCCATCTATTCACCTTGCTTTTGACTCTGTCTAAGACCCAGTCCCATTTGTCCTGCATAGTGCACCCGAACCCCATAGGTATTCCTAGTAATCTGAAGACTTCTCCTTTTCTAATTTCTTTACACCCCTTATTAGATAAGAAGAGGGGGGGAGGGCTCAATGTACCATAGATCCCTGTTTAATTTTGATTTATCTTGGATCCCAAAGCCGTGCAAAAGGTGTTTAGGCATTCCAACGTGCCCTGAACAAACGCTTCATCATTGTGTGGCATTAGATTTGTGTCGTCTGCAAATTGCTGACACATAATATGTCTATCCCCTTCCACCTAAATTCCTTTTACTGTGTCCTTATCTACTTCATTTTTGACTAGCCAGGGGGGGTCACTATGTATAAACCCTCTATATCACGTGCGTTCAAGGACTATTTTTAAAATCCCTTATCTGTAAAATTTTCATTAATAAAATGTACCCCTTTTCTATACAAATTTGTAAATTTTTTCCAAAACTATTTTAAATAGTCCCTTATGTATATTTATTTATGTAAATTTTAGAAATAAACTATATCCTTCTGTTGAACTCATGTGACAGGGTTACATATGATGAGTGACCCCTCGAGAGCCAACCCAGGGCATCTGCAGCTATGGCGAAGAGTAGAGGGGTAGGCCGGCAGCCTTGTCTAATGGATCTTTTAAGCTCAAAGGGTTAAGTCATTTTTCCATTTACTTCAACTTTGCTTCTAGCTTGACATAGAAGAATTTCCACGCAAGACACAAAGTCGAGTCCCACTCCCATGTCTTTGAGGGAAGACAAGATTAATCCCCACTCCATTCTATCATACGCCTTGTCGAAGTCTATCTTGAGGAAGCAGATGTCCTATTGCGTCTCCTCAGCTAGTTCAAGACCTTCCCACAAAGTGAGAATGGCTTCCAAGATGTGCCTTCCTTGTATAAATCCCTTTTGTTCCTCCCTGATCTAGCATTGCATCTTGGTTTTGAGTCTAATAGAAAGTGCCTTTGCAAAGATCTTATAGCTGTTGTTCAGCATAGTCAAAGGTCTCAAGTTCTTCAACTCTTCTTTTGGGCCACCTTTAGGGATCAGTTTTATCATGCCTCTATTGATCCGTGGGTCTAGAAATCTGATTGCTTTGGAGTCTTGCCAGAGTAGCATGAGGCAGGGACCTACCGTTTCCCAAAAGACTTGATAGAACTTTATAGGAAGTCCATCTTCTCCTGGGGTCTTTCCCTTCCCCATTTGATCTACTGCCCCTTTCAGTTCTTCTAAAGAGAGATCTCTATCCAAATAAATGATGTCAAACACTAAGACTTTTCTTTCTCTTGATCTAGAGCACTTTCGAGGTCTATAGCCTTTTCTGTTATGATGATCTCCTCTTCTCCAAGCAACTGTTTGAAGTGGTGTGTGATTACCTCAAGGATCTCGTCCAGGTCTTGGATGTGTCTGTCACCAACTAGAAGGGCATTCTTGGGTGTGTCTTTTTTTCAGACTTTTAAACATATCTTCGCTAGCCTTGTCTGCTCTTCTGGCCCACCAATCTCTAGTGTAAATTCTGGTATGATTGGCTGCTATTTCAGCTTCTGCCTTGAGTTTGTCCCTGACTAACCTCAGTTGTTCCTGCCCTCGTCCGATGTAGTCACTCTCTAGGAGAGCTAGTTGTTCTTGAAGCTTGTGAGTTCTCAGTGATCTAGCTTTGTTGGCTCTACATTTGATTGCTTGCAAGAAGGTTTTAGTGCTCTCCGTAGCTCTGATCCACTTGTTAGTTGCATTAGTTGTTCCGCCAAGGGCATTTATCCAAATTTTATCTACCTTGCCCTTGACATAAGGAAGTTGGGAAAAAAAAGGATTGGCTTTGAACCACGATCGGCCATTGCTCCTTTCTTCCTTTTCCAAAATTAAGGAGATGGGCTTATGATTCGAAAAGGGCAAGGTACCAAGCGCTCTACTCTTAATACACAGCATCTCCTCAGCAATTCTCTTAGAAGAGTAAACTTTGTCAAGCTGCCCTTTCTTGTGGAGGGGCCCCACCTGATTGTTTGACCAAGTGAAGGCAGTATCTCCTGATACATCCAAGAGCTCGACCCTATCTTTAAAATTTGACCACGTATTTAGCTCGTGTCCTCTTATAACATTGCCTATCCCATCCCACCTATCCCCTCTACTCTCAACCATATTATAGTCTCCAAGAAGAAGCATGTTATTAGTCAGATGGATGGTCTCCCACAACAAAGCTATGTCCCTAGCCGCATTCGAGGCATACACTAAGTTAAGCTCTGCAATTAAAACATATCGATGATAACAGGTGTGTATATTTTCTGTAACTCCATAAAAATATAAAACCCCTTCTCTTAATCACATGTGCTATCTTACATATTTCTTAGTGACCCCCCTGGGGACACTTCATGTTAGAGCCATTTGATGTATGCTCACCCTTATACCACTAGAGTGAGTGCTACAAAACCATGATTCTCAACAAAGGTTCGGATAAGGATTTTGTCATTCTTTTGTAATAAGTTCTACCAATTGAAAAGAGCTCAAAATTTTATTCATTTGTGGAAAATGTAGGAAGATAGGGTTGGAAAGGTGTGGGGAGGGTAATCAGGATGTCCTTCTATTTTCAAGGGAGGGGGCTTAACACCCCTCCCCTTTTTCTTCATGATGTTGATATGAAATTTACTTCCTTATAACATATTCATAGCCTAATGATAAGACCTTGAAGTGGGTAGTTGGAGGTGTTGAGCTCAAGTTTGGGCTACCATGAAATTTGGAAACTATACCTTTAACTTTAGATTAATTGGGGTACTCCACCTTCTTTATCTACTAAGTCAATTGAATTACCAATTGAAAAATAAAAGCCTTTTCAATTGCCATACTCCTTAGGTTACGTTATGTGTATTAAATAAGTTGTTGATAATTAAGTCCTTTAGAATACGTAAATGGAAAGTATAGGTGAGCACACTAATGGAGGAATTAGGTGAGATCTAATGGCTTTACCTTTTACACATTATATATATATACAAGGGTATCATATAAAGGGTATATTCACAGATTGAATAGAAAAAGGGTATGTTTTAATCATGAAAAATTTAGAGATAAGGGGTTTTACAATTAGGCCTTAAATGCATGTTATATATAAGGTTTATACATAGTGACCCCCCACAGTCCCCTAAGTGATTTCACCAAGTTTCATATCTGACTAATATGAATTAAGAAAATGGTTGCATCAATACAACACACATATATACCATGAATCATATATGAAAAATACACAAGGCAAAGGAGACTAATGCCTATAATTATTTCAACTGACTCTAATTTCATTAATCTTGTTTCTCTTTCTATTCTTGCAATAAAGTGTTTAACATGATCTTGTGCTTGACTTTCACTCAATTTGTTCTTTTTTAGACCAAGGTGGATTGCCATATCTATTGCTTCACTTTTGGTGTGAGGCAACCATGGTTTCCTTGCAAACGGATTCCAATATTTGTACTGGATAGCATCCAACTCCTCATATATGGATCAAAATTTCTTGGCTTCCATTTTTCTATGATGTACATCATCATACCTTGATTTCATTGATGGAGATGTAGGTAAAATAGTCTCATGAATCTTGCATCGTTGGTTGAAGATGGCGGCAAAGGTTGTGATTTGATGTAATTGGTTATGGAATAGTATGATTTCCTTTGAAGTATGATTGAGCATTGGGATCCATTTCACTTTTTCCAAATAAGCTAGGAATACATGATTTATATAGTCTCCATTATCCCACCCATCAAATGTCTCTTGAAACACACAAAATTTTGTACTATTCATGCAACATTTATATGGAGAATCATCCACCAAGATTGTGTTATGACAACCTAGAGATAGGAAAAAGTGATGCCAAACAAGTACCCTAACATAAAGGCTTGAAGTTGACATAAGTGCTTTATCATCAGGTATCATCATTCTTTCATGTTGATAGCAATTCTCTTAACCATGAAAAATGGTAGCTTTTCTTATGCTTGCTCCTCCATGAATGTATAAGGGCAAAACAAATTGTGGTATTTCATAATGGACCATATTATAGCCCTATATAAAGAGAACCTTTTTCAAAAACCACAACAATCCAAAACATATTTTCATGCATCTTTTTCCAAGTTCATGGCACTTAGGTAGCTAGGTGTCTTTTATATTGTTTCTATGTGACTTCTCCAAGAAGGAGAGTCAACCCACAACTTCCTTACAAAAGTGAATATTCTCTAGTATCATCTCTCACAAGATGGATAGCAATCTGTGTGCCATGCTTCTGGTCAACAATCTTCTCAGGGGCTACCAAGGGTTGGTGACAACTATCATCACTAGATAATGGACGAGTCTAATCATGTTTTAGGAATTAGGTTTGCTAATATATTTAGAAAGAAACCCAAACAAAGAAATATGGCAAAAGGATGATGGCAATGAGAAGGCTCTCATAGCTAAGAGCAAGATTGCCCAACAAAAGCTACTAAAATGAAAGGATGCCAAGAGTAAGGAAGTAAGAGTTGGAAATAAGAAGAAGATGAAGAAAAAAAAGAAGTGCTTCTATTCAACATACGTGGACTTTTACTAACTAAAGATTGAAGAAAGAAGAAGGCTGATAAAGCAACTAGAAACGCATGACCAAATTCAGCCATAACATGTTTTTTATTTTACTAAATAGAAAGGCATGGGCTTTGAAAAAGAGGATGTGTTCCCTACCCCTTGTAAAGGGAAAAATTGAAAGTCGATTTTGGTATTGAAATGTGCATAGTTGAAATCTACAATTATGATGGCATTTAAGAAAGCCTGATATTATATTGTATGCATAGTGATGTTTTTGAATTATAAGAATAGGCATGAAAAACAATAATATTACTATGCTAAAATGGCCATTACATAAAAATATTAGTCTCATTCCTTTGTTTAAAAAAAATTATTCTTGATCTCTCCTTGATGGGGAGTATATAAATAGCATGTAGGTCTTTTGTAACTCATATGTGTATTACCTCATAGCTCACATGTTGTCGCATACTTTAATTACAAACCCACTGTTTTATGTTTTTCCTTTGTTATGGAGGATGCTTGCAATCAAAAACCCATGTAGTTGCATTATTTGATAGCCTTGCATCTTGTTGCATTTATTTGTTGATTGAATCACATGTCCTATAGCTTATTTTTTGTCTTGGAGTACATAATTTTCGATCAATACAACAAGATCATAAATGATCGTTGTTGTCTCTGTGCCAACATGGACTTAGGTAGTACAGAATGTGTGTGTAGAGTAGCGGCAAAGCTTGCATAAGGCTAGGAATAATCTCTCTTAGGAATCCTACATGCAACTTCTACTTGCAACTCCTACATGCAAGTCCTACATGCAACTCCTACATGCAATTCCTACATGCATGTTCTACTTGCAACTTCTACTTGCAACTCCTACATGCAAGTTCTACTTGCAACTCCTACATGCAAGTCCTACATGCAACTCCTACATTCAAGTCCTACATGCAATTCCTACATGCGAGTTCTACATGCAACTCCTACATGCAACATGCGAGTTCTACATGCAACTTGCAAATCCTACATGCAACATGCAACTCCTACATGCAACTTGCAACTCCTACATGCAACTTCTATATGCAAGTTCTACATGTAGAGAAAAAATGTCTTACAATTCCTACATGCAGAGAGAGAAGCTCTCCAACTTGCATAAATACCCCATAATGGAATGAAGCCCACACTCTTTAGGGCATTATGTTGAGTTCTACTAAATTGGTATTCCAAGCAATTGTCTCAAGTGTCCATGCTTCCTTGCACTCCACATCCAAAAGCATGTCCTAACCTTGCAACTCATCTTCCCCTCTCCTCCAACCTTGCAACCCATCCTCTCCCTCTCCTCCTCCCTCCTCCTCCTCCCTTCTCCTCCTCCTCCTCCCTCCTCCTCCCTTCTCCTTCCCTGCTCCTCCCTCCTCCCTCCTCCTCCTGCTCCCTCCTCCTCCCTTAGTACCTCAACCCTTAACCTCCATGATCTACGAGGGAGACGAGTTCTCCACCATGTACTCTACACTGAACCTTGGATCCTCCTTCTAACCCTTGAACCTCTTCTAAACTTTGGAACCTCATTCTAAACTCTGGAGCCTCCTTTTAAACCCTAAAACCTCCTCTTAAACCTTGAACCTCCCTCTAACCCTTGAACTCCTCCTAAACCCTGCAACCTCCAATGAAGGCAAAAGCCTTCATTACCTCAGCCATGATGATACACGTTCCTTTTACACATGCATGCACTATGTTTGCTTACCACACTTAAGCCTACGTCTCTCACTGGAATACAACTCGAGGTCCTAAGCTACATGTATACTACAAACGACAACCCGGATATATCTATAGGTGACAAAAAGTTGTTGGTTCTTTCCCACAGCTTTCGCAGGAAGAGCAGGGTATTGTCAGTATGTAGGGTTCCGAGGCTTTTTGTCATGTACAGATATATCCGGGTTGTTGTTTGTAGTATACGTGTAGCTTAGGACCTCGAGTCATAGAGACGTAGGCTTAAGTGTGGTAAGCAAACATAGTGCTTGCATGTGTGAAAGGAACGGGCATCATCATGGTTGAGGTAATGATCGCTTTTGCCTTCATTGGGGTTGAAGGGTTTAGGAGGAGTTTAAGGGTTAGAGAGAGGTTCCAGGGTTTAGAAAGAGGTTCTAGAGTTTAGAAGGAGGTTCCAAGGTTTAGAGAGAGGTTCCGGGGTTTAGAAGGAGGTTTTAGAGTTTAGAAGAGGTTTCAGGGTTAGAAGGAGGATCCAAGGTTCAGGGTAGAGTACATGGTGGAGAACTCATCTCCCTCGTAGACCATGGAGGTTAAGGGTTTAGGGGGAGTATAGGAGTGGGAGAGGAAGAAGGTGTAAGAGTATGGGGGAAAGGAGGGACAGAAGGAGAGGAGGAGGAGGAGGAGGAGGAGGAGGGAGGGAGGAGGGGGAAGGAGGAGAAGGGAGGAGGAGGGAGGAGGAGGAGGAGGAGAAGGGAGGAGGAGGAGGGAGGAGGAGAGGGAGAGGATGGGTTGCAAGTTGGAGGAGAGGGGAGGAGGAGTTGCAAGGTTAGGACATGCTTTTGGACGTAGAGTGCAAGGAAGCATAGACACTTGAGACAATTGCTTAGAATGCCAAAGTAGAACTCAACACAATGCCCCAAAGAGTGTGGGCTTCATTCCATTATGGGCCATTTGGCGCCGTTGCCAGGGAGACTAGCGTCTCAAGAAATGAGTAAACATACGTAGGTATGTGAAAAACAAACTACTATGAATTTTCATGAACATAACACTCAAGGGCAAGGAGAGTAAAAAAAAAATTCCAACTCTAGCCAAACATATCAACCCCAAGCATCAACCTTGGGTTACTACCTTAAGAAATTTTCTTTATTTCTTAAACAAAAGCCACATGATAAATAAATCAGGCTAGGTAGTGGGCACGAATGCATAGAGCTTGCAATTTTGGTCATTTCACCTTTTTGCAGAAAAGCAAACCGAGCTAACCATGAAAAGTTATGACTCGGGAAGAGTTTAGGGTTTTAACCCTAAACCTACACCCATTTCCTATAAAAACCCACTCCACCCCCTCATTCTTCTTCTTTCACATCTTGCTTCTATCCTCCATCCTCTTCCCCAGCCCA